>NC_071630.1:13666017-13979350 GCF_014839835.1 Dryobates pubescens | reverse complement strand
GTGCCAGGTCCTGCTCCGAGAAGGAACGATCCCGCTTCAGTGGCACCTCTGTGCCTGGTGAGTCCTCCTCCTGCAACCCACAGGTACCATGTCACTCTGGGGACCTCCAGCACCTCCCGTGTCCCTCTAACTCCCACCCTTCCCCCCCACCAGGTCCCCTCTCTCACCTCAGAGACGTTCATCTCCTCCATCTCAGCCAGCGTGGGTGCCTTGAGCAGGACACGGGGACGTGGGCGTGCTGGCATGGTGCTGGCTGCACACCGGGAGAGCTCAAGGCAGGAGCTGGAGGCCAGGCGGTCTGAGCAGGCATGTGGGATGCAGGGCAGGGAGCTGTAGCCTGTAGACAGTGACAGGGCTCAGTCCTGGCACAACAGGGACCCCCTCATGGTGCCAGGCGCACCAGGAAGGGGATGTTGGTACCTTTCTGGCCACAGTAGGACTTCTCTACAGGTCGAAGCTTCCTCTCCTGCCTGATCTCCTCTAGGATCTTCTCGTGGAGTGTTCTCTGCTTCTGGGGAAGGGGCCGCAGCCGCCTCTCTGATGCCTGTGGGATGCACAGAGGGGATCTCAAATGGTGGCCACAGCTTGAGGGTGAGCACCCTTGGGGTGCCCATCCAGGTGCTAGGCAGCACCATGCGATGGAGGTGTCCTGGGGCCAGCACCCACCTGCTTTAGCGGTGGCCGGGAGCGGATGAAGTCAAGGATGAGTTCATGGGCATCTTTCTTCACCCGGGGTGGGATGTCTCCATCCACCTGGAAGAGGGCAGAGGGGCTGTGGGTGGCATCAGTGCTATGGCTGGCGGGTAGCAGGGCACCATGGTGGGGGTGCATGATGGGGGCAGCCTGGGCACGCTCACCATGACCTTGCGGAGTTTGTAGTTGCGGGCACGGATGTCCTGCATGAGCATCTCGAAGGGGGTGAGCTGGTACTCAGTGGGCAGGGGGTTGAACTGCTTCTCCTGCACCTTCTTGAGCTTCACACCGTGCCGCAGCTCCCGCATCAGCTGCACCCACAGCCGGGCCTGGCAGGGCGACAACAGACAGTGTCACACCTCTGGCACAGCCCTGGCATGGGCCCCGTGCCTGGCTGTGCCACCGTACCCAGTCAGTGTTGCGCAGGCTGCCCAGTTCTGCTGCTGCCCGTCGCTCCTCTGCCTCCTCATCCTCCTTCAGCTTCTCCAGCATCTGCCATGGCACAGGACACCGTCAACACACTTCGGCGCTTGGTGACACCAAGGGTGCAGCTGGGGCTGGACATGTACCCTCAAAGCACCCCTGTTCCCACTACAAGCTGGCACTATTGCTGGCAGCAGCCTAATACCATGGCACAGCATCCTGGCAGAGGTCAGAGACCAGTGCTGGCATCTCTGGTTGGTGTGAGCAGGAGCACCGTGCTTGCCCCAGGGTTTTGTGCCTGTCACCTCAGCTGGGCAGCAGTGCCAGCTGTGTCAGTGGCATCCACACTTACCTCCTTGGCATCCCGGATCTTGGCAAGGAAGGCCTTGAGCTCGACGGTCTCAGCGAAGAGCGCCCGGCAGACAGCCTGGTAGTGTGCCTGTGCCTCGGCAGGGTCGGCCAGGCGGGCGGCACAGCACCTCATGGCCTGCCCAAAGGTGCGGACGGCACGTGGCGGCCCCTCCCCCGCCTCCTCCTCCTCCTCCTGCCCACCATAGCCTTCGTCAGCCGTGCCGCAGCCACTGTCCTCTGAGTCGCTGTTGGTCATCAGGTCGATGAGCTGCTCCAGCCGTGGGCTCAGCTCCCGCTCCTCATTCTCATCCAGCCCCCAGTCCAGTGCCCGGTAGATGGCAAAGCCCAGTGACTGTACCATCTGTGGGAAGGTGGCATCAGCTGGGTCCTGGCAAGACCCTGGTGCTGGGGGAATCCCCTTAGCATGCCCAGCTGGCACCAGCTGCCCCCCATGCACTTTGTGTTGGGTCTTATCCCCTTGCTGTACCCAAGAACACCATCACCACCATCGCAGAGTGAGGAAGGCAGGAAGCAGTGCCCACCCAGGGGACCCCTGTGCCAGGGTGCAACAGCAGAGGAGTCATATCACCAGCAAATGGCAGTGGGACTAGGCAGACATCCAGCCCCCACATACCTGGGCTTCAGCGGAGGGTGTCAGCAGCAGGGGCAGATCTGGGGGGAGAAGGGCAGAGTCACTACTGGCACCTGTGGCCCCACACTGGGCATCACCCTTGGTGTCACCTCCTGACTGACACCTCATGTGTGCTGAACCCCCCCAGTTCTGGCTTTGAGGCACCCAGTGGTGCCACCCTGAGCAGGTCACATCACCAGCAACTCCTACCCTAAGCTAGGACACTCATCCTTACCTGGTCCCAGTGAACCCCAACAGTGTGAGCACCAGCAGCATGAGCAACATCTGGGCACCAATGATGTGGGTGCCAGCAGCAGAGACACCAGTGGTGTAGGCACTGGCTGGGCACCAGCAGTGGGGGCACTGGCAGCACAGGCACTAGAAGTGCGGGTACTATCTAGGCACTGGCAGTGTGGGTAGCAACACCATAGGTACCAGCAGCATGGACACCAGCAACGCAGGTACCAGCAACCGAGCATCTAGCAACATGAACATAGGCAGTGTAGGCACAGTGGTGTGGGCACCAACACCATAGCCACTGCCAGTGTGGGCACAGGAAATGTGGGCACCAGCAGCACAGGCATCAGCAGCGTGGGCACTGTCAGTGAGAGCAGTGGCAGCATGGGCGCCAGCAGCACAGGCACTGGCAGTGTGGGCACTGGTGATGCTCTGGGCCAAGTAAATGATGCTGCTTTCCCTGTTAGAGATGGCATGACACATCCCCAGCACTGTGCCCAGACACACACATGCCCAGCACATGCTTGTGGGCAGCTCAGACCCTTGGCAGTAGGATGGCCATGAGCTGAGCAGTAGGAGTGGCATTTGCAGTGTCCTCAGGGGCATTTGGATCCACTTTCCTGACAATGCTGCAGAGCTGCTGCCCATCCTGAGGGAGCATTGGCCATTAGCTCTCCACTTAGCCAATCCATGCAGCAGCTGCCAGGATGTGCCAGCCATGTGCTAGCTGTGTGCCAACTGTGTGCCAGCCATATGGAAACAAGGCAAGATTGTGCTGGGAAGGGCAGTGTGAGCAGCAGATATCTGTCCCTGTTGTAGTGTCATACACAAGCATGGCACAGCAAACACAGTGGTCACCAGGTTGGTATGCTGAGCATGGTCAGTGCCAGTAGTTCCCTCCACGAGACAGTTCCTATGGGATGTAGAATTTGAGTGGTTGCCAGCTCAAACAGTCCAGTATCCAGCCTAAGTAGAACTGCCAAGCCGTGTGCCAGGCTGGTGTCAACATCTGCAGTGGTGCTGGGAGGCACCAGAGCCATTCCAGCTTTGGGCTTCACAACAAAGAGCCCAAATCCATCCCTGGGGAGATAGCTCCGGCTGGCATGAAAGGGACATGGGAGCACAAGGTGGCACAGTGGCACTGGCTCTGGCACAGTGGCCATGGCTGCTCAGAGAAGGGTGTGGTGCCATTCTAAACCAGTGGAGCTTGTGTGACTACACTGCCCAGCCATTGCTGGCATGTGGCACTACCCTGGGCATGGAGCTACCCCTCATGCCCTGGTCCCCATCGGGCACTGGCAGTGAGGCAGTGAGGACACACAGTGACACTGCAGCATTGACCAGTGCCAAGCACTGACCACGTGCCATTATCCCCAGGCACACAGGGCGAGGCAGGTGACGCCGTGTGCCACGCTCTGTCATTAGGCACAGGGTGCTCAGAGCCATCACTGCTGGCAGCTGGCCCAGCTTTGGAACAGCAGGTAGCTGCCAGGGCCCTGCCCGGCAGCACCAACTGCCTGCAGAGAGGGCACGGCCGTGGGGCCAAAGGTCAAGGGTGGTACTGGGCCACAGTGATGATGCCACTGGGCTAGGGACAGGGTCCTGGGGGTCACACTGGGCTGGGAATGGGGTTCTGGAAGACACTGTGAGTTGGGGATGGGGTCCCAACTGCGATGCACTGGGCTGGAGACAGGGTCCTATGGGAACACACTGGGCTGGGTACCAGGTCCTGGGGGGACACTGGGCTGGGGTCCTATGGGGACACACTGAGCTGGGGATGGGGTCCTGTGGGGACACACTGGGTTGAGGACAGTATCTGGGTAAATAGGTGTGTTTGGGCACCTGTCCCTGTGTCTGTCCACCTGTCTTTGCCATGCATCGTGCCTGCCCTGATGGACTTGGTCCGTGTCCTGCAGCTCCATAATGGGTCCTGGCCCACGGGCACCTTGTGGTTCTGATGCCACACCAGTCCTGCAACCCCGAGTCACCGTCCCAGTGCCAGTAACTGCAGTCTCGGCTGCGCCAGTGCTGGTGCTAGTTCCCCTTGGCAGCGCCGTGGCTTGGGGTCGGCGCTCATTCTCGGCTGTACCGGCTCTCCCGGACTCTGGTGCCGCAGCCGGTGCCCCCCCAGTGCCGCAGTAGTCCCCTGCTACAGGTACCCGCGACGCCAGTGCCTGCCCTCTCCATTGCCCTTGCCCGTGCCGCTTCTCCTGCCCATCCCCCGCTGCCGGTGTGGGGCCCCCTCCCCCGCTGCGATATCCCCGGTCCCCACGGCGCTCCTCGGGCGAACGGCGCGGTGCAGCACTCCCTGCCGGTATCGGCAAGCCCTGGTGTCGGTAACTCCCGGTGCCGGCAATTCCCGGTGCTAGAAAACCCCATTGCCAGTAGATCCCCGTGCCAATAAGCCCCGGTGTCGGTAAGCCCCGCCGATAAGTCCTGGTGAGGATAAGCCCCGGCGCCGGTAAGCCCCGCTGCTGGTAATTCCCAGTGGCGGCAAGTCTCTGTGTCTGTAAGCCCCGGTATGTTGCTGTGGTTCCCGGAGCCGGTAAGTCCCGGTAGGTCCCGGCGCCAGTAGGTCCCAGTAATTTCCAGTACCGGTAAGCCCCGGTGCCGGTAGGTCCTGGTAAATCCCGGTACCGGTAAACCCTGGTGGCAGTAGGTTCTGGTGCCTGTAGATCCCAGTAATTCCCAGTACCGGTAACCTCCGGTGCCAGTAGGTCCTAGTGCCGGTAAACCCTGCTGCCCGTAGGTCCCAGAGCCGGTAAACCCTGCTGCCCGTAGGTCCCAGTGCCGGTAGATCCTGGTGTCGGTAACTCCCGGTAATTCCCATTACTATCAATCCTCTCCCGTTGCTCCCCCTCCCCCCGCCCCGCTGCACCTCGCTTGCTGATCGTTGCCATCACCACCCCGTGGCGCGGCGCGGCGCTCACTTACCGGGCGGCGGCGGCGGCGGCGGGGGCAGGCGGACGGTGCCGTCTCCTCGGAGGCGAATGTCGGCGGTGCGGAGCGGTGCGGCGGCGGGGGCGGCGGCGGCGGCGGCGGCTCGGCAGCTCTGGAAACAGAGCGCCCAGGCCTGCTCCTCGTTCAGCGGCTGCTCGTAGCACTTCAGCACCTCCTCCAGGGACAGCTCCCGCGGCGCCGCCCGCGCCATCGCCCCATCCCCGCCGCCGAGACACCGGCACCGGCACCGCCACCGGCACGGCACGGCAGCTAGGGAGGGAGGGAACACGGCAGGGGAGGGTACTCGCCATGGGACCGCCTCCACCGCCGGACGGCCCCGCCTTGTGCCGCCGACGCCGCAGCCGGCCGCCGGGGCAGAGAAACGGGAGGGGGAAGAGGAGGCGGTGCCCAGGGGGTACGGCGGGGATTGGGAACGTTTGGATGATACGGTGCGGGACGGATAGGTTCGGTATGATGCAGGACGACAAGGCTTGGATTGGTATGAGGTACGGCACGGCTCGGTTCGGTATGGTGCGAGTCGGCACAGCTCGGTACGATGCCGTACATGACGGGACAGTGCAGTGCTGTATGTCACGGCATGGTAACCGCACTTGGTTGGATTCGGGACGGTATGGCTTGGTATGGTACGGGGCAGTGCGGTACGGGACTCCACGGCATGGGAGCAGACAGTGCGGTGCGGTATGGCACAGAACAGCTCTGCATGGTAAGGTACGGGGCGGTGCGGTACGATGTGGCACAGCTCGGAAGGGAACAGCGCAGTAAATGAGTCACGATGCAGCTTGGCCCGGCCCGGCTCGGCTTGGCATGGCACACAACGGTACAGTATGTCTCGGCTCGGCACGGTGTGGCATGGCACGGCAGGACGCAGCTCGGCTCGGAACGGATGCAGGATTCAGTGCCCAGGATGAGTGCAAGGTGTGGGGTGCAGGACACATAGCGGGACACAGGATACAGTGCCCAGGATGAATGCTGGGTTCACGGCTGGGTGTACGGTGCAGGTGCCTCCAGGACACTGGGTGCTGCTGTCCCCAGGATGATGGGTGCCAGGCACGTGATGGGTGCAGGACACAGAACCCAGGATGAATGCAAGAGTGCTGGATGCAGGTGTTCCGGGGTGCTGGGTGCAGGATGTGGGTGTCTCCAAGGTGCAGGGCATGTGATCAGTGTAGGATGTAGCACCCAGGATAAGTGCAGGGTGCTGGAAGCAAGTCACTACTGGGTGACAGCTCTCCACAAAGGACATGCTTATGGCTCCTGCTCCCTGCAAGTTCCAGGGTGCCCACAGCTTGGCCTCAGCCCGTGATAGCTACTGGTGTGCCACATGTGGGGCAGGATATGGCAGGTCTGGGTGCAGCAGCGTGGCTTGGACATGACCAGGAGCAGCAGAAGCAGCTGAAGGGGTTGGGATGAACAGCTGGAGTCTCCAGGAAAATGATGTCCCAAGGGAACACAGTGTAGGGGGACAACATTCTGAGGGCTGATGGGGCAAGAGTGGACCCTGGCACCTTCTGGACCTGTGAGGTGGGCAGATGGTCCTGGCAGAACAGAAAGGACAGCGGCCACTGTGAAAGGTCACACAATTAAATCTCCTGTCATCATGAGCTTCCCATTTCCATGATGGAAAGAACATAAAAGCCTGTTTCAGCTCCATTAACACATGAGCATTAACTGGGCCAGTCCCAGAGCTGTGCTGGGAGAGGCATGGAGCTGGCACACAGGCACTGGTCTGTCCCTCAAGGCCAAAGAGGTGTCCTGGGGCTGGGAACCTTGGACAAAGGATCTGGGATAGTGCCTGCAGTGCCACAGGAGAAGAATTTGCATCCTGAAGAATCTGAGCAGTGTCAAATCCATCTCTGGAGAAGGAAGTGTCCGGGAAACACAGTCCTTCCCCAGAGACTGGGAAGGGAGAGGATGGATTCAGGTGATCCAAAGGGTCCAGACTTCTCTAGGATCGCTCAAATACACCACCACTGTTGTCAAAAGTGTCAAGCCTTAGCCCTGGATAGATTGGCTAAAGCAGAGTCACCCACAGTGTGTTGCCCAGGATCACAATGTCCAGGCAGGTTTGGAATCTCTCCAGAGAAGGAGACTCCACAACCTCTCTGGGCAGTCTGCTCCAGGGCTTTGGCACACTCACAGCAAAAACATTTATCCTCTTGTTCAGATGAAACCTTCTGGGTTCCAGTTCATGCCCACTGCCCTTTGCTGGGCACCACTGAAGAGAGTCTGGCCCCATCCTCTTGCCCCCCACCCTTTAGCTCTTGATGAGCATTGAGAAGCTTCTCTCTCAGTCTGCTCTTCTCCAGGTCTCTCAGCCTTTCCTCCTCACAGAGATGCTCCAAGCCCCTCAGCACCTTTGTAGTCTCTGCTGGACTCTCTCCAGTAGTTTACTGTCCCTCTTGAACTGGGGATCCCAGAACTGGACCCAGGACTCTAGACGTGGCATCACTAAGGCAGAGCAGAGGGGTAGAACAAGTTCCCTTGACCTGCTGGCCACACTCTTCTTCAGGCACCACATGATACCATTGGCCTTCTTGGACATGAGGGCACATTGCTGGCTCATGAGCAGCTTGTCCACCATCATGCTCAGGTCCTTCTCTCCAGAGCTGCTTTCTAAGAAAGCACCTGTACTGTTTCAGGGGGTTACTCCTCCCCAGGTACAGGACTCTACACTTGCCTTTTCTGAACTTCATGGGGTTCCTCTCCCCCAAACCTCCAGCCTGTCCAGGTCTTGCTGAACACCAGCACAGCTCTGGTATGTTATCCACTCCTCCCAGTTGGGCACCATCAGCAAGCCTGCACGTCTCAAGAGAGCCACTCCAACCCCCCCGAACTGTTCTTGGCCGTGACGCTGATGTCTGGGTCTGACTTTCTTCCCCGACAGATGAGATTTGAATGCGACATCCACCCTGTAATCAGGCAGCCAGCTCCAGAGCCTGCCTGGGGAGCGACCTGTGAGGGAGGACAGCCACACGTGTCACCAACCACATTGAGGCCAAGCTGGCTGCTGGCTTCTCCTACACCCCACAACACTGCCAGAGCCTCTGGGCACAGCTGGGGCGGCACCGCCAGGGAGGGCGTGCAGAGATAACCCAACCTGCAGTCTTAATGTTTGGATTATAAAGCACGAAGGGCTTTGCTTGGGGTGAAACTAATTAATATGAAATTGAGATGTAATTAAAAGCTCCTGTCTTGGAAAAAAATCAAACAAGAGCCCAGCATGTGTGTACAGAGGGGAAATAATAAATATGCAAGGAAAATGCAAGAAACAGGGGAACAAACCCAGAACAGCATGGGAAGTGGTCACAGAGCGCCACAGGAGGGTTGGGTTTGCATCAAAGTGGGAGATGGTGAGGGCAGAGCCCTTTCCCCAGCACCCTGCAGCAGGGCCACAGCGCAGGGATTTCCTGCTCAAAATGCCTTGGACAGTCCTGAGTCAATCAACTCCCCGCTCTGAGACTGTCACTTCAGTCTCCCTACGAGGCTCATCGAGCCCTGTCCTGTGGTGTTCACCCCAGTGTGGGGCAGGAGGAGGTCTGGTGTGGAATGGACTCCTGGAGCACAGCTCCCCAGTCTTCTCACATGAGCAAACTTGTGGAGCACCCCAGAAAGCCAGGCTCTGGGGTCAGCCATGCTGGGTCATCACTTTGGAAGAGCACAATCCATGTTCCTGCTGAAAGTGATGGGGTTATGAGCATTGGTGCACCTGAGGAGGAGCCTGCACCTGAGGAGGTGCCAGCACAGAGATGAGCCTGTTCCTGCTGGGAAGTGCGGCTCATGGGTGTGATGTGTGAACAGATCAGGTTGGATTTCTGCACACTCATCTGCCTCTTGGAGTTGGTTTTATTGCACAATGTTTTGTGCACCTCTTGTACAGGTGAGAATAACCTTTCTCTGAACACAAGGAGTGTTTCTCTGAACACAGAGAGCCCAACCCGCTGGCTGTCCTGCCCTTCTCCAGATCTGCCAGCTCCACATCGCTGCCTCTGGGCTGGATCTTGCCCTCACCAAGCATGGTGAGGGTTGGAATGGACCTCTGGAGACCATCTAGTCCACCCCCTCTCTAAATTAGGGTCACCCACAGCAGGTTGCCCATGATCACAACATCCAGATCCTCACAGCAAAGATGGAACCTCCTGGGTTCCAGGTTACACCCATACCTAATCCTGGTGCCCAGCCCAGCCAGGCTCAGCCAGCTCTGCCCTGCTGTGGAAGGAGAGCAACGGGGTGGAGAGCAGAGACTGAATCACAGCAGGTTTGTTAAAGCTCCATTCCCTTTCTTGATCCTTCTTCATGAATATTTTAATTAAAGAGACTCTGCACAGATGGCATCGCTTGATGCATCTCACACAGCGCAGGGAAGGATTCAATACACCCAGCGTGGCTCCTTGGTGGCCAGCCAGACAGTGAGGCCACAGGGACCTGCCACCAGCACCAGTAACAGACATTTACTGTTCCATTGCCACCCGTGGGCGATGGCATCCTCACCATGGGCCATGGGTACTGGCCTGACTGCAGGGGAGGATGGGACTAGGGACATCCCAGTGCCACTGAGCTTTCACATGCCTGGGACATTTCCCCATAGCTGTAGCTCAGTGGTGTTGACCTCAGAGCTCAGACAGGCAGCTTCCTCTTGCCTCCAGCTGAAATTACCCTCCCTGCCCCATCCCACGCTCTCCTCTTTGTTCTTTGCTAAATAATTCCTTTTCTTCTTCCCTGCTTATCTCTGAGATGTCTGGAGGCAGGTTAGTCCCCTTCCCTTCCCTTCCCTTCCCTTCCCTTCCCTTCCCTTCCCTTCCCTTCCCTTCCCTTCCCTTCCCTTCCCTTCCCTTCCCTTCCCTTCCCTTCCCTTCCCTTCCCTTCCCTTCCCTTCCCTTCCCTTCCCTTCCCTTCCCTTCCCTTCCCTTCCCTTCCCTTCCCTTCCCTTCCCTTCCCTTCCCTTCCCTTCCCTTCCCTTCCCTTCCCTTCCCTTCCCTTTTCCTCCTGGCTGAGTCTTCCCAGGCACAATGTGGTGGTACCACATCTCACATCCCCACTCCTTCAGTTGTCACTGTGGCTTCTGTTGCCCTGTGTAGACCATTCCCACCATCCACAAGTCCCATAGATGTCCCCCCGGCAGGGTTGAGGTTTTTATCTGCTTTGCTGAGTCAGGGCTCCCTCGGCTTTCCAGTCAGCACTGCAACTCACCTGGGGGACAGAAGGGACAGATGTGATGTACCCTTCCAAAACCTGGTGCTGTCACAAACATGATGATGGCATTGGGGGTTTAAAGTGATTTGGAAATGTGATTTTGGAAAGGGTTCCACTCTGGAAAGGGTTTCACTTGCTGTCTCCAAGTCCTGACTCAGTAATACAGTGACTTTCTGCAGCAGATCACACTGGCAGTGCCAGACCCAGACCCTCATCTCCTGCTGGCACTGCTGAGAAAGGTTTTCTCCAGCTCTCAGGAGCAAGTGCTGCTGAGTCACCAGTACCACAAGAAAAACATCCCTCAGCCAGTTCCAGCACAGTGTTTTCAACCTCTGCAAACAGAAGCTGTAGCCTCCTGACAGGGAGCACCCCAGGGTGATGGTGACTACCCAAGGGTTATTCACTTGCCATCCTTCTAAGGAATTACCACCTCCTGCCCCAACCCTCTGCAGGGCACACTAACAGCAGCAGTTAATCTCCAGGAAGGATGAGATGAGGCAACCAGGGAAAATCCCTGTGGGAATTCCATGCTGCTCCTCATGAATCTTTTATAGCCCCCAGCAATGCCCAGATGGTAACTTCTCCCCGTGGGAGTACCAGCCTTGACTTGTCCCCTTCCTGGGGGTCTAAAGGGCATGCAGCACCTTTACCCTGAGGGATGTGGGGTTATAAGGGCCTTGCTTCACCCCCGTCGCTGCTGCGCTGGGCTCCCCAGAGCCAGGTGGCTTCCCTTCAGGACCTGTCAAGGGAAAGCCTTGTGACCATGTCAATGGCTTGATGTCCAGATGGAGACACACCAATGGGGTCCTTCAGGGGTTCAAATTTGAACCAGTGCTGTTTATTATCTTCATCAATGACATAGTGGGATCAAGAACACCATCAGCATGTTTACAGGCAACAGCAAGCTGAGTGGTGTGGGTGACACTCCTGAGGGACAGGATCCAGGCATGGGCTCCTGGACAAGCTGGAGAAGTGGGACCATGTGAACATCACGAGATTCAACAAGGCCAAGTGAAAGGTCCTGCACCTGGACTGGGGCAATCCCCAGTACCAGTCCAGGCTGGGGGCATGAAGGGCTGGAGAGCAGCCCTGTGAAAACCTTGGGGTGCTGGTGGGTGAAAAGCTGGATATGAGCTGGCAATGAATGCTCACAGCCCAGACCCAGCCATATCCTGGGCTGTTCCCAGCAGCGTGGGCAGCAGGGGGAGGGAGGGGATTCTGCCCTTCTCTTCTGCCAAGACCCCACCTGCAGTGCTGGGTCCAGCTCTGGAGTCCTCAGCACAGGAGCAACGTGGACCTGTTGGATTGGAGCCAGAGGAGGCCACAGCAACGATCCAAGGGATGGAAACCCTCTGCTGTGAGTCCATCCCTATAACCACTCTAGATCACGTCGTTTGGGGCTCTGAGCAACTTGCTGTAGTTGCAGGTGTCCCTGCTGACTGCAGCTCCGCTCACCTCCTCCACGCCGCCCGCCCTCCCCAACATGGCAGGCACAGCCTCCGCCACTACCAAGATGGCGGACGGACGGGCGGGACCACGCCGCTCTCGCAGCCAGTGGGCGGAACCACTCTGCGCTTCCAGCCAATGGTCCGCGGCGGCCTCTCCCAGCGCCACCAATGGCGGCGCAGGGCGGGCGGGTTAGTTTGGCGGATGATGGCGGGTACGGGCGGGAGGACATGGCGGGACCTGCTTGGTAGGTCCGGGCTGAGAGCGGCAACGGGTTTCCTCTGATCGAGGTGGTGGCCTGGCGATCCCTGCAGGACAGGGAGAGGGGAAGGGAAGAAGGAATGTTTCCATCCACATACATCCCCCACCCCCCACTCCGGCCTTTGCGGGGATCTGGGGTCTGGCAGCCCCTCGCCGCAGGTCCTGCTTTCCGCAGGAGTCTTCAAAAGACCGGTGGCCCTGCTGTGGCTCCTATAGGAATAGTCTTCTAACGGATTTCTTGTGGCCGTGCCATGGCTTCTGTCCTGGAATAGGAGCATCAGGGCCTTTGGAAGCTGATGCCTGACAGTGCCAGACAGGCCTTTGGCTGTGCTGTGCTGCCCTGCTCATGCTGAAGGCCATGAAGCTTTATCTGCAGAACTGCTTGGAACAAACTCCACAGCAACATCCTGCACTGCTAGTGCCATGCTGCCAGCCAGCAAGGGTCTGGCTGGGGCCACCTTTGTCCTGTCAGTAACAAGGAGGTGGCCTTGGGAGGCTATGGGAGCAAGCTGTGGGTTCTAAAACCAATCCTAATTTCTCAGCAGGGAGAGCCAGGAAACGAAAAGACACCTTTGGGAGTGAAGCAGAGGTCCGGGAAGCGGTTCTGCGCCTTCTGGATCACCATCAGAATCTGAGTGACCTCCTCCTGGAGGTAGGAGCGGGCAGTTTGGGGTGCAATGGTCAGGCTGGGGATTGCAGGAGATGCTGGCTGAGGCGGGTTCGATCAGGGCAACTGCAGAATGAAAGTACCAGGGGCAAGTCTTTGTGACATAAGGAAAGACAAACCAGCACTGTAGGAGTCAGCTGAAGTTGAGAGGTCTGTGTTGCACAAATAAAGTTATTTCCCCCCCTTTATCCCTCTTGTGTTTTATTGTTACAGACTGAAAATGGTTAAGCATGGATTCTGACCTTTTGGGGGGGTCAGAACTGGCTTCTTGTGAGTACAGGAAAAAAAAGTCAGGAGACACTATTGAGTTTTCTCCAAATTACCACCCTTTATGAGAACCTCTTTTGTTCACCTGAGCCAGCATTCTGACTTGGTCATGTTCTACCTTCTCACACACTAGAGAAAGCTTTTGATTTTGTTAACTTGAATAGACAATTCAAATAGAATAGACAATTCTGGCAGTTCAGCCACGAGGATGTTTCTTTCTGTGCAAATGATCTCTCTTTATAAAAAGGGAAAAAAAGGGGATTTAGCTCTAAAAGGATCCAACATTTTGACATGTTCCATCTTGTAAGGTGCCCTGAAATCTCTGGTTTACCTCAGCCCATGTGGGAACTTGCAGTTCCTTTCACTTCAGCTGCTCCAGCCCTCAGGAATGCCAGGGCTGCTCAGCGTGCTGAGAGAGAAGAGGTTTGTAAATGGGTGCGAGGGACATCCAAGACTGTTCTGGTTTTGTTTGTTTTTTAGGTGGAAGGTTCAGTCAAGCCAGCTGGGAATGCACCATCAGAATCACTTATAGGTGAGTGAAAGAGAATCTGTTGGAAACAGACATGGGAAAGAGCTTTTCTTCATGTTCTGAACTTCTGCATTTAACAAATGCAATCCCAGTTCTACTTTCTTCCCTTTGCTCTGGTGTTCCATTTCTTACTTGTCTGGTGCCAACACCTCTGGCAAGGTCTGATTATTAAATATTTTGATGTGAAAGTGTTACTGTGAGCCCCACAAGACTGAAATACTCCTAAGGAGTTGCTTAGGGAGGATATTCCAGCTCTGGCCCTGGCTGTTTTGCCCCTGTTTTATGGACAGTAAAGGCTTGATACATGGGAATTAAAATGATATGAACAAATGACACCTGTGTTTGAAGAAGTTTAAGACTTGGGACTTCTGTCATCTTAGTTATATGTTCAGACTACTATTTTCTGCCTGTCAGCTTTCTGCTTTGTTTGGGTTGTTTGTTTGTTTTCCCCAGCCTCTGTCCTGCAGGAGCAAGCCTCGAGGTTGGGTGTCCCCCCAGGCATCCTGGCAGCCAAAACTGCCACTACCAACATTGAACGGATCTGCCAGGCTTCTGCGAGCCATTCTCAAGGCCCACTGCTGAGCTCGGACCAGAGGGTAAGGGAAGAGGTTTACATTCAGTTTATCAAGAAAACAGTGTTGTTAGGTTTGACTTTAAACCCAGTTTATCTGTTCTGATAAAGCCACCCATGCACCTAGGACCCGAGTGGCCAACTGCACATTTACGTGCCCCGCACACTTGCAGGAGTGCTGTGTGCTCCTCAGCAGGGAGGTGGCTGGCTTTGACAGCTTGGAAATGAAATTGGATGCCTGTGGATGGTGTTCAGCCCTACACAGGTCTCTCTAAGCAGATCCTGTGCTGTAGCCTCTGCTGTAACTTCATCTCTTTAATCCATGGTTCCACCTTTATTGATAGTCTCTGTGGTGTGGCTTGGTATGGTGCTGGCCAAAAAGTTGTTGCTGTCACTGCTCAGCCTGGCTGCCTCTAGTTCAGCCTTAGAGGAGATGTTTGGGCTTTCCCCATGGATCCTCTCCACCACTCCAGCCTTTAAAAAGCAGCAAACAAGGAAAAGCAACCAACTGTTGTTCTCAGAATGTGCTATTTACAAGGGAAATGATTTCTGCTTCCTTTCTGGGGTGATTGCAGAGGAAGTTGTTGTGCTTGCTTCAAGCCATCAAGGATCTGCTGGCAAACAATTTGTTCTGTCGCTCCCGCTTCTGTCAGGAGCTGTGGAGAATGAAGGTAAGAACCCATGGAGAAACACTGCTGTGTTACAGACCAGTTAGACTTCATCTGTGGGATGTGGCAGCCTCCCATGAAGGCTGAGGATAACTGTTAAATGGACTGGAGAAGGGCTGTGATGTCCATTCTGCTTCCCTCAGTGGGTGTTGGGTGCCCTAGAGCAGTCTCATCACTGGTCATGGTTTTCTTGAATCATTAACTCCTGAAAAGGTCTGAGGTCCTTCTGGCCTTATCCAAAGCATGAACTGAACTATAAATGCTGGGGTTTGGTTTGGTTTATTTAAAAACAACTTTACTGGGAGCTTCCTTGCTTTTGTGGCTGTGGTTTTGTGTTGTTTTTGTAGAGGATTTAGTAGAGGTTTGGGAGCAAGTGAACGCTTAAAATGTCATAGCCGCTTGTAGGAAGCTGCCACAAAGGAGCTGACAGCATTGTGGTGGTCAGGGGTTGGTGTTTGGGGGAGCTAGGAGAATGTCTTAACTCTCCACAGAAGATGTTTTAACTCTTTCTGTGATTCTATGACTCTTCAGCATGGCTGCTTCTCACTCACAACCAGCCAGGAGGGACATGGCAGTAGTGTGTGGAATTACAGCAGGGTTAAACTCATCTGAGGTGGCCCCACACCTTAGTGGAAGCTTGGGGGAGGGAATCATTTCCTTCCTTCTTTAGCTTCTCTGCTTTGTTGTTATCAGTGAAGCACTCTGATAAGTCTCCATCAGTAGCTTTGCTCTCTGTGCTAAGCAATCCAGATCGATTGACCAGGCAGTGCTGAGGCTCCAGCTAGCTCAGGGGTGGCACAGTTCCAAAAGTCCTTTATGTCCTTCACCCCCAATATTCAGGCTGTCTTTGCTGTTCTAATTCTCTGCTCCATTTACCTGGGAATGGTGATAAGCCCAAGTGAGTTCAGGTAGAAAATGGCCTAAGAGAAATGTGATAGCAGGTAGCAGGTTGTGGTGCTTCACAGATGTGTTGTCTTGGTTTCACTTGGGTGGTTTGTTATCTTGAGCTAAGTGATGCCCTAAGTGGGGTTAAGGACTTTTTTAGCTGGGGGGACAGTTCTGATTGCTTGCTGCTCTGGTGGGAAAGAAGGAGGAGGCTGATCTGCCAGGATAAGAGGCATACTCTGGTCTCAAGTATCTGATCTTGGGCTGAAAATAGAATCCCATGTGTTTTGTGGGCTGATCAAGATCTCCTTGTTCTCAGGTAGACATGGAGATCAATTGCTGCTGTGTAACTGAGATTGTTACGGGAAAGAATTGGATTGTTGAGGACAAAGTGTGTGGGCAAGTCTGGGGTCATGCTACTCAGCAGCTGCTGGTGGCTGTGAAAAGCTGCTGGGGTTTTCTCCTGAGTGGTTTGTGTGCCATAGACCCCCAAATACCTCTTCCTTCACAAGGAGCAGTTCTGGGTAGAGGCTGGAACAAGCAGAAGCTGCTGCTGCACCTTTTCCCTGCTGGTTGCAGGATTCTCACTGAATCCCAGCATGGTGGGGATTGGAAGGGAGCTCTGAAGATCATCTAGTCCAGCCTCCCTGCAAAAGCAGGGTCACCCACAGCAGGCTGCTCAGGATCACAATGTCCAGGCAGGTTTGGAATCTCCAGAGAAGGAGACTCCACAACCTCTCTGGGCAGTCTGCTCCAGGGCTCCAGTACCCTCACAGCAAAGGCTCTTCTCCTGTTCAGATGAAACCTCCTGGTTCCAGTTTGTGTCTACTGCCCCTTGCCGGAAAGACTCTGGCCCCATTCTCTGGCCACCTACTGCTTAGGTATTAATCAGCATGTCCAGGTCATGCTGTTCCAGGTGGGATTTGGGAGGATGTTGCAGGGAGGCATCAAGAGCAGGAGTTTCATTCACATGGAAGCGATGCCTTGTGCCTCATTTGCAGATGGCAAGCTTGGCATTGAAGAGCAGGGGTTGGTTTTTCCCTCTGTGTCCTCTCTGCCCACATGGTTCCAGTGTCCTTTTGTATCATCTCTAATTGGGAAAGGGGTTTGAGAGCAGCAAACTGGCTTCACAGAGACTAGTAAGCAGATCATGAGCCAAGTGGTCATTCTCTGATCTGCTTCTGGATGTGAATTAACAAGGCTTGAAACTTTGTTTCCTGTTTTCTGGGATATTTTTGAACATGCAGCATCAGCATTACTGCAGCAGGACACAGATGGATGTATTGATTACTTGACCATGAATATTTAAAGTGATGATGCATCCACAGCCCTAAACTATGAAATCTGTATGGGGGGGTGGGAGGTGGAATCAAATGTCATCTTTCCTCATCTGGGATTTCCTCTGCTGTTGTTTTAAGGTTTGAATAAGTTGTGGGGAGTTTGAAGAAAAGGAATTCAGGTTTAGCATTTAAGTACACTTTATGTTAACTGCAAAAGGCAGACTTCACTGTGGTTAATTTTGGTGTCTACTTAGGACCCTCTGGTGCTGGAAGCTGTGTGGCACCTGCACAGGGGCAACATTGTTGGTCTGGGAGAGCTGCTGGAGAGGTGAGCAGAGGTTTTGAGGTTTGCAGATGTATTTAATCCTTTAAAGCCTGTCAAAATGTAAATCAGGGATTAGTCTCATGAGTATTCTGGACTAAGAATACAGTCAGGTGCTGGCAAGTGATCAGATTAACAGGAGTTAAGGAGTTACTCTGGTTTGGGAGGTTACTCCAGGTTAATTAGCACAGTTGAATCATGGAATGGTTTGGGTGGGAAAGGACCTTAAAGATCATTACAACTCCCCTGCCATGGGCAGGGACACCTGCTACTTGACCAGGCTGCTCAAGGTCCCATAGAACCTAGTTCTGTACATACATGAGGTTGGAGCCTCCACAACTTCTCTAGACAACCTGATTCCAGTGCCTGACCACCCTCATGGGGAAGAATTTCTTCCTGATGTCTAATGTTGAAGTTAGTTGGTTGGTTGCTGGGAGAATGGCATGGAATGGAATGGAATAGAGTAGAATAAACCAGGTTGGAAAAGACCTTCGAGATCATCAAGTCCAACCCATCATCCAACACCATCTAATCAACTAAAACATGGCACCAAGGGCCTCATCCAGTCTCTTCCTAAACACCTCCAGTGATGGTGACTCCACCACCTCCCTGGGCAGCACATTCCAATGGCCAATCACTCTTTCTAGGAAGAACTTCTTCCTAACATCCAGCCTAATAGTTGGACTTGATGGTCTGAAAGATCATTTCCAGCCAAAACAGACCTCTGGTTCTATGAGATACTTGAGCACCCAACTGCAGCTGTGTGTCTTTTTCCTTTGGGTGTGTCTGTGGCATCTGTTTACAAAGCAAATGGAGCTCTTGCTGGTTCAGACTAAAGAAATGAGATGCCACCTAGAAGGCGGAGCCCAGCACAGATGGCTCTTTGCTGAGTCCAAGAGGATGGTGGTGGGAAACCCCAAACCTCAGAGAGAGCAGGAAGGATTGAGTTTGGTGTGTCTGGTTTGTTCTCAGCAGCTCTGCCGTCCCTGCTGCGGTGGAGTGGCTGTGCAGCAGCCTCCGGGGGCTCTGCGAGCGGGCCGAGGACGTGGAGCTCACCGGGGACGTGGAGCTTGCCAGGCACCTTCTCTCAGGCAAGGCGCTGGTGCAGCAGGGCTGGATGTGAGTCCACAGTCCCTGCAGTGAGGGCTATATGAGCCAAAGGTTTGCAAGTGTAAGGACAGAGGCCTCCCTGAGTTTTCTTTCCTCATTTCAGTGAGGGAAATACTGAAATTCTCTGTCCCTTTTCATTAGAGCATCACAAGAAGGCATGACTGTGAGGCCAGGGATGATATTATGCTGAGTGTGACACTCCTGCAAAGTGTCTGAGAGATTTTGGGTCAGGAATGTTTAGCAGTTCTGTCTCCTGTCGTTGTCTGGTAATTATTTTGCGATTTTGTTGGGGGGGGGGGGGGGGGGGGGGAAAGAAATCCCTTCACAATGTGATGGAAGGAGTTTGGAGCAGTGCAGTGGTTCAGGTACATTCCACGTGAGTTCTGAGGTGCTAAGCACCTTTGAATGTCTGTTCCCCTCACCATCCATTGTTCTTGGCCATTTTGCCTAGGAGCAATTTTACTCCAGGAAAAGAAATGATTCCTGTATGTAGTGAGCGAGGGGTTTTGGACACTGAACCTGTTGTGAGATGGGGAGAGGACAGAGAAATGGAGATTCTGAAACATTAATTCCTCCTTTATTTGCAGACTTGGCAATCGTGTTCCTCCAGAATGGCTTTCAGCAGAACTGGGAGCTGGGGAGGAGGTTGGAATCCAAGAAGATCCCCTCTGTAAGGACAAAGGGAAGCTATTGACAAAGGGCTGTTTAAAGAAGTGGCTCCATTATACACCTCTGTGCCTTGCTGGGTGGGAATAAATCAGCAACAAAGAAAGGGTGGTGGTCTGGGTGTTGGAGTGGTGAGGAAGGAATGGTGAGACCAGAACAAAGGCTGTTTTAAGGAGAGTTTCTCCAGGGTGAGGTGTCAAAGGCTTTAAGCTTCTTGGTTTCACCTCGTTTGCTCTTTTCTCCATTTGAATGTGAGGCACAGGATGCTACTGAGCATGGGAAATCCTCACCCTCTATTGTGTCTGCTCTGCAGCACAGGCTGAGGTAACAGTTCAGCTTTGAGGGGGACAAAACTCTTTCTTCGAGTCAATTTGCTTTTCCTGCATATAACTGGAGCTCTTTCAAACTCTGAATGTTCTAAATTTGTTCTTTTTTTAACAGATCTGCCACGCTGTCCTGCAGAGGATGTTGACATGTAAGTGCTTTTGTGATTCCTGGCTTTGGGCAGTCACTGCTGTTTGCCCAACTTATGTTCCTCATTCACCACTAAATCTCCCAGCAGGAATCCTTTGCCTGGGGTGCTTTTCCTTCTGTGCAATGACTGATTTCCTGTGCCTCTGCTTTTCCTTTCCCTATTATGAAGTGCCTCCTAACGCTGCAGATCATCCCTTGCCTTTCATGCCCAGCTCATTGTTCTGTTCCCAGCTGCAACAGCAGGTTGATCCCTCAGTGGATTTCATTGGAAGTAGTTGTAGCAGAGAGGTTAGGCCAGGATCATTTCTTCTGCTTAATAAACTAACCTTTGAATTCACGAAGTTGTGGTGTAAATAAACTGTTTTGCTGGCTCATGGTTTGGATTTGCAGACTAATGCTTGTGAAACCTATTTTTCCCTTTAATGCTGAGCAAAGACAACTAATGTTCACATTTTAAAAGGCCAATCTTCCAGTGGTGTCCCAACATGCTCTTCTTGGCCCGGGCAAGTCCTGCTGTTTCTGTGAGCTCAAGTGTAGCAGCCCCTGATTTGCATCACAAATCCTGATGCAGAAAGACTAAGCACACAGGAGGGCTATTTCTGTCGTGTCACAGGTGATCTTCACGGTTAAATTGCTGTATCTGCTGTACAGCAGAGGAAGCACTTGCTGACACCTCCTCACACTCACTAGCTGCTCTTCTTCAGGCTCACTAACAGCTCTTCACACTCGTTTACACCTCCTCACTGAGATTTTCACTCGTTTACACCTCCTCAGTCTCACTAACAGCTCACACTCACAGCTCCTCTTCACACTCGTTTACACTTCCTCACTCTCACTAATAGCTTACAGTTGCTGCTCTAGTTGCTTACAGCTCTTCATGCTTATTTACTCCTCCTCCCTTGCTCATAGCTCTTCATGCTTGCTCAGCTCACTCACTATCAACTCTTCACACTCAGGTTTGCCTTTCCCTCCTCCTGCTCACTTTCCCCTCACAGAATTACAGGAGTGTTTCATTTGGAAAAGCCCTCTAAGATCATCGAGTGCAACCATCAGCCTAACACCACCATGCCCACTAAACCATGTCTCTCAGCCCCGTGTCTACACATGTTTTGAACACCTCCAGGGATGGTGACTCCACCACCTCCCTGATCAGCCTGTTCCAACGCCTGACCACTCTTTCAGTAAAGAAATTGTTCCTCAGATCCAAACAGCTCTTCACACTCACTTACACCTCCTCACTCTGGCTAACAGCTCACACTCCCTCACACCTCCTCCTCCTGCTTGCTTGCACCTCTTCACACTCACTGACAGGTCCTGCTCACTCAGCATCTGCTTACACACATATTACACCTTCATGCTCACTTTCTCACACCCTCAGCTCCTCCTCATGCTCTTTGGCACCTCCTCCTCGTGTGTCCTACCCTGGTGCATTTCTCTTATCTGCCTCTATCAGCCTCCTGTCTCTCCGTGCCAGGCTGTGCCAGGTGTCCTGCTGGCATGTGTCACGAGGTGCTCACTGTTGGTGCTTCTCTGCTGCTGTAAGGTAACCAAGAACCAGGACACTGTGCCAGCGTTTCTCCCCCTTGTGTCTCTCCTTGTGGGCACTGCCAGGCTGGGCCTTCACTTCACATCAGGGATTGCTGTCGGCAGCCAGAGCCTTACAGAGAGCTTCTGCAAATGGAAGTCAGTGAGAGAAGTGGTTTAGGATTTAATGTGATGAGTCCCCTCTCAGATGACCCTTTAACAGTGAAGAATAACCAGGAGGGGGATTTTGGAGGAGGAGAAGCTGGCTGTTGGCAGTCAGACAGGACTCTGCCAACCTGCTCTTCATTTGACCTTCACTCTGCTCAGTCCCTGCTGCTGCAGGCTGCTGCAGTCTGTGTGTCTGAAAACTCTGTTAAATGAGTTTTTATTATAAGGTATTTTTATTAGTGTGCACTTTTGGGTCACCTTTGAGGGGTTTAATCAGCTGCTTGGGAGAACATTAGGATTCTTCATGTGAAATAATTCAGTGCTGAGGAGAACCTTCAGCAGAGGAGGACAGGCTGAGCACAGCACGGGAGCACTGACAGTGCTCAGCTGAACTCCTGTGCCCGAGGATGAGTGGACTTGATCTCCTTTTCTCTCTTCTCTGCTTAACCTTAAAGCATTCCTCAGCAGGAGAGGAGAGAGCTCCATGCTGTGCACTGCCTTAGCAAGGCATGTGAGGGACAGGGCCACCCATGTGCTGCCCTCTCCTAATTAACTGTTAACTGCATCTGGCGTGGTTACAACAACCCCATAAACATTCCAGGCTTGGGGCAGAGTGGCTGGAAACTGCATGGTGGAAAATGACCTGGGGGTGCTGATCAACAGGAGGCTGAAGTGTCTGTCCAGGTGGCCAAGAAGGCCAACAGAATCCTGGCCTGAATCAGGGACAGTGTGGCCAGTAGGAGCAAGGCTGAGATTGTCTCCTTGTACTCAGCATTGGTGGGGCCACACCTTGAGTACTGGGTTCAGTTTTGGATCCCTCACCCCAAGAAGGATATTGAGGAGCTGGAGTGAGTTCAAAAAAGGGCAACAAAGCTAGTGAAGGGTCTGCAGAATAACTCTTGTGAGGAGCAACTGAGGGAACTGGGGTTGTGCAGCCTGGAGAACAGGAGGCTGAGGGAAGACCTTCTGGCTCTATAACTCCCTGAAAAAGGTGGTTGGAGCCAGGTGGAGGTTGGTCTACCAAGGAACAAGTGAAGAAATAGCCTTAAGTTGCCTGAGGGGAGGTTTAAGCTGGACATGAGGAACAATTTCTTCCCCTTGAGAGGGTTATCAAAGCCTAGCCCAGGCTGCCCAGGGCAGTGGGGATCCCTGGAGGGGTTTCAAAGCCATGGAGATGTGGTGCTGAGGGACATGGTTTAGTAGTGATCTGGCAGTGCTGGGTTCATGGTTGGACTCAAAGATTTTCCCAACCTTTATGATTCTTTGTAATTTCTCTTTCCTGTCAGTTCTTGCCCATGGGGTTCAGTGTCACAGCTCCTCCCATTTCTCATTGTGCTTCTGTGTCTTCATTTTGGGGTGCAGGGGTACTTGATGCTGTTGGTAAGGAGAAGCAAGAAGATGTTTCCACCTTGCAAGCTATGAAGTTCTGGTAAGAAACATTTCCTCTGAGCAACATCATGGATATTCTTCTTACTGAAATAGGGGGAATGCCCACCCCTCTCCAGTGCTACCTATTAGAGAGTCCTGAAGATCATCCATGTGCTAGTGAGAATGCTCATAAAAACCTGAGTGTTGGGTAGGAAAATTGGAATGGGCCATTGGGATGTGCTGCCCAGGGAGATGGTGGAGTCACCGTCCCTGGAGGGGTTCAAGAGGGGTTTGGACATGGCACTTGGTGCCATGGTCTAGTCATGAGGTCTGTGGTGACAGGTTGGACTTGATGATCTCTGAGGTCTCTCCCAACCTAGGTGATACTGTGATACTGTAAAAGGCATTCTGGCAGGGCTAGAACCAGCCTTGGAGCACCCTCTTGGCCTGCACTGAGTTCCCCCTGTCAAATGTCTCATTCTGCTTTTGAGCAGAAACATCCAGGAGGTGCCTTCATCTCCCAGATCTTGTTTCCAAGATCTGCTGTGAACCTTCAGTATGGAAAGGTGTTGATAAGAAAGATGGATACAGAGTTTTTAGCAGGGGCCTGTTGTGACAAGACACGGGGTGATGATTTGAACTAAGAGCCTGCATAGAAGAAGAAAATCTTTACACTGAGGGTGGTGAGACACTGGTCAAGATTGTCCAGAGAAGTCTAGGTGCCCCATCCCTGGAACCATTTCAGGTCAGGTTGTTTGGGGCTCTGAGCAGCCTGCTCTAGTTGCAGATGTCCCTGCTGACTGCAGGGGGATTGGATTAGGTGACCTTTAAAGGTCCCTGCAGCACAAAACATTCTGTGACTCTCTACCGCCCTTCAGACCTGTCTTGTGCAGGGGTGTGTGTTAGACTCACCTGTGTACACCTGCTCTCTGTGTAATAGTGAGTGACCAACAGATATTTAAAGACACATTTTAAAAAGGGTAGCTCTGGCAGTTTGAGGAGAAAGATGGAGAAGGAAAATGAGTCTGTAACCAGTTTGGCCTTTGCTGTGCATCGTTTGGTCTCCTGGTTGCTCGCAGGTTGAACGTGCTCAGGGTGTCTGTTTATCAAAGCGCCGTGCATCCGGATTCCTTGCAGCAGTTCTTCAGACACACCCTGACCGAGGTGCTTACCTACAACCCATTGCTGAAAGGTAGGAACAGGGGAGGAGGAGTGTCTCCAAGGTGTGTTGTTGCCTGTCCAAAGCTCCATCTATATCACTGAGGCCTCACTGGCTGGCGTCCAGCCGGGAGAATCCTGAGGTAGAGCAGAGCTGCCTGCCAGCTTCCAGCTCTTGCCCAGGGGCTGTGAGCAGAGTGACAGAGGAGACAAAGAGAAGGCATGTAGAGAGCTGCAGTTCAGGAGAAAAGCTCAGGTGATCAATCAGTGCCTTCAAACACAGCTTCAGCCAATGGCTGCTGAACAGATAATTGGACTAACATCTGACTGGCACTGCTGAGGCCACACTTTGAATCCTGGGTTTAGTTTTGGGCCCCTCACTCCAAGAAGGATGTTGAGGTGCTGAAGTATGTCCAGAGAAAGACAGTTAAGCTGGTGAAGGGTCTAGAGCACAAGTCTTGTGAGGAGCAGCTGAAGGAACTGGGGTTGTTCAGCCTAGAGAAAAGGAGGCTGAGGGGAGACCTGGCTCTCTACAACTCCCTGGAAGGAGGTTGGAACCAGGTGGAGGTCAGTCTCTTCTCCCAAGGAAAAAGTGATAGAAGGAGAGGAAATGGACTCAAGTTGCCCCGGGGAAGGCTTAGTTTGGACATGAGGAACAGTTTCTTCCTTTTGAGGGTTGTCAAGGTCTGGACCAGGCTGCCCAGCACCCTGGAGGGGTTTTGAAGCCATGGAGATGTGGTGCTGAGGCACGTGGTTTAGTGGTGACCTGGCAGTGCTGGGTTAATGATTAGACTCAATCTTAAAGGTCTTTTCCAATCTTAATGATTCTATGACACTGGAGAGCTCTGGCTGCTGGGATCAGCTCTGGCTAAGGGAGAAACTGGATGGCAGAGGTGGTGCTGTGGGGAGAGCTTGGGGCTAAATTGATCTGGCCCCTGTGTGGCTTTAGGCACAAGATGTGGCCTTTCTTTTGGTAGAGAAAAAGGCAGGATTGAAGGGGTTTAGTCTGAGATTGGTGATTGTGCAGCCTAGTGTTTAAAGGAATAAATACCTTTAGGTTCCAAAATCTCTGGTAAAATCACTCTGAGCTGTTTGCCTGTGGTGTGGAGGAGAGCCAGGTCATCGCTGCCTTCCACCTAGAAAAGATTTCAGTGGGCAGCTTTTACTACGTCTGTCTGCCAAAGGGAGAACTTCTGTGGTTAACTTCTGCATTTTGGGTGTGTTTTAAAAATCTGATGAGTTAAACTCTTCTTTCTGTGGCTGCAGTGCCTGATGCCATCCGCATGCAGAAGGAGTGGAGCTTCACAAGGACCTGCTCGCTGCTGACCACCCTGTACCGCAGAGTATGTCTGCCTGCTGCCACGAGGGCAACTGCTGGCTTTATATTTGCTGAAATAGCTGAAACAAGATTAATCAAAAGTAGTTAGTTCCCATCACAGCACCTGAGCCAGCTGCTAGGAACTGTAGGCGAGAGGAAGAATGAGGGGAAAGTACTTCTAGCTATACACTAACCTTGGCTGTGGCTGCGTGTCACAGCTAAAATGAGCTGCTGTCACTCTTCCAGCTGTTCGTGGTGCTGGGTGTGAAGGAGGCGATCTGCCAGCTGCAGCAAGTGCTGGAGACCCACGAGGTGAACTGGCAGCACGTCCTGTCCTGTGTTTCCACACTGTTGGTCTGTCAGGCTGAGGCTGAGCAGCTCTTCAAAGGTATGTGGGGGCTGCCAAGCCCGCAAGCCAAGGTCTCCTTGTTGCTCCTAAGGCTGTCAGAGGGAGCTGTGCTGGCTGAGCAGCGGCAGAGTTGTGCCTAGCTGGTGGGTTGAGATTGCTGTGTGGAAAAGAACAGCAGAAAATCTGCTTTTCCATTCAGACAGTCCATATCAGGCCTTGTGCCTGATGCTTCTCAGACTTTGTGTATAGCTGAGAGTGGTTACTTGATAATTACCTTAATAATTAATTAATTGGAGTAGTGATTACTGAAGCTTAGTTGTTCTCTCTCCTCTTTGCTGGAGACCTTAGAATCATCGAATCACACTCTAGTGCTAAACCATGTCCCTCAGCACCACATTTCTGTGTCTTTCAAACACCTCCAGTGATGGGGATTCAACCACCTCCCTGTGGTGCCTGTTAGAAAACCCTCTCAGTGAAGAAGTTTCTTCTACTGTCCAAAGTGAACTTCCCCTGGGGCAAATTGAGGCTGTTTCCCTTTCCTCTTGTCCTGTTGCTTGTTCCTTGGGAGAAGAGAGTGATCCCCACCTGGAGTCAGAAGATCTCCCTTCATCCTTCTTTTCTCAAGGCTGTACAACCCCAATTCTATCAGCTGCTCCTCACAAGACCTGTGCTCTTGACCCCTTTTGTTTGAGCTTGGTAGACTCTCTTACTGCTTGTCTCACTGCTGGACTCCGTGTAGTTATTGCAGGTTGAAAGTCCTGCAGTGAGTCTGGAGACCACATCACAGGAGAGCCATGGATCTGTTGGAGCAGGGCTGGAGGAGGGCACAGCAATGAAAGCCTTCTGCTGTGAAAACAGGGCTGAGAAAGTTTGGGTTGTTCATCCTGAAGAAGAGAAGGCTCCAGGGAGACTTTCTTGTGGCCTTCCAGAACTTCAGTGAGCTGATCAGAAGGCTGGGGATAGACTTTTGAGCAGGGTCTGTTGTGAGAGGACAAGAGGTGATGGTTTGAAGACAGAGATTTAGACTGGACAGAAGGAAGATGTTTTTGACGCTGAGAGTGGTGAGACCCTGGCCCAGAGAGGTGGAAGGTGCTCCATCCCTGCAACTGTTGCAGGTCAGGTTGTTTGTTGCAGATGACCTAGAAAGGTCCCTTCCCACCCAGACCATTCTGTGATTCTGTGAAATCTGAGACTATTTGACTGTTCAAAATGCATGAAAAGAGATAAGCAAGTCCTAAGGGTTCCCCAAGCTGCAGTGTATATCCTTCTTCATGTGGCAGACACTTCATCACAGGTATTTGTCCCCATTTACTGTGTACTATTGCAAGAGCAAAGTTTGAGGTTCTGTTTTTTTGTTCCCAGATCTCCTGAGCCAGCTCCTGCTAAAGGCCTTTGAGAATTATGACATGGAGAACCTGATCACAGCCTTCCTGATCGCTCGTCAGGCTGCTCTGGAGGGCCCTGCTGTCTTCATGCCCTACTCTGAATGGTTTAAGGTGAGAGCAAATGAGGCCTGACTGGGAATCTCTGTTTGAAGTTTGTGAGAAACCTGTGTGTGAGGGATGTTCTGCCCAGCAAAAGCCTAGTTTCACACAAGATGCTCAGGCATTAGAGAGAGAGGGGAGTAAGAAAGCAAAAAAGAGTAATGAGTGGTTGTATTACTTTTTGGGATGCTTTAATATTTATTGCAGCCTTTGTGTCTGCACAGAATATATTTGGCTTTCTCCAGGGTTCCCTTCTTTCATCTTGGAAGTCCATGCTGCCTCCTCTAGTGATCTGTCAGGAATGCAGACATGTAATTCCTGTTGTAATCATAATCCTGGATGTGTTTCAGTGTCTTGATAACCAGTGCTGTTGCATAAGTTGTTGGGTTTTGCAGATGAAGCATTTCTGTTTCCTGGATGTTTGCATGCAGCTGTAATTGCTGTGTTGGACCTCACAGATAATTGCTCCTTAGCTTTTAGCTGTAAACATGCAGGTATTTTAGGTATGCAAATGTCACTCAGGCCTGCAGATGCCTTCCTCTGAGTTTGCAAATCTGAGCTCAGCCTTTGCTGATGTATCAGGATGTACCAAAAGGTAAACTAGTTGTGTTCTCTAAGTCCTAGAGTGGCCTGTTTTCCTTCTCATGCTCAGAAAAAGCTGTGTAGAAACAGGCAGTTTGGTGGCCCCCTCATAGATCTCAGTTCTCTGGTGCATTTTCATAGAACCATATAATGCTCTGGGTTGGAAGGGACCTTTAAAGGTCATCTAGTCCAACCCCCCTGCAATAAGCAGGGACAGCCCCATCAAGCCTGACCTTGGATGTCTTCAGGGACAGGGCTTCCAACACCTCCCTGGGCAACTTGTTCCAGTGTTCCACCATCCTCAAAGGAAAGTATAGTATAGTAATGTCCAATCTAAACCTACCCTTCTCTAGTTTAAACCCATTGTGCCTTCTCCTGTTGCTACATGCCTTTGCAAACAGTCCCTCTCCCTCTTTCTTGTGAGCCCCCTTCAAAGCTGGTGTTGCCTTGTTTAACTCTGAGTGTTCTCATGGCAGCACATCAGGAATCTGAGCATGGCATGGCAGGATTTCTGGGAACTAGACAAAGGCACAAAGAAAACTTCCATGGAGGCTTCTCTGGGCTTTCTCTGAAGAATTCACCAGAAGGCACATACCTGGATGATGTTTGGGACTTGTGAGGGATGTGGATTCTCTCCACACTGAAGGACTGTATTGCCATTTTCTCCTCTTTCACAGACTTCCTTTGGGAAAGCTGGTGGTCACCATGGGAGCAGCAAGAAAGCTCTGGTCTTCCTCTTTGAATTCTTGTCAGAGCTTGTGCCCTTTGAGACAGCTCCATACTTGAAGGTGAGGAGATGCTGACAGAGATGGTTTGCTGGAGACTGACAGAAGAGTTCAAGAGAGACAGGGAGCTACTGGAGAGAGTCCAGCAGAGGCTACAAAGATGCTGAGAGGCCTGGAGCATATCTGTGAGAAGGAAAGGCTGAGAGACCTGGGGCTGCTTAGCCTGCAGATGAGCAGCTTGTGAGGGGATCTGCTCAGTGCTCAGCAAGAGCTAAAGGGGTGGGGGCAAGAGGAAGCAGCCAGACTATTGTCAGTGGAGCCCAGTGACAGGACAAGGAGCAGTAAGCACAAAGTGGAACCCAGGAAGTTCCATGTGAACAGGAGGAGAAACTTTGCTGTGAGGGTGCTGGAGCCCTGGAGCAGACTGCCCAGAGAGGTTGTGGAGTCTCCTTCTCTGGAGAGATTCCAAACCCACCTGCATGTTGTGATCCTGGGCAACCTGCTGTAGGTGCCTTCTTTAGCAGTGGGGTTGGGCTGCATGATCCCCAGAGGTCCCTTTCAACACCCACTGTGCTGGGATTCAGGGATCCTGTGGATATTTGAGGTAGATGACTGTAAAGCAGGATTTTCCATGGATTTCTTTCACACTGGCAGCTCTTGTTGTGACTTTCCCATTTCAGGTCCATATAATGTACCCGCCGGTGGTGCCAGCAAAGCATCGCTCCCTTCTCTTGGAGTACATCACTCTGGCTAAAACCAGGCTGGCTGACCTCAAAGTTAGTGCAAATTGTCCCTTTGAAGAGGTCTTTCTGCATCTGCCATGACATGAGCTGTGTTGTGGTGACGATGTGCATCTCTCTTAACCTCACACAGGTTGCAATAGAAGATATGGGGCTCTATGAAGACTTGTCTTCCACAGATGAATCTGTGCAGGTACTGCTGGTCTGATTAACTATCTTCTCATCAGTCCTGCTCTTTTTCTACAGTAAAAGAGCTTAGGTCACCCCCCTCTCTGCCATTCCAACCACATTTGAGGATGCTGGCAATCTCCAGCATTAAAACAGAGGGTTTAGTAGCTATCAATATGCAGGTTCTCCCCAGATTTCATGGAAACTAGACTTAGCACTTGGATATTAGAGGAAAATTCTTCACTGAAAGTGTTCCCAAACCCTGGAATAGGCTCCTCAGGGAGGTGGTTGAATGCCTATCCCTGGAGGTGTTTGAAAGACACAGAGATGTGGTACTCATGGGCATGGTTTAGCACCAGACTTTGTAGAGTTAGGTAATGGTTGGACTCAATGATCTTAAAGGTCTTTTCCAACCAAAATGGTTCTATGACAGAAAAGATATTGTCCTCTTGGGAGATGATTGAATAAACAGTGTGATGCTGAGTAGGAGTCTCTGGTGGAGTTGGAGTAGGAGGGATAGACCTACCTGGACCTTTGGGCTGACCCAGTGAAGTTGTTGCCAGTACCAGCCTTATTGACGTGGGCTGGTGGCTCAGACCCAGTTCCTCCATCCCATAGTTTGATTCTGCATATCAGGCAGTCCTCATCAGCTCCCCTCACAGCACAGAGAGCTGCTCCTAGCCCCGAGAGAACAAGCAGGGAAGGTTATCGCCACCCTTCATTCCTCACCACAGTTTTCTCTTCTCGTTGCTTGTGTGAGCCAGCCCCAGAGCCAAGCCCTTCGTGATGTTGAGAAGGCCCTTCAGATCTTTGAGACCACGAGGAAGATCCCAACATCTGTGATAGAAGCCAGGTACTTCTCCACTCTTGGCTTTAGCTCTACTACTACTAATACTACTTGGAGCACAAGCCCTGTGAGGTGAGGCTGAGGGAGCTGGGGTTGCTTAGCCTGGAGAAGAGGAGGCTCAGGGCAGATCTTATTGCTGTCTACAACTACCTGAAGGGAGGCTGTAGCCAGTTGGGGGTTGGTCTCTTCTCCCAGGCAACCAGCACCAGAACAAGAGGACACAGTCTCAAGCTGCACCAGGGGGGGTTAGACTGGGTGTTAGGAAGAAGTTCTTCATAGAAAGAGAGATTGGCCATTGGAATGTGCTGCCCAGGGAGGTGGTGGAGTCACCATCACTGGAGGTGTTTAGGAAGAGACTGTGTGGGGTGCTTGGTGCCATGGTTTGGTTGATTAGATGGTGCAGTATGTTAGGTTGGACTTGATGATCTCGAAGGTCTTTTCCAACCTGGTTAATTCCATTCCATTCCATTCCATTCCATTCCATTCCATTCCATTCCATTCCATTCCATTCCATTCCTACTACCCAAGTCCAAAGCAAAACAAAACAAGGAAAATTGAGGGTGTGAGTAAAAGAAGTTTGGGGAAGGTCTTCCTGTGTTCCCCACATCCTCAGGTGTCACCTAAACAGAGGTTCTTGGAGCAGTGTGCACACTGCAAGAGAAGTCCACAACTCTTCTGCTAAGTAGAAAGCTAAACTAAAGGAATTAATGACTGCTCATCTCAGCTGAACTCAATTTGTGGTCATTCCTGGTGTTGCAGGAGCCAGATGAATTCCTGAGGTAAGGGAATGGCTCCTGGCAGCTTCGGCACTGTTAATAATTTGCTCTATTCCTGTTCTGTTGCAGCATTTTCAGGCGACCTTATTATACTTCTTGGTTTCTTCCTGCATTGCTCCAGCCCCGTGTGGTTAGTATTTGCTCTTGGCTGTGTTCCTGTGACCCTCCCAGGAGCTGTGGGTTTGCTCCTGACTTCCTCCTTTTTCTCTTGCAGCTTCCCAAACCCCCAGACGCTCGCCTGGCTTTTATAGAGGCTTTGAAGAGGTACTGAGACATCCCAGTGATGTTTTCTGCACAAGCTGCTGGACTTTCTTCTTCACAAAATCCCAGCTTGGTGGAGGTTGAAAAGGGACCTCTAGGGATCATCTAGCCCCTCTCAGAACTCAGGCTTGTCCTGCAGACCTGTTTAAAAGAGCTTGTCTGCATTGCAGCTTGATTTAAATGCAGTAATTCCTCTGTAACCTGTCATGAAGGAAGAAAATGTTGGCAACTCTGTCTGCAAGTGAGGGATTGGGTCCTACCTTGTCATTTCAGTCTGGCTAAAACAGACTGGATCACTCTTCACCAGGAAAGCTGGAAGAGAAGCAGCTGAATGTGTGATGTGTTTCTAGTGCTGGATATAATTTTGTGCTGAGTCTGAAGGTCAGACTGGTGTCCATCACCTTGGTGTTTTAGGTGTGTGAGCACTGCATGTCATACAGCTTGTGATCTTAAACATGTACTGCACATGAAATGGGTATTAGTGTATTAATAACATAGTATTGGGCTCCTGTAGAGGAAATGGCTTCAAGTTGCCCCAGGGGAGATTCAGGTTGGACATGAGGAACAATTTCTTCCCCTTGAGGGCTGTCAAAGCATGGCCCAGGCTATTCAGGGCAGTGGTGGAGTCCCCATCCCTGGAGGGTTTTCAAAGCCATGGAGATGTGGTGGTGAGGCACATGGTGTAGTGGTGACCTGGTAGTTCTGGGCTAATGCTTGGACTCAATGATCTTAGAGGTCTCTTTCAACCAAAATGATTCCATGATTCCCTGATCCTAGTGTGTGTTACACACCTATAATACTGGCTCTGGAAGCCTTGGATATAATTTTCTGGCCTTTGTGTCAGATGATGATTAAAAAAATGCTTGAGATGCTCTCTGTGCTTCAGAGCTGCTGTAATGACATTTCATGGCAGGGCTGCTGTTTGTGCTTCTGTTTACCATAATGAGGTTATGTGGTATAATGGATGTCTGTCTTTTTCTTTCTTCTCCTAGAGCTGATAAAATCCCCTCAAACTTGTACTCCACATACACACAAGCCTGTCATGCTCTGAAAGAGAAAACACAAGGTAAAAAAAAGCATCTACTTATGCATCAGCTTGAAGACAAATTAATACTTCCATTGCTTCACCCCTGGAGGGGAAACTTTCCAGAAGTTAGGGCTGAGGAGGTCTTTAACCTCTCCATACATACCTGCATGTTCTTAATCTCTTGCTGAGACACCACCTAGTTCCTCCTACAGTGATTGTCTCCTGCTCAGGCAGGATTTCTGCCCTTGGTTGGTGCAGAGCATGGTGCTGAGGCTGCAGGATGCCTGAGCTGGCTGATTGACATCATCTCAGTCTGGCTGACTGACATCACCTCAAACACATCCCAACGAATCAGCCTTTGCAGCTTGGATGCTTCACAGCCCTGGGTGTGAGCTGGCTGTGCTCAGCCCTTGAGTAATGTCATCCTCCTTTAAGAGTGCATTACTGGGGTCTGGAGGACAGAAGGGGCTGGGGAAGGTGTCAGCTCTAAAGGGGTTGCAGTGCAGTTTACAGTTGTTTGAGTAGGAAGGCCCCACTAATTTCAGGTCCCATCACTGCAGCCACATCACTGGTGTGTTGGTTTAACTGGCATGTAATGAGCTTTGCTCTCTCTTTCAGCAAGGGGGTGTTTCCAATGCCTCTTAAAACAGGCAGCCCCCTCACTGCAGGTTTATGTGGAATGAAAAGGTCAAACTATGACCAGGGATCACTCCTGGGGTGTGTGGGGGGATGAATATCTGAAGCTGGATCTGTGACTGGCTCCTTCTTGGAGTGCTTTTGGGGTGTTGGAAGCGCTCTGGCCATGCTGCAGCTCAGAGCCATGACAAAGCAGTCCTGGGAGCGCAGATGTGCAGAGCCTGCCTGCGGAGGTTGTCCTGGCAACGGCAGGGATGAGGGATCCCTGGGGCCTGCCGGGATGGGCACAATCCCGCCGGGCAATCAGGGCTCGGCAGGAGCCTTTGAATTGCCAGTGACCTCTAGTGGCATGGCCTGAGCTGCGTCCCCTGCACTCTGATCTGCATGCCCTGCCACTCCTGACATCCTAATGCCATCCCCTACATCGTAATCCTGTCCCCTCTATCCTCATCTGTGTCCCCTGTGTCCTGATCCCACCCCCTGCCATCTCCTCCCCCCTGATCTGCATTCTGATCCCGTCTCCTGCATCCTGATCTGCATCCCCTGCCATCCCCTGTGTCCTAATCATGTCCCCTGCATTCTGATTGATCTGAGCTGGGTCCCTGCCATTCCCCAGCATCCTGCTCTGCATCCTGATCCTGTCCCCTGCATTCTGATCTATGTCCTCTGCCACCCCCCGCACCCAGATCCCTCCTGATGCCCTTGCACAGAGGCAGGATTTGGGGCAGGACTGGCTGTTGTCAGCTCCAGGCCTGCCCTGCTGGTGCTCCCTGAGTGCAGGAGGTGACTCAGCAGGCTCCCAACACCTCTCTGCTTTACAGCCTCTTTGCAACGAGTATTAATTTGAATGAATTATTTACTCCTGTTCCTGGCTGGGTTATTTCTGGCTGTGTAGGAGACTCTGTCCTGCCCAGCCAGCTGCACAGGTGGTGGCTAGGACCATGCTGTGGCAGCTGGTGGCTGGTGACACTCTTTGTAGTGGCAACAGGAATTTCCTTTTATTTCTTCTTTAAGCCAAGAAGAGTTACAGGGAATGTCTGGAGATGTGGCAGAGTTCTGGCTTGAGGAGCTGGTGCTGTAGCATCCTGTATGTGTCTGTGTTTTGAGGCTGGTTCCATCTGAGTCTTCTGAGGACAGCAAACGTTTCTGTGAGGGGCAGAGAGCTGAAGCAAGTAGGAAGGCAGCTCTGGAAGGAGAATTCCTTCCCTTTTTGTCTTTGAAAGCTGAATCCTTTCTGCAGCTAGGTGTAAGCTCATAAATGATTAATCAAAGGGCACATTTGAACACGAAAGCAGAGCTGCTCCTGTGGCAGATTGATGTTTTGGGGTTCTGCTATGCCTTTCAGAAAAGGAAATGCTGCTTTTGGAGCAAACCTGTGCAGAGGCTGCTGAGTGCTGGTGTAACACATGGGGTGAGGATGAGCTGTTGTGTTTCTCTCTTTCATATCCAGATGAAGCAAAAGCAGACACTGACCATTCCAAAGAGCCTATTGAGCAGCTGGAGGCTGAACTGGCTGAGCTGAGAGCACTGGTTGTGGACCAGGCTAAACACAAAGGTATGCAGGGAGACAGGTTAGAGCCACCCCTAATTGCTTGTTGCAACAGCTGTGTTAATAAATGTGACTAATGCTGGCCAAAGCAGCAGCAGGAGTTACTTGCCACTGGGACCTGAAGATGGTCATCTTTCAGATCTGTATAGCCCTTCCAGCTATGAATATCTAAGTATTTAACAGCTGATGTATTTCACACCATCACAGACTGGTTATTGTTAACTGGAATCTGCTCCCTGATCCAATCTCTTTGAAGTGACTACAAAAAATGGCTGCACTTCAGAGTGGCCAAGGGACAGGATCAATCATTCACAAGGGAAGAGCTGCTGGAAAGGGACTTCTCATCTTTGCTCCTTCATTTAACAGTATTAAATAGTTTGGAAGCACATGTGCTGCTTCTCCTGTGAAATCAGAATCACAGACTGGTTTGGGTGGGACAGGACCTTTAAAGCTCATCCAGCCAACCTCCCTGCAGTCAGCAGGGACAACTGGAACTAGAGCAGGTTGCTCAGAGCTCAAAACAACCTGACCTGCAATGGTTCCATGGATGGGGCATCTCCCACCTCTTTGGGCAAACTGGGGCAGGGTCTCATCACCCTCAGTGTTAATAAATTCCTTCCATCTAGTCTGGATCTCTCCTCTTCTAGTTTAAACCATCACCCCTTGTCCTGTCACAACAGGCCCTGCTAAAAAGTCTGTCCCCCTCTGCTTACCAGCCCCTTTGAGTACTGAAAGGCCACAGCAAGGTCTCTCCTTTCCCCTACTTGAGCTCAGAACTCCAGGTCTGCAGCTTTGGGATGGTCACTTGGGACCACACTGATCTCTGCCAAAGGGGCAGCACCATTCCTGGGCTTGCCCAGTGGTTTGGGCCCCTTTTGACCTTTTTCCTTTGTGGTGTGACAAACTGTTCCTGATGTGTATTGGTAGTAGCACTGGGGAAAAAGTACTGCTGGCTTCTAAGGTGGAGATGGTGATTCAATGAAGCTAGTGAAGGGTTTGGAGAGCCAGTCTTGTGAGGAGCAGCTGGGAAAACTGGGGTTTGTTGAGCCTGGAGAAAAGGAGGCTGAGGGGAGACCTTCTGGCTCTCTACAACTCCCTGAAAGGAGTTTAGAGCCAGGTGGTGGTTGGTCTCTTCTCCCAAGGAACAAGTGACAGGACAAGAGGAAATGGCCTCAAACTGCACCAGGGGAGGTTTAGGCTGGACATTAGAAGAAACTTATAGACTGAAAGTGTTCTCAAACACTGGAACAGGCCAGGGAGATGGTTGAATCCCCATCCCTGGAGGCATTTAAAAGACAAGAGATGTGGTACTGAGGGACATGGTTTAGCACCAGACTTGCTTGAGTTAGAGAATGATTTGGCTTGATGATCTTCAAGGTCTTTTCCAGCCTAAACTATCATTCTGTGAGTCTGTGATCACTGTGTCCCAGCTAACATTTTTTTTGCTCAGGAAAGCTTTTCATAACCTACTTTGGGCTGTGATGAATTAATCTTATTTGTTGTTCTTCCTGCCATGTGGAGGTGTAACTCTTCCATGCCTTCTGTCTTGGTTCTCCCATCCTGTTCCTGCAGATGTGCCAGCACAGATTGCTGTTATTTCTGACAGACTCAGAAGCGTTTTGGGCCCCAGCAGTGATGAGAATGAAGCTGCTACTTCAAATTCTCCCATCCAAATAGACATTTCTGCCCCCAGGCTGGAGCCCAGCCGTCAGCCTGTGAGTACCATCTGGCTGGGGGGGGGTGGTGAGAAACAGTGAGGCTGGGGAGGTAAAAGTGCAGCTGGATAGGTGTGAAAGGCTGTTTGTCTGCAGAGGCCAGGAAATTCATCCTCCTTTTGTCTGCCTGCTCCTGCCCTGCACAAACTATTCATGTGTTTAACCTCCTGGAAGCTGTGGGGTGACTGGTGGTGAGATGTAGAGATATGTCCTGTCTGAGCAATCCTATGGTGAGCTTAGCTCTCTTCACCAGGCTCCTCTTGAGAGCTGGGGGCTGGGATCATTCCAGGGCTGTTAGGAGCTTAACTTCCCAGCTTTTCTCAGCACCAGTGGGTCCTGTGCAACTGGTGCATGCCATTAACCAATTTGTCTCTTGTTTCAATGTCAGAAGCAATACATATACAGCACAAACCCAGACCTAGATAAGTAGGAATTAGCAACGTGCCTCTCATTTCAGGTTGTTGATCTTCTGCTGACATCATTCTGCCAAAACCTAATTGCTGCTTCCCATTTGAACCCTCCTGACAGGTAAGATGTGAGTAAAAGAAGCAGGGAACTCAGAACTGGCTAAACAGTAGAATTTCAGTGCTTATCCAGGGGTGAGGAGGGACTTGCTTTGTTCTGAGTTTCTGTAATCTAAGAACTCTCTCACTTTGATGTGTCTCTGTGCTCCTGCTCCTGATCCCATCAGAAGGTGGCACTTGGCTCTGCTTTGTGCTCGGTGACAGCTTCCCACAAACACTGTGCTCAGGCTCCATGCTGAGGGGTGGGGAATGGAGCAAACTCCCTCTCTCCAGGAATTACTTCCTGGCTAACACCAGAGATCAGGGAGGAGGAGGAGGCTTGTCTTTGACAGTGAGTGCTGCTGTGTCTTTGGGGTGTCTTTTTGGCACCTTCAGCCTTCATCTGTAGTGCCATTTCTAACATGAAATGAGTGAGGCACAAGGCTGAGCACTGCAGGTGCAAGAGGAGCAGCACAGTCCACCTTCTCTCTGCCTCCCATCCCCTGTTGCCCCTGGAAGGGACTTGTTCTGGCTCTGGACTGTATGAGCACTCCTCCACCCCTGGAAGGACTCTCAGTAGCCATCTCCTTCCTGACATAACAGAATTCTCTAAACATTGTGTTCACTGGAAAATGGTTTTGTTGGAAAACAAGTTGCCTGGGGTTGCTGCTGCCCACAGTGCTGGAGCAGTGGCTGCCTCTCTGAAGTGCAGTGTGCCTCTTTCCCTCTGCCTTACACTGGTTTGCCCTGGAGCAGGTGTGTGGAACACCTGTGCTGGGAAGTAGCTGTGATAAACAAGAATGTCCTCGGAAACTGTTTCTAACCCCAACTCCTCACCTGATCTCCTTTGAGGATGTGTTTTTTTCTGTTAGCTGGGTGGGAAAGTCCCTCCTCCCCTTTTTCCTTCCCTCCCTTCCTCTATTCTGCAACAGGACCTTGTCATATTCTTTCTTTCTTCTCTTGCTTTGGCTTTTGATCCCATTTATTGCCCTGTCTCTGTTTAACTTGTGCTCTCCATTTGAACAAAGCTGTTTGTGCCCCAGGCAGCTTCCTCCTCTCTTTGTAGTCATCTCAGGACACCTCTTTGACCACACATTTTATAATATTTGAGGCAGGGCACTGCTGGAGTTCTTCCCTTTGTGGGGATCTTCTGCTCAGGTCACTCCAGAAGTGACACTGGAGGCTGGCATGATAATTGTCCTGTATTTAGAGGCAAGTGTGGCTCAGGTTCTCTGTGTTTCAGCATTTTTAAAGACCTCTTCCTGTACTGGGGGTAAAAATCAGCAGTAAAATGAGCATGTGTTTTTCTCCCTCCTGCAGGCAGGGACCATGCCTCTCCTTGTTGGTGAAGATGATGTGTGGACACAGGAATCTCTTACCTGCACTCCTGGGCAGGCTCTGCCAGCTTATTTATCACCAGGTTAGTTTTCCAGCCACAAATCCTATGGGTATAGCGTGCTAAAGGCTATCCCACCTCCATTTCCTGAGCTGTGGGGCATTGCCTGTCTGGACTGCACCACCAAGGGAAATCATCAGCTCTCAGGCTTTCAAAAGCACCCCAAACAACAAAAACAAGACCTCATTTTGGACAGATAATCAGGGTTTGCTCTGAGGAATGTGAGCTGAGGCTTTCCCTACAGAAATATTGCTGCTGAAGGGTAGTGCACTCTGAGATGTCTTTCAGAGAAGCTACAGTAAGGAAGTTCATGAGCAGAGACAAAAGAAAATTGTTGAATATTTCACTCCAGAGCTTCCATGCTGAGTATTTCAGTTGCATACCCCATCAAAAATGAAAAGAAGACCCTAGATTTGGGGCACAGCAGTGCATGGTTTCCTTCTGGTGACCTGCTGGGTTTATTTCCTTTACCCCATGAAACTCTAAAGGTGAAATGAAAGGTTGATGGACTATATTAGCTGTCACAGAAGCTCAAAAACCTTCAGAGTCTCCATATTCTCTGGACTAGGTTACAGCTAGTTGCTCTGAGCTGTTGTTTAACAGAAACACACAAACTGAGCTGCAGGTTGGCCTGAGACAGCTGCACGACTGCAAGAAAGGAAGAACATGTTTGAAGGAGCTGGTGCCTCCTCCTCTCCTGAGCTGACATTGCTGCACTAATTAGTCATTGGACAGAAGCAGTGCTCTGCTGCTAGATTAATTCTGAGGGCTTTCTGACAAAGGTTGTGTTCTTGCAACTGAAATGGTTCTGACCCTTTGGTTCTTTACTCGTGTTTGGCTTGCAGGGTCCTTCCCTGAACGATGCTCACATTTTAGGACTAGCAGCTTTTGTGATCCACTTGAGTGAGTCCAGAGCTCTAATCCCTGCAGTGGAAGCCAGTTTTGGGGTTCCTCAGCCTGCTCCTGAGCAGGGCCTTTCTGTTTTGGAGTACTGGAACTGCTTGCTAGCGTGCAGGACCCAGGAGTCTTTTGTCTTCTGCATGAGGTAAGATCAGGCATCCACCACCTCCTCACTTCCCTGGGTGATGGGTTTCATTTTGCCAACAGAGGGGTGCTGGTGGAGCTCCTGTGGAGCATTTTAGAGCAATAGGTTTGTGTTGCACAGAGAAACAGATCCCACCTGGAAGAGCATCCTGGTTGTGCTGCCTACTGAAGGAAGGGCTGGCTGGATGCTGTCAGAGGTTTCAGTTCAGTCACTGGTACTGAAATTTGTGCTGTTAATGTAGGTGGGGTTGGAACAACATCAACAGAAGTGGTCCTGAAAGCAAATTAGTGTCTTTGTGAGGAGGAAAGGCTGAGGGACCTGGGGCTGTTTAGCCTGGAGGAGAGCAACTTGAGAGAGGATCCGATCAATGCTCAGCAAGAGCTAAAGGAGAGGGGATAAGAGGATGGGGCCAGTAACAGGACAAGGGGCAATGGGCACAAATTGGAACCCAGGAGGTTCCAGCTAAACAGGAGGAGAAACTTTACTGTGAGGGTGCTGGAGCCCTGGAGCAGGCTGCCCAGAGGTTGTGGAGTCTCCTTCTCTGGAGAGATTCCAAACCTGCCTGAACATTGTGATCCTGGGCAACCTGCTGTGGGTGACCCTGCTTTAGTAGGGGGGTTGTACTGGATCATCCCCAGAGGTCTCTTCCAACCCCTACCTTGCTGGGATTTGGTGGCACGTTGGTTAAAAGCATTTTTCACAGCCAAATCTTTGTTCTGACTTTGGACTTCCATGAGTAGGAAAAGATATGATGGAACCTAGCAGATAACAGAGCTTGTACTTTTTCTTTGTCAGGTTCTGCACTGCAGCAGTATCTTATCTCATGTGCAAGTTTTCATCCTCTTCTCATGAAGAGCTGAGGGCCTTGCTTCCTCCTGGCCTTGTTAAGAAGGTAAAAGTGAACATGTTTTGCTGTTACTCATGAGAAAAATCAGTTTGGGATCTATTTCCCCCTGTGCAACCATAACTGGTACCAAAACCCCCTATGTAATAATGCCTTTTGGTACCCTCCCAGGTTACCATTTGGTGGATGTGCCTGTTTGGCTGTTTCACACAACCAGAGCTTGCTTTGGTGCTGGGAATGAGCAGAGTTTGTGTCTTTGTTTTAGCTGCAGTACCTTGTGCCCCGGCTGTGCTTGGAAGCTCGAGGAATCCTGTGCCAGGAGGCTCAAAGTGACCCAATCTGGAGTTCCCTGTCATGTCCCTCCCTCAACTACAGAAGAGCCAGCCTCTCTTTATGGAAGCAAACACACTTCCAAGAGCTCTTGAAGGAAAAAGCATTCCAGGTATGAGTCTTCCCATGACTCTGTTTTCTCACACCTGCCCTTTGCAATTTCTTTATAGGTGATATAAAGCTTCCTGTAAAAACAGGAGTGGCTTGAGCAGCAGTGGCTGAAGATGAGCCAGCATGTGCCCAGGTGGCCAAGAAGGCCAACAGAATCCTGCCTTGGGTCAGCAACAGTGTGGCCAGCAGGACCAGGGAAGTGATCATCTCCCTGACCTAGAATCCTGGGTTCACTTTTGGGCCCCTGACTCCAAGAAGGATATTGAGGTGCTGAAGCATGTCCAGAGAAGGGCATCAAAGGTCTTGTGAGAAGCAGCTGAGGAAGCTGGGTTTGTTGAGCCTGGAGCAAAGGAGACTGAGGGGAGACCTTCTGGCTTTCTCCACCTCCCTGAAAGAAGGCTGGAGCCAGGTTGGGGCCAGTCTCTTCTTCCAAAGAACAAGCAACTGGACAGGAGGAAATGGCCTCAGGTGGCACTAGGGGGAGGTTTAGGTTGGTCATTAGAAGAAAATTCTTCACTGAAGGGGTTCCCAAACACTGCAACAAGCTGCCCAGGGAGGTGGTCAAATCCCCATCCCTGGAGATGTTTAAAAGCCTCAGAGGTGTGGTGCTGAGGCACATGCTTGGTCTGGATGAACTTAAAGCTCTTTTCCAACCAAAGTGATTCTGTGATTCTATGATCCTAATGCCTGAAGGGTTGGTCTGACAGCTGAAGGAGGTGTGTGCTGGGTTGTGTGCTCAAAATAGACAGTGATGATGAGGTAGAAATAGGAAACTAGAGGTGAAGCTTTTATGTCCTCATTATTGCAAAAGCAGAAAGCACAACAAGATGTACCTTATCAGTAAGAAAATGATCAGGAATGGTAGAGAAAAGGGTTGTCCATAACCTTAGCTCCCCCCTGAGTGCTGCCTGAGGAGTGGTGGTGAGTCACACAACAGAAAACACTGACTTTTGTTGGTGCTTTGGCTAAATGCCACTGCTGTACCTGGCATCATTTGGCTCTGCCTTGCTGTGAAGCAGGTTAACACCTCAGCTGTTCTCTTTGCCCCAGCCTTGCAATGCATCTGATTTGACAGGATTTCTTATTTTAACCTAGTTCCTTTAAAACCAGTTTGTCTTTGTGCAGAGGAGTTGCTCCTGTTGCTAGAATGACTCCTTGTGAGTGGCTAGCTGGAACACCTTTGCATCACAGCCTTCCTTTGATGCTCAGCCCAGTCTGTCTGACTGCAGCCCTTTGCTCATGTTTATTTCTAAGAGCAGACCTTCATCCTGGTATCTAGATTTTAAGAGGATGAGCATGTTTGCAAATGTCCAAGGGGGTGTGTGTGTGCCAGAGATCTTTATAAGCTTGCTTTCAGTGAATTTTTGAATACCAGTGGGGTTTGAGGTGAGATTCCTTGCAAGGGAAACAATGCAGGAACTTCCTTGGATTGATATCTACCTGCTTCTTATCTCTTAATCTGAACAGGATTGTGTCTGGGTGTGGGTGAAGGTGGGTTCTGTGCTGGGAAGGAGGTAACTGCTCTGCCCTTTTACCTGAAGTTACAAGCTACTTGCTTTGCTTGTCACCCTCTTATCTAAATCTCTGCTTTTCCCAGTTGTCTTTCAGGGAGTGGCTGCTGTGGGAGGTGGAAGTGTTCCCTGAGAAGGATGTTCTCTCTGCTTCGGAGAGGTGAGTGCAAGAGAGGCTCTAACACTTCTAGAGTCTTTCCCACCCAAATTAAGGAAAAACAATGAAGATCAGGACTTAAAAACCCAAGCTGTTGCAGGACACAAATGCCTGCTGACTAGTAGGGATTGTCCAGAGCTCAGTCAGTGCAGCATGAGGTGTGCTTTAACAGGACGTTCACCAAGATAAACTCTGCCCCTCATGTGCAGTCTAGATAACTTCACGAGAACCTCTCCATTTCCAGAAGGAAGAGATGGCTGAAAGTAGGACTTGAGGATGGTGGATGACTTTATCTGTGCTGATATGAGTGCTTTTATCTGTCATTCATACAATCCCAGACTGGTTTGGGTGGGAAGGGACCTTTAAAGCTCATGTAGTCCAACCCCGCTGCAGTCAGACATCTGCATCTAGAGCAGGTTGCTCAGAGCCCCAGACAACCTGACCTGGAATGGTTCCAAGGATGGGGCAGCTCCCACCTTGCTGGGCAACCTGGGCCAGTGCCTCACCACCCTCAGTGTCAAACATTCCTTCTATCCAACCTGAATCTCCCTCTTACTTTAAAGCATCACCCCTTGTCCTGTCACAACAGGCCCTGCTTGGTGTACGAACTTCCTCCTACATCACGGGAAGTGCACCACTGAGACTTTGTGACTGCCTTTCTACCTTCTGTTCAATGCTGCAGACATGATTTCCATTACTGGGCTATCTATCAGTGGTATCTCCCTGCACCTTCTGCTTCTGGTGGCTGCGATGGAGACCTGGCGGCAGCGTGTGGCGTTATTGTCAATGCCATTCTGGATTCCTTACAAAGGTACTCACAGAATCCCAGCATGCTGAGGGTTGGAAGGGACCTCTGGGGATCATCTAGTCCAACCCCACTGTTAAAGAAGGGTCACCTACAGCAGGTTGCCCAGGATCACAGTGTCCAGGCAGGCTTGGAATCACTCCAGAGAAGGAGACTCCACAACCTCTCTGGGCAGCCTGCTCCAGGGCTCCAGCACCCTCACAGCAAAGAATTTTTCCCTCCTGTTCAGATGGAACCTCCTGGGTTCCAGTTCATGCCTGTTGCTCCTTGTCCTGTTACTGGGCACCACTGACAGAGTCTGAGCCCATCCTCTTGCCCCCCCACCCATCCAAGCTATAGCTCTTGCTGGGCATTGAGAAGATCCCCTCTGGGGCTGCTCTTCTCCAGGCTAAACAGCCCCAGGGCTCTCAGCATAGAGATGCTTCAGTTCCCCCATGATGTCTTCATAGCTGCCACTGGTCTCTCTCCAGCAGCTCTTTGTCTCTTTTGACCTGGGGAGCCCAGAACTGTTCCTAGTACTCCACAATAGTCTGTATCCATCCCTGCACTTCACAGCAGCAGTGGTGCTGCTCATGACCTTCCAGCCAGGAGCCAGGAGCTTGTGCCTTATGTGAGGCTGTGGCTGCAATTCCCTCCTCCCAGGGCTGGCTGGGAGGTGGCTCTGCCTGACTCACCCATCTTTGCATCAGACTCTTGCTGTAGGTGACAGAGGTCTGGGGCTGCAGTCACTGCCCCGTGTCTGTTTGCCTGTCTTGAAAGTTGAATTTATATTCAGATTGGTTTGGCCGGACAGGCAGCAGTGCCCCTGAGGAACTGGCTGAAGCTGGAGTACGAGGAGGGTGGGCTAGAGGAGAGGTGCTGCCTCAACTACAACTTATTTAAGGAGCATTAATGCTGGAGATTTATGTTCATCTGCAGGCATTGTGTTTGGGTGGTGTTCTCTTGGGCTGAGAGGGACAGTCACCCGGTGTGTCTCTTAATTCCAGGTCGGACCTGGGTAGCTGTGGCCAGTCGAAGATGTGGGTCAACCCTGACATGCTCTGCAGGCTGCAGGTGATTTCAGGCTCTGATGCAAGCATTCAACCCTTGAATTTGACCAGAGTGTTTCCCAGTACCTCAGTGTGTGCAAGGCTGACATTGGGCTCTCAGGCTTGAGCCGTGGCATGGAAATGGAGAGAGGGAGAGAGAGATTTTTCCTATTGATCTCTTTGCTTTACTTCACCAAAACACAGAGGGTTTGAAGACAAACCAGCATGTGGCCCTGACAAACAACTTTCCCCCCTCTCCCTGCTCAGGAGCTGGTGCTGGAGCTGGGCTGTAGGCAAAGGTTCCTTGCTGGCTGCAGGTATAGCCAGAGACACTTCCTATTCAAGATCCTTCAGGAGAGGCTGAACAACAGAAAACCTGGTTCTGCTCTGGGAGAGGAGCTGTGGAGGCAGCAGGAGTTGCTGCTGCACAGAAGGTAAGTTCAGACCTGGACAGCTGGGAACACCTCAAACCAACCCATTCAGTTATGGAGTGTCCCTGCAGAGTTGGGCAGCCTCCCACAGCCAGTGAAAATAACACTTTAATGTCATGGTAACATCTGTGCAAGAGAGATTTATGCCCTGCTATTCCCATGAATTAACTTTGTCTCAGGCTACAAGTTGCCCCTACCAGCAAACCCACACACCTTCATGTTTACAGCCAGCAACACTCTTAACCCACCACTTGAGTTAACCACCATTGAATGACTGTTTGCTGCTGTCATCAAAGTCTGTGTTTCCATTTTTGACCCATTTACAGCATCTTTGAAACGTGGTTTGTATCTCAGGGTCTCACTGACATGCTGGTTCTTCTCTGGGCAACTAGAAAAATTCCTCATGCACTTTGTGTCCACGTGTTTGAGATTGCTCATGTCTGACAAAGTGCCCTGAGCATCACCCTGAGTGGGGGGTCTGGTTCTCTTCTTGATGGCAACTTCAGCTTGGCTTTTGGTTTTCCTTCCACAGGCTTCTGGTAGGGCTCCCTGCATCCTCTCTGATCATGACATGTCAAAAAGGAAGGAAAACTGTGTTGGACTGTGAAGACTTCTTTCATTTTGTAAACTCAGAGCTGGTATGTGTTGGCCAAGGGATTGTTTCTCCTTCCTAAGTGTTCTACTTTAAACTTAGGGTTAGGACAGGAGTTAAAATGCAGACAAGCTTAAGCTGAGCTTATATCAGGGTGTTCAACTCATCATGCTCAAGGCTTTTTCCAGCCCTTGACTCTGCAGGTTCCCCTCAGCACTGTCTGCTGTGGGGTGACTTCTGGGTTCATTCCTTTGGAATTTGAAGGCATTTTACACTGTGGAAAGAGAATCCTTGGGAAATGGTCTATGGAAATCCAGGGTGGAGCCAACCAGCATGGCAGTGGAGCTGGGTAGGCAGAGTCCAGGGGTGAAATCAGAGTGGCCTGGCAGTGGCTTGAGCAGTAGGAGTGCTCCTCCCAGCTGTCTTGTTCATAACAGTGCGTGTTTCTGGTGCACACATGCATGCAGCAGCCTTGGGGCTGCCCTCTCCTGTGTGGATGCATCATTCTCTGCCACCACTCTTCATTTATTGATGATGAGTTAGAGAGAAACCTGCTGTGTTCCTGTGGAGGCCTGGAAGGGGCTGAACATGAGCTCTTCTCCAGTTTCTCCATTGTGCCAGGGTGTTAAACAACTTCACTGTGTGTGTAGTGAGGCCCTGCTCATCCTCCCATGTTTGTTCACTAGGGCAACACTCAGCAACACCCCTGCAGCCTCCTGGAGCGGGAGCAGTTGATCTGCAGGTCCCACAGGGCACTGTTTCCTGCTCTGAAGGATCACTGTTGTTTCTGGGCATTCATCCTGACTGCCCTTCCCAAGCTCTCCTGTTCTGTCACATTAGGTATAACCAGGAGCCTCCATTCCACACAAACTGCTTCTGCTGTCTGTGACACGTGGGGGCTGGTTTGGGCTTGGTGATCTTAAAGGTCTTTTCTAACCCAATGATTCTATAATTCTGTTTGCTTTTTGGTGCTGGGACTCTGAAGCACTGACCTAGTCTGTGGTGTTGATTTCTATGGAGATGAGGTTTCTGCAGTCCAGACTGGTGCTTGGGATCTCACAGGGTGGTTTTGTGCCAAGTCCTCTTGTGCCAGACGCCCCAAATGGTCTAAGAAAATCACAGTTCAAATGGGAAGGAATGAATGTTTTGTTCTCTCCTTGTCTTCCCACAGAAGCAGGCCTGTTCCAGAGGGTATGCACTCTCCTACGACATCACTGCTCACTTCTTCAGGGTAATGCCTGCCTCTGTCATCCTGCTGCAGTGTCTGTGCTAGCCAGAGTAGATGTTTCTTTACCAGGATCCCTGACTATACAGAATCCCAGCATGGTGGGGGGTGGAAGGGACCTCTGGAGATTATCCAGTCCAACCCGCCTGCTGCTGGTCACCCACAGCAGCTTGCCCAGGGTCACAATGTCCAGGTGGCTTTGGAACCTCTCCAGAGAAGGAGACTCTACAACCTCTCTGAGCAGCCTGCTCCAGGACTCTCCCAGCAAAGTTTCTCCTCTGTTCAGATAGAACCCCCTGGGTTCCCCCTGTCACTGAGCACCACTGACAATAGTCTGGCCGCATCCTCTTGCCCCTGACCCTTTAGCTCTTGCTGAGCACTGAGCAGATCCCCTCTCAGGCTGCTCTTCTGCAGGTTAAACAGCCCCAGGTCTCTCAGCCTTTCTTCCTCACAGGGAAGCTATTCTTAGTAATGAGGCTTGCTCTTTGTACCCTTGTTTTGAGAATTGTTGGTGTAAATTCCCAGACAAGGAGCAGTCATCTAGAGAGGAGGAAGCAGAGGCAGAGCTGCTATTTAATCCAATCCAGCAAAGCTGGTGAGGGAAGCAGCAGCTGTAGGTTTCTTTTGCTGAGCCCATGCTGACCCCTGCAGTTATCTTTGCTTAATTCACACATGGCTTGTGAAGCATTCCAAAGCAACAGAGACCTGTGTGTAGTCATCTTCTAACCCATTCTCCTCCAGGGCCTGCTTAATGCCAGCTTGGACTGCGAGGAGCCAGCAATGGTGGTCAGCAATGTGCTAACAACCTGTCAGAGCCGGTGCCCTGTCCTGCTTTTCTCTGCAGTGGTAACTCCTTGTTTGATCTGGGGAGTGAGAACTCGCTTCTGGGTCATGGCACTTGTTTTAATCTCCACTCAGTGTAAACTGGGAAGCATGGGGATGATAATTCTTGACGCCTCTGGGAAATGGCAGCGTGTTTGTGTACCCTGATCCCAGGTCTGGGCATGCAGCCTTGGTTCTAGAGTGTCTAGATCAGCAGAACAGAGGCTGCTTGAAAGTGAGAAGCTGGGAGACTTGTCTTCATTTCAGATGCACTGGTTGATAGAGGTCAAGTGACCAAAAAGTCCACAAAGCATCCTGTGTGTAACTCCTCGTGGGGACACATGTTTCTGCATGTGCGTCAGCTTTGAGACGAGTTTGGAGCTGCTTTATTGTGGCTTGCAGAGCACCACAGTATAAACATGGTCACAAATGATCCTCCTGACATTGCCAGGAAGTGAATCTTCTCATGTTTCTCCTGCATTTATATGCAACTTGGACTTTTTATAGGGGGGGTGGAAATCCTTTCTCTGCATACCCGACTGAGATAACCTGCATACCTGCCTGCAGACAGCCACTGAGTGTGCACCACTAATGCTGCTGGTTTCCATCTTTCCTTCTAGCTGTGGTGGCCAAGGCTGGAGCCAGTCATCTGCTCACAGTGGAAGAGGCTCTTTGGGGCTCCACTTGCAGAAGAGCTGGAAAGGCTGAGGGAGCAGCACTCCTCAGCTGCCAGGTGTGTATGGGGAACCCAGTGAGGATTCAGAGGCAGGAGAGATCATGGAATTGCTTCAGGTGGAAAAGACCTTGGAGTCAAGCCATTCTCTAGCTTTACCAAGTCTGGTGCTAAACCATGTCCCTCAGCACCACATCTCTATCTTTTAAACACCTCCAGGGATGGGGATTCAACCACTTCCCTGTGCAGCCTGGTTCCTCTTGTCCTGTCGCTTGTTCCTTGGGAGGAGAGACTGAGCCCCACCTGCCTCAAACCTCCTTTCTCAGGCAGCTGTAGAGAATGAGAAGGTCTTCCCTCAGTCTCCTTTTCTCCAGGATGGTCAGTCTCAGTACCCTCAACTGCTCCTCACAACATTTGTGCTCTAGACCCTTCACCAGCTTTGTTGCCCTTGTCTGGACATGCTCCAGCATGTCAATGTCTTTCTTGGAGGGTCCAGGAAGGCTGGTCTGGGCCAGACTGGGGTTCAGCAGGCAGTAGGACATGCTGCTGTGGGCTGAGGCTGGTAGGACAGCTTCATGCAGGTTCCTTTGTGGAGTTTAAACTCAAAGTGGGTCACTATAATTATTTAGTCTGGCCTTGTGTGTAATGTGGGTCAGAGGGTTTCACCACAAGGAGAAGAGAATCTCTTCAGAGGAGACTGGCAGGCAGAGTCCTCCTTAGACAAACTCTGGAAATAGCCTTTAGCACAGTGTTGAGTCATCTGCTGGAGCTGCCACACCTTCTGCTCCCTGGATTGGGCCAATCCCTGGTCTCCTGAGGCTGCTGACTGCTGTTGTGCTGGATGCTTTCTCCTTTACCTGCCCTTATATGTCTGCTCAGCATTCAGCATCTCCAGAAGCTGGGCATTTAGTGTAAGAATCCCAATGCAGGTTATTGCAGGCATCAATCACATGTGTCTCTAGTAGTGTATGGAGTTAACTACCTGCCCAACTTCTGATCAAAGAGATTTGGGAATGCTGCTGTCTGTTCCTAGACATTTTTCTTTTTAAACTGTCTCAGTGTAGCATCCAACTGCAGGATGAAAGAACTGAAGGGAAGAATTGTTTCTTTTGCTGCCTTTGCCCAAGCCCCTGATGTATTTTCTCCCTATTCACAGCTCTGATTTCTTTTTCTATTCTCTTTTTCCCCATCCAAACTCATGATATGCTGTTTTTTCTTCTCCTAGCTTCCTTTCCTCAGGAGCAGTTTTCTCTCCCTCTGGCCCTCCTTGGATTTCAGCTGCCTTCCTCCACTGCACTGTTCACCAGCAGTCACCACACAGAAGGGAGAAAGGGGTACTGGAGAGGCTGGGGACTGGCACAGAGCAGGCAAGTCTTGGCCCTGTGTTACAAGCCTGCTGTTCCCTGTGCTTAGAAACAGGGAGCAGAATGGCTTTAACTGGAAAATGGGTGTTCAGAGCTACTGGTGATAAACCCTGGTGATAAATCTTGCTGGTGGATAACTGATGAAAGGTGGCTGTCAATTGCCGGTTGCTAAATACTTATCCTAGGGGCAAAGTTGTTCCAGAGTCAGAAGTTTACCTCAGATAGTGGCTCCTCTGTGAAATCAGGAGGACTTTGAATAGCTGCCTTAAAAAGTGAAGCTGGGGAGAGCACTGTGGAGATGGAGAGCTCAATCCATGGCATGCTGGGGTCACTCTTCCTCTAACAAATCATTGAATGGTTTGGGTTGGAAGGGATCTTAAAGATCATCTAACTCCAACCCTCCTGGGCAGGGACATCTCCTACTAGAATAACTTGCTCAAGGCCCCATCCAACCTAGCTTTGAATACCTCTGGGTCTGGAGCCTCTACAACCTGTTCCAGTGCCTCACCTCCCTCAGGGGGAAGAATTTCTTCCTAATGCCTAACCTAAACCCAGCTTCTTCTAGTTTGAAGCCATCACCCCTCGTCCTGTCACTCCATGCCTTGGTAAAGAGGAGCAATCCTCCTGGATCTTAGCTCTGGTGACCTGGCTGGAAGGTTAAGGAGATGCAGAAAGGCTGGTGAGACAGGAGTGAAGGTATTTTAAGGACTCTGGGAATCTCAGGGATGGATTTCCTGAGGGTTTCCCAAGTCTGTCCCAGGAAATGCCTCCTCCACATTGCTATGCTCAGTGTCCTCTGTTCAGGGCAATGATCTGATGTGCAGGATGGAGGAGGAATCCCAGCTCTGTCTTCTCTGTTGCTCTCCTAAGGGATAACCAGGATCAGAGATCCATACAGGGAGTGTCCCATGCCAAGACATTCACAGGGGAGTGGCTCTGAAGCAGAACCTTGTGCTTTACTATTTGCTCTCAAGTTTTATTGCTCCAGGCATCAGTCACAGCAGCAACTCCTCTTGCTATAGGATCGACTCCTCCACTGTTTGGCCTAGAGCCAAGAGCTGTTAGTCACAGATTGGTGTTGATAGGAGAGTTTATGACCTGTGGAGTAACAGCAACTTTCACCTCAATCTACCTTGAGATAGGAAGAGGACACCAGAGAGAGGGAGAGAGGGCTGAGTGCATGTAACTGGGGTCCCATCCCTGGAATTGTTCCCAGCTAGGTTAGATGGAGCCTTGAGCAACCACTTAAAGCAGATGTCCCTGCCCATGCCAGGGGGGCTGTGGAACTACCTGATCTTTAAGGTCCCTTCCAACCCAAACCATTCCATGATGCTATGATTCTGTCTGTCAGAAGGGGGAGTGTAGTTAGCCACCTTTTGGGGGTGAGACACTGCAGTTAAATCCAAAGCCACATGAGCCATTCCTTTTTGTTTCTTTCATCCATGTGCAGCAGTCAGAGCTTCTGCAAAACTCTTGGATGAAAGGAGACTTCTCTGGCTGCCACATTCCCTGGCCCGGCCACAGTGTCTGTGCAGACAGATCTGCACTCAGAACATGCTGTCTCCTTTCCCAGACAGAGGCATAGAAAGGAGGGTCAGCTTCACAACTGGATTAGCAGCACATATAAACAAATTGCTTTGACTTCCCAGGATCACAAAGCCACCACATCTTTTAATTTGTGTGTTGGATCCATAAAAGCCAAAACCAGCATGTGCCAGGGCAGGATTATGGTGCTGAGAGGAGATGCTGCCCAGCATCTGCTGGCTGTGAACCAACATCAGCTCTCTTCCAGGTTTACACCTGTGGTAACTCACTTGGTTTTCCCTGTGTTTGGGAGAATTTTCACCAGGTACCTGATTTGCTTCAAGAACAGTGAGTTGGGTACGGAGTTCACCCTCAGAGGCAAGGAATAATGCTTCCAGAATGTTGCCCTCACCTGGGAGGAGCAGCAGAACTTGTAGCTCATCCAGGTTCATCCTGGGAATGTGTTCAGTGCAGTGTTATCTCCTGCTGGGAGAGCACAAGTGCTGAGGCACCAGCAGAGCCAGCACTAACAGCAGGTCTCTTTTGCTTGCAGCTTCTCCTGTCTCTGCTCTTCTTCTCCCTCATGGATCTCATCTCGGCAAAAATAGCACCAAAGGTAAGCTCAGCCCTGAGGGAATTCTCATGACACTGAGTGTGTCTGATCTGCTGTTTGCTGCCTGCAGTGCTCTGTGCTGCTCCTGTGAAGGCTGCTGGTTGTTCTGCCAGAAGGAGAGGATCAGCAGCACCCCAGACAGAGCCTGCTCAAAGCCCTTCTCTTCCTATCAGATTAAACCTGCGCTTTCCTGCAGCTGACATTATCTCCCCTGCACCAGGACAGCTTTTATTTCTCTTCCTGAATTACTTGCTCTTTTCAGTTCCCTCTTCAGACTCCTCACCTCCCAGGTAGTGCAGGATCCTCCTCTCTTCTCAGTCTGAGCTTTTGTGCAGCATCTTCCACTTCTTAGATGACATTTTTTCCTCAGGCTGGAAGCGTGGGAGACCTCCTTGTGGCCTTTCTGTGCTCAAAAGGGCTGATGGGAAAGATGGAGACAGACTTTTGAGCAGGGCCTGTTGTGACAGGACAAGAGGTGATGGTTTAAACTAAAAGAGGAAGATTCAGACTGGGTAGAAGGAAGAATTTTTTGACACTGAGGGTGGTGAGACCCTGTCCCAGGTTGCCCAAAGAGGTGGGAGATGCCCCATGCCTGGAACCATTGCAGGTCAGGTTGTTTTGGCTCTAAACAACCTGCTCTAGTTGCAGATGAGCCTGCTGACTGCAGGGGGGTTGGACTAGATGGGCTTTAAAAGTCTCTACCCAAACCACACTGGGATTCTGGCATGAGGGGCTCCATTCTGCTCTGATGCAACTAAAGCCTGAGACAAACAAGACCTGTCCTTTCTGACATACAGGAGGGACTGGATTTTCAGACAGCTCTGGAATGGTCCCTGGAGATCTTGCAGTGCCTGGAAAACAGAGGTCTGTCCTGGCTACTTCTCTTCCACCCAGCAGAGAGAGGTGAGCAAGTCCTGCCCCGACCTAGGGTGGAGAGGTGATGTCTGGTGATGCCCCATTGCTTTGATTGATGAATGTACCTTAAAGAACTGGAACTGATGGGCCTTTGTAAGCACCACAAAACAACCTTTACTGGAGTAAAAGCTGAGAACATCCTGCTTCTACTGTGCAGTGTGGTGACCAGGAATGACCAGCCCTTGGTGGTGTTCCCTCTGGTAAAGCCTCAGAGGGGACAGCTCGCTTCTCTCGGTGGTCACCACACCCAAGCACCGGTGTTTATTGTGGGCTGAAAGGGACTTGCAGCCCTTGTGCTGCTGTGGAAGCACGCAGGGTGGGGTGAGGACCACTGGGGATGCTCAGTGCTCCTTATTGTCCATTGCAGACCTGGGAAAATACCAGATCCTGCGCAGCGCAGCCTCGGAACGTCACAGCCGGCTCCTGCCTCTGGCCTTCTACTGGTAACATCATGCTGGGCTTGGAAGGGAGGTGTTCATGGCTTGGGAGGGAAAGAACCTTTAAAGGTCATCTAGTCCAAAGCTCCTGCAGTGAGCAGGCAGTGAAAAAGTAAATGATGATAAATCTGCTGTCATGGAGGTAACAGCACTGCTGGCCTGAGCTGTGCAGGGGAGAATGCTGGAGCAGGGCTGGGTTGCTATTTCCAGAGCTCTGTGTCTCACTACAAGTTCCCTCCAGCTTTGAGCTCCAAGCAGGAGCGTCCTTGGCTGTCCTGCTCCCAGCACTGGGTGGCCCTATACATAGTGGGACTTGTAAAATGGGCAGTGGTGACAGAACCAGCTGCATTTAGCTCCTGTTGGTTTGTGAGTCCACATGGAACCGTTGCTAACCCAACAAGTTCCACCTAAACGTGAGGAGGAACTCCTTTGGTGTGAGGGTGCCCTGGAGCAGGCTGCCCAGAGAGGTTGTGGAGTCTCCTTCTCTTGAAGAGATTCCAAACCTGCCTGAACACTGTGATCCCAGGCAAGCTGCTGTGGGTGACCCTGCTTTAGCAGGGGGGTTGGACTGGATGATCTTCAGAGGCTCCTTTCAACCCCCACCATGCTGGGATTTGGGGATCCTGTGACATGATGTGTGACCTCCTCCAGCCTCACCCCTGGCTTTCACCACGAGCTGCTAACCAGAGAACAGAGCTTCCTCTACACAGCACTTGATCTGTACATCCAGCTGCTGCGGCTCTTCGTGGAGGGCAAAGACCTGCCCCAGCCTGACCAAATGGGACAAAGCCCAGAGCCCACAGAGCATGTGAGTGAAGCTAAGTCTCCCTGTTCCCCTCCTGTAACTGTGAATCTTGTACCTGTGGAGACCTTCTGGCTCTCTGCAACTCCCTGAAAGAATGCTGGACCCAGGTGGGTGTCAGTCTCTTCTCCCAAGGAAAAAGTGATAGGACAAGACAAAATGGCCTCAGGTTGCCCCAGGGGAGGTTTAGGTTGGACAGGAGGAACAATTTCTTCCCCTTGAGGGTGGTTAAGACCTGGCCCAGGTTGCTGAGGGTGGTGCTGTCTCAAAGCCATGGAGATGTGGTTGTTAAGGGCCATGATTTAGAGGTGACCTGGCAATGCTGGAGTCATGGCTGGATTCAATGATCTTTAAGGTCTCTTCTAACCAAAACCATTCCATGATTCTTATTCTTTATTCCTTCTCCTGCCACTTGTTCCCATCTTCCTGTGCAGAGCTGCCTATGCAGGCACCTGGCTCACACCTTGGCACTAAGAGGAGCTGCTGTTGCCCAACTTTCTCACCACTGTCTTTACTTGTCCAGGAGCTCCAGGTGGATGCAGTCATGGACCCAGACCCTAGGTGCCACTTAGTGGTTCCCATCTTAATTTTGGAGGCAGGAACTGAGCTGAAGGTGATACTGTGCTTGCTTTTGATGGGCTGTGTCTCTTCTGCCTGCTCTCCAGGGGGATCCCTTGGAGGTGCTGTCCACAGCCCGGCGGTTCCTGCTTGGTGCGATCCCACGGTGCCATGCCCAGAGCTTCAGAAGCATCCAGCCGGTGCGTTGAGACTGTTCCCTCTTCTCCCAGTGGGTGAGAGCTGGAATTGCTGCTTCTCCCTGGGGAGTTTTTCTTGGGCACCAGTTCTGTACTGGTGCCTCACCCCTGACAACACTCCCTGTTTTCCTTATGCACTTGGGAGTGGTGGGGGACACCTGCTGCTCAGGCAGCTCTAGGGCCCTTGTCCTCCCTTGCCTCTTCCAGTGACATCAAACCCTGCCCTCACCCAGCACTTGCTCTTGGGGGAAGTATTGAGTACAGCAACGTGGCAGGTGTTGGAAGCTCCCCACCAGCACTGTGCTATCAGCCAGGAGACTCTGTTATTCATCATTAATGGTTGGACTCGATGATCCTAAACATCTTTTCCAACATAAATGATTCCATTTCTGCATGAGTCAGCAGCACTTCTCCCTCCTCTCTTCTCCCTGCCACAAAAGCTCTGGTCTTGCCTGAACTACCTCTACTGTGCTCTCCACAGCTAAAAGGAGGTTATAGTCAGGTGGAGGTTGGTCTCTTCTCCCAAGGAACAAGTGATAGGACAAAAGGAAATGGCCTGAAGTTGCACCAGAGGAGGTTTAGATTGGATGTTAGGAAAAGTTTATTTACTCAGAGTGGTCAGGCATTGGAACAGGCTGCCCAGGGAGGTGGTGGAGTCACCATCCCTGGAGGTGTTCAGAAAACCCATGCAGACATGGCCCTTCAGGACATGGTTTAGTGGCCATGGTGGTGTTGGGTTGACAAGCTGGACTGCATCTCAGAGGTGTTTTCCAACCTTAATGACATTATGGTGCTGTACTCACTCCTGTTGAGGCAACACAAGGTCTAACACAAGCTACTTTCCCTCTCTCCCCAGCTCCTGGCCACGTGTGAAGAACTTGACGCAGAGCTGGCAGCCACGCTTGGGCACTTCTCAAGACCTTCTGCAGCCATGGAACTGGACGAAGAGCTGGCCCTCTTCTGAGCGCCCAGTGGGCAGGGCAGGAGCCCCTGAGGGCTGCAGAAGGGACAGACAAGGTACCACCTTTGCCAGCAGGGCTGCTCCTTTCCAGTTACTTAGTAAATAATTTATTACAAGCATAACCATGAAGCTCTCGTTACAATAAAAAGTCGGTTACAAATTCTCCGTTCGGACTGGCTTTGGGAGCCGACCAACCGCTGCCTCGCCTCCAAACCGAGCCTCTGCTCCCTGTCCTCTGCACCCCTGCTCCCGCTGCCCGCGAGGGCAGGGGACAGGCAGCACCAGCTCGTGCGGGCAGGGAGCGGCTGCGGTCTCCCACCGTGTGCGTGGGGAGGAGAAGGAGGTGGGGGACGCCTGGGCGGGCTGCCGCCGCCGGCCCCCCGCCGCCTCCAGGGTTAGGCTGAGTCTGAGTACAGCAGTGCTGGCCCAGATGTGAGCATGGAGAATCACAGCATGAGAACAAGCTTTTTTTGTTGTTTGTTTGTTTTTTCTGAGCAAGCTGAAGCTAATTCCACCGAGTTACCGAGTTCTTTGGGAGACTAAAAGGAAGATTAAAAACAATCTCCACTCTGCCACGTGGTTTCTACTGGGCTGGACTGGGACAGCTTCCCCCTTCCACCCCCTGTCCCCTCAGGTGGGCTCCTGCTGCGCAGTCACTTCTGACTTTACTGCCTGGCTCTCGGAAGTCCCTGAAGGATTGAGGAGGAGAATGGGCTCCGGCTCCAGTGGCTTGGCTTTGTCCTGAGTCTGGGTCAGAGGGTGGACCATGGACATGTGGACGTTAAGGTTATGAGCCTTCTCGAAGCGCTTCCCACACTGGTCGCAGGCGAACTCCAGCTCTGTCTCAGCTTTGTGTTTGGTCATGTGGTACTTGAGGGACGCGCGCTGCCGGCACTGGAACCCGCAGATCTCGCACCTGCAAGGCAAGGCAGGGGCTCAGCACCCAGCCTGAAGCCACCACCAGCTCTGTCATGCTGGATGAGACCCTGAGAACACAACCGCAGCCTCAGCACTGCTTGCTCTCACCGTCTCCTACAGCCACCTTTAGCTGCAACCACTCAGAGCATCTACAACCCCCAGCTATGATTCTCCTCCTCAGGCCTGCAGCTGGGCATTCAGCTACTCTGAAGAGCAACATGAATAGAAGGAGACAAGAAAGTATTGCACCAAGGGGAAGCTCTAGAGCTGGATGAACACCTGAAGGGACTCAGGCAGCTACAAACCCAGGGTTTGTATCCCAGAGTGTCTGTGTGAGGACAGCGATGGTGAGAGCTCAGCGTGTCACGGTGTCACTGGTCCTGCTCTTAGCCACCAGTGGATGGCTGTGAGCACTTACTGGAGGGGCTTTGCTCCCGAGTGCCGCATCTGGTGGACCGAGAGGTGTTTGCGTTGCTTGAAGGTCTGCCCACACTCATCACAGATGTAGTTCCGTACCTCTGCAGCAGGAAAATGGAGAGGCTCAGTGGTTCTGCTGGCCTGAGCACATGAAATACACACAGGCCTACTGCTGAGGTCAGAATTCCTCCCCCTGCCTCATGTCCTCCATGGTTAGAGGTTTACAGCAGGGCAGACTGTTCTGCACCACCCAGAGGGTCTTGCACAGCAAGCTGTTGGGTGTTTGCATGACCTGGACCCACCTGTGTGGATGAGTTTGACGTGGCGCTGCAGGTACCGGTCGATCATGAACACCTTGTTGCAGCCAGGGTGAGGACAAGGCCTCTCCCGAACCTCCTCATGATGCTCTTTGATGTGTTTCTGTAAAGGAAGGAAGGATAGAGCTTCTGCCTGCTGGGATGAAAAACCTGCATCCTCCCCAAAAATGAGATGCCCATCTCGGCAGGGTCATGCATCAGTTCATGTATAACTCACAAGTCTCATGAAGAGCAGCTAAGGGAACTGGGATCATGCAGCCCAGAGAAAAGGAGGCTGAGGGGAGACCTTCTGGCTCTACAAATCCCTGAAAGAAGGCTGGAGCCACGTGGGGATCTGTCTCTTCTCCCAAGGAACAAGCAACAGGACAAGAGGAAATGGCCTCAAGTTGCACCAGGGGAGGTTGAGGTTGGATGTGAGGAACAATTTCTTCCCCTTGAGGGCTGTCAAAGCCTGGACCAGGCTGCCTGGGACAGGAGTGGAGTCCCCATCCCCAGAGGAGTTTCAAAGCCCTGTGGATACGGTGCTGAGGGACATGGCAGTGCTGGATTCATGGTTGGACTTGATGGTCTTCAAGGTCTTTTCCAACCAAAACAATCCTGTGATTTTATGAGTCTATGAATTGTCACTGTGAAAAACCAGAGACATGCATTCAAATCTACCCCAGCAGCAGGGGCTGTAACAGGACACAGCAGAGCTTGCTCTGAGGGCCACTGCCAAACCAGCATCAGAATTCCAGAGCACAGAGAGCACAAGGAGCCAGAGCAGCTCCTGGGAGCACAGAACACTTGAACTCTCAGCAGTTTCTCTGCTCAAGCATCTCTCTGCCTGCTGCAGAGCAAGGAGATGTCTTCCACCTGCCTGGGATCTTCTCCTTGTGCAAACAGCTCCGTAACACTCAAAGCTCCAGATCTGGGGCAGCAGTGACCCCCCCAACTCACCTTCATGCCATCTGCCCCTCTGTAGACAGCTGTGCAGCCCTGGTAAGGACACTTGTAAATGGTTGGCAGCTCCTCCCTGCAAAGCAGAGGCCACGTCAGCCGGCGTGCCAGGGCGGGGGCTGCCCGGCCGCCCCCAGCTCCTCCTTACCTTTCACACTTGATTTTTTTTTTCCAGCCTGGCTTTGGCCCTGGCTTCTTCCTTATTTTGGGCTCTTCTGCTTTCTTGGCTTTTTTGCCATCACTTTTCTTGCCAGAAACCCTCCAAGAAGGAACAAGGACACTGGTTTCATACTTGGACTTGGTTTTTTTTTGTCCTCCCACCTAAATGATCCCCAAGTGTTGATGGCTTAGCCCAACCCTGGATCCAGCAAAGCACGCATCAAGCATGTGACCCATGCTCAGGGAGTTGGTGGCAGGCCTGAGGAGGAGGGATGTGGCCCAACTTCAACCCAAGGGGGAGCTTGGGGAGCACCATGACCTCCAGGAGGGGACAGGAAAGGAACCAAGGCCCTAAAGGACAACGGTCTAGCCGCAGCAAGCTCCTTACTTCTTTTCGGGGTAAGGCTCGAAGGAGTCATCTGAAGATTGCACATTTCTCTTCTCGTTTTCATCATCACTCAGGAAGTCCCTGAGAGAGAGAAGACGTGTATTACCAACCCATCACCAGCATGTTTTCCTTCCTCCCAGCACATCCATCTGCACCCCCAGCACAGGAGCCTCAGCAGCTGAGGCTCCATGTGTTCTCCTCCCCCATAATCACCCTGAGCAAACACAGCAAAGAGCAAAATTTGGTCTTTTTTTGGACTAGATCTCTGCAGGAATCATCAAACCACTGTCAGAAGAACAAAAGCCAGCTCAGAAAAGATCAGACATTACTGAAGGAAGCTGCTGATACTTTCCACACTGGGAAAAGCCATTTTGCAGAGCAAGGATGTGAGAGAATTGTCTGGTGCAGGTTAAAGAAGCTGTAGGTTATTCTGTGTACTCCCCACACGCAGCAGCCACAGAGCTTTAGGGTTTATTTTCCCTCCTGAGCTGCACGAGAAGCAATTAATTCCAAAGCCAGGGAAGAGGCAATGAACTGTTGTGGCCCTTTTAAGGTGACAGGTGACAGATGTAGCTGACACCACAGTAAATCTGTGCTTGCCGTGGCACTGGACTCGCTGATCAGTTGCTTACAAGCCCCACTTTAAATACTGACACTTGAAGGGTTTAGCCCAGTCCTAACTCGTGATTTGGCAAAGTCAGATGATGATTGTTTGCCAAATCTGATCATTTTAAGTTGGGATCAAATCAAAGTCTTCCCTGATCGTGAACTCTAAGGTGCCATGTGCCTCCTGCTCTCCCCAAGAGCCATCAAGGTGATTTCTCTGAGAGCATTGCTGCACCAACAGCTCTTCCAGAGCCCTGGCGTGAAGCAGCTACCATGAGGATTGCTCCCAGGAGAAGGACTTCTGGACAACCCACCCACTGTAGGGGCAGCAGCTCCATCACCCCCCAGACCCATCAAGCCTCCATTACCACCTCCCCAGAGCAGAGAGAGGGGACAAAACAGGACCAGGTTTGCTGGAAGCAGGCAACAAGCGTGGTGAGCACACACATGTGCAAACACACACGACGTGCACAGCTACCCCCCAGCACAGGCAGTGAGGAGGAGGGGAGCTCTGCACGAGCTCCAGGGCAGGGCCTCGAGGGCCAGGTGACTCATGGAAATAAGAGCTCCCTGAGGTGGGTCATTCATACTGGCAAAGAAGACATTTAAGCTGTTTGAAACCCACTCTTCTCTCACCCCTCAGAAAGGTCACTGAACTCGTCTTTTACCCGCTCATGCGCCGTTGCAGAAGGGACCTGCTTCCCACTCAACTGGCCTAGGGAAGGAAGGAGAACACGCTGTGTTACAAGGAAAAGCAGGGCAAGGAAGCCAGCAGAGACAGCTGCTGAGGAGCCAGCCACTCTGGGGCCCTTCATGCTGCGGGAAGGTGTGTGCTCCGCAACAAAGGAACTGCCGCTTCGACCAGACTCGGCCTGGTGGGCTTGAAGACCCTGTGCCCAGGGACAGACAGACCTCCTGTTTCCTCCCTGACCCTGCTCCTTCCAGCTGCCATTCCTCTGTCCAACAATGGACATCTCCTGTGAGCTACACACAGCCCCACCTCTGTAACTCAAAACTGATGTTAAATAGCTCGTCCAGAAGCGACATTCGGAAGAGTTCAGCAGCCAGCCCTGCTTATCTTGGCCCACCAGAAGCCTGCTGGTATCTATCCTTTGTGGACAGAAAGGGCTGGGAGTGTTGGGCATTGCCTGCAGCCACAGCTGGGTGGGAGAACCCTGCTTCCCAAAGTACAGATGGGGTTTGGATTAAGCAAGAAGAAACATCTGACACATGTGGTGCTGGAGAACCCGAGGTCACTCTGCAGGCATGAGGAGAGAGGCTCTGTGTGTGTGACATAAAACTCAGCTGTGAGGCTGCCGGAGCCCTGGAGCAGGCTGCCCAGAGAGGTTGTGGAGCCTCCTTCTCTGGAGAGGTTCTAAACCCACCTGAACACTGTGATCCTGAGCACCCTATTGTGGGTGACCCTGCTTTAGCAGGGAAGGTGGACTAGATGATCTCCAGAGGTCCCTTCCAACTCCCACCAAGCTGGGATTCTGTGATGTGGTCAGCCAAAGGCCCATGCTCTCCCTTCCCTTTGAAAGATTCTCCACTTGCTCCCCAGGTGAGGATCACTCTGAAGAGTGATCCCAGCCCCACCATCGCTGCCCAGGCCAGCTCCCCAGCTCTTCACCCTTCCCCAAAAGCCTGGAGAAGACCAGAAGGCAAATCCTTTACCTGCAGCACTGCTCAGCGGTGACTCGGGCTGCGACAGAGCCTTCTCCTGTAAGGCAGCAGCGCTCTCCAGTTGCAAGTGAGATGAATCCCTGTCCTGTGGCGGCGGCGGCTCGTCCTCCGCCTCAGGTGGCACCGAGGCCGCCCCTTTGTTTGCGGGCTGCTGGCAAGGAGGGGTCCTCCCCGGAGCGTGCTGGGGTTTGGGAGCGGGAACGGCCTGGTCATCGTCCGCCCCGTTGTCCGTCAGGCGCCGCGCCGCACCCTGCTCCCGCTTGCCCGCCAAGGCGCTGTCCAGCAGCAGGCTGCTGCAGTCTGAGTCCGTGTCCATGACGTAGTCGTGGCCCTGGGCGCAGCCCCAGACGGCGCGGATGATGCCGCAGTACTCAGAGGAGAGGACGCTCTGCAGGCTGGGCACCGACGGGCAGCTGCCGGCGTGGGCGTGCGTCCACGTCACCAGGCTGTGCAGGCACTGAGGGCTCGAGGTGATCAGGTCCACTGGCAGAGGGAGGCAGGAAAGGAAGTCAGGCCGCTGGGACGGGCCAGGGCACTGCTTGACACGGGAAGGGACCTGCTCCCTACCTTGGGTGGGGACAAGGAGGGTCCTGCTTCTGTGCTGGAATTGGGGACAAGGTGGGAGATGCTCCCCATCTGGGATGGGGACAAGGAGAGGAGAGACCTGCTCCTGCACGGAGGGTCCACTCCCCAGCCAGGATGGGATTTGAGCATCAGGGAGCAGGTGGGAGCCACCTTAAAGGCGCTGCACCCAGATGGACTGGGGCAGAGGCAGTCCCCATCACCTGTCAGTGTAATTCATTTTACAGATGGAAGTGGGATTTTAGCTGAAAATCTGTTTCTGATTGTCCCCCAGTGCCTGATGGTGGCTGGGACAGGCCTGGCACTGCCACCTCGCCCCACTTCACCTGCTCTTCACATCGCTGCTGGGCTGAGCTTGGGGTGATGGGTGCCAGCAAGGACCCTCCTGGAGAGATGGAGGGAGGAGGAAGGAGAACCATGACCAGCTCAATCAGAGCACGGTGCTGAGGGACACGGGAACCACCTGGTTGGGTGGTTGTTCCTCGATGACCATAAAACCCAGCACTTCACTGGTGGTATCTTTGAGAGAGAAAGGAAAGCAGCTCCAGGAGTGGGCACTCACCCAGGCAGGAGGCATCTCCTTCGGCGCATGGTTGGGCTGGCGCTGCGTCGCTCCTGCAAGGACAGAACAGCTCAGGGCAGTCTTGGGGGTTACAGAGACCACAAACCAAGGCATGGAATCAGACAACTGCGTTTGGTTGGAAGAGACCTTGATGATCATCAAGTCCAACAGTTAACCCAGCACTGCCAGCTCACCACTAAACCATACCCCCTCAACATCTCCATGGCTTTAAAAGCCCTCCAGGGATGGGGACTCCATCAGTGCCCTGGGCAGCCTGCTGCAGGCTTTGACAACCCTCCATGTGAAGAATTTTTTTCTCATGTCCAACCTAAATCTCCCCAGGGGCAACTTGAGGCCATTTCCTCTGGTCTTATTGCTTGTTCCTTGGGAGAAGAACTGACTCCACCTAGTTCCAACCTCCTTTCAGGGAGGTGTAGAGAGCCAGAAGGTTTGCCCTCAGCCTCCTTTTCTCTGGGCTGCATGACCCCAGTTCCCTCAGCTGCTCCTCACAAGACTTGTGCTCTAGACCCTTCACCAGCTTTGCTGCACTTCTCTGGACCTGCTCCAGCCCCTCAATGCCCTCCTTGGAGAGAGTGGCACCGAACTGGACACAGGCCCACCTACCAAACCCTGGGAAGAGGGAACCCGCACGTACTTTCCTTTCGCCTTCAGGTGTCCGGTGGGGGAGGCGTTGACCCTCTGGATGAAGGTCCTGAGGACGCTGCGGCACTTGTAGAACTGGGCGTGGCACTTCTTGCAGACGAACTGGGGCAGGGCCGGGTCCTGCCGCACCGCCACGCCCACCAGCCGCTGGAAGTCGGCGAAGAAGACCTGATCCACGCGCCGCTGCTTCTCCGAGGTCTCCCCCATCACCGGCACCTTCCCGAAGGCATTGCGCAGGCTCCGGGAGGAGAACTTCCCGTGGCAGAGGCGGCAGTAGCCGGTGCTCAGCGCCCTGCCGATCCCTGCGGGAGAAGGGTCGAACGCAGCCGCTCAGGGCCTGCCACAGACGGCACCGGAGATGTTCCCTCGACACAAGCTGCCCCTGAAGCCCCCTGGCTTTGCCCAGAAAAGCCAGGCAGGAAGATGGGGACCCTCTCCGTCAACCCCTCTTGCAGATCTACAAGTGGCTGACCTCATACTCAACCTTTCTGGCCCCCAAACAGCCTTTCTGCCACACTGCCCCAGCAGAGGAACTCATGAGACTGCTCATGCACATGAGTGCTTCTGCCAACACCTTCCACCATCCCTCGGCTCAGGTAGTTCTTCTTCCTTCCCTCTGGCACATCTACAGCTGCTTCTTGTGTCCCTCAGCCACCCCAGCTCCCTCAGTCCCTTTGATACCCCATTTCTCAGCATCCATGGTGATCCCCTGTAGTGGGACAGGGAGGTGAGGACATAGACAGGCCAAGCATGGATCCATGGAGTGGGATGCAACACATCTCTCCTGCTCCTGGGCTACCTACCACCCACTCTCTTGCCCTGTGGCCACCTCCATTCCCCTGCTGGACCATGATTTTCCCTTTCTAGAGAAAACTCCCCTCTCTGCAGCCTTTTCCCAGCCATGTTTACCTGCCAAGGATGGGAAGGGAGAGGGTCCTGCCTGCAAGCCCCCAACCATCACCAAGATGGCACAGACACTTATCAGAGTGTCTGATGGGAGCCTGTTGGACACTGGTGGGAACAGAGGCGTGAAAGGTGACATGTGGGGTGAGCATTTTGGGGAGCTGGCAGGGACTGTGGGTAACAGCCCAGGTGCCAGCCCTAGGGGAATGTTGCCACCGTGTGGATCTTTTGCCATTGTCAGTTTGTCTTTGGACACCCAGCACTGAACCGCTGGATGATTGAACTTTATCTCCTGCTGCCAGCACAGCGCCCGGTTACTTCCAAACTGGGGCCAAGCACCGGCAGAGCACCGGAGGACGAGACCCCTCCTCGCCTCGCCTCGCCTCGCCTCGCCGTTTAGTGGCACCGGCAGCTTCAGCTCTTCGGAGGTGAAGCCCCTCCACACAAGCTGGGCTATCCGTGCCGTGGAACCGGACTGCTCCACTGCTCTACTGCCTGCCGCCAGTTCGGAGCCCCGGGAACCACAGCAGAGGGGCTCGGCCGTGCCAAGAGCCCAGCCGTCGCCCATTAGGTAGGTGCCTGACCAGCAGGAAGTCGTGTCCGTGCCATGCAACCAGCACCGACCCTCCTGTCCTCCGCTGCAGCGGCTCCGTTCCCCCGGCAGAAGCGGCCCCCGAGGGCTGCCGGACTCTTGCACCGGGGCCGGGCCGCGACCACCCTCCCTCCTCGCACCGAGACTTCCCGGGACCGGCCCGGCCCGTGACCGGCCCGGACCGTGACCCCACTCCGCTCCCGCACCGAGGCTTCTCGGTACCGACTCCGGCCTCGCCACCCAGTTCCCGCACGGATCTCACCTGCCTCTGGGGCCGATCCGAGCGCGGGGGGCCGTGTCCAGGCAGCGGCGGCAGCTGCCGGGGCCCACCCCGCGGGAGGTTCGGGCTGGGCCGCCGCCGCCTCGTTGCCACGGGGGGCCGTAGCGAGCCGCCTCCGGGGCTCGGTCGCCGCCGCCGCCGCCGCTCCGGGGCCGCCCGCGGCCGCCAGGAACCGGCCGCGCCGATCGCGCTTCATCGCCGCCGCCGCGGGCCCGGCCCGGCGCGCCTCGCCCCGAGGAAGCGCCCCCTGCCGACCTGGAGGACCCCGCCGCCGGTCCGTCCCTCGTCGCGCTCTCCCCCGGAAACGCGGTTTCGATCGTGTCGTTCCGGGACGGGTTGGGGTGGGGGGCGGCGGCCGCCATGGCCGCGGCGAGCGGCGGCGGCGATGGGCCCGGGGGCCCCGGGGCGGGCAGGGCCCTGCAGACCGCCATGAGGGCGGCGAGCGGAGCCCTGGAGATGGACAGCGCCGGGCGGCAGCGGGTGAGCGGGGCGGGACGGGACGTGACCCCCGGGGCTCAATTCTGCGACCCCGGGCCCGGCCTCACCTTGGGTCCCCTCCCAGCCCTGGGGCATCACCGAGACCAAAGGGGGTGTCCCCACGGCGGGCAGGCTACGGGGTCTGGGTGTCCGCAGGGCAACGCCCACCCCACCCTGAGCCTCGACACCCCCTGGAAGGGCCCGATCCTGTGCCCCTCGGCAGGGCCCAGTGAGCGGCGGGGGTGTCCCCCACAGTGGGCTGTGGCCGCCGCTGGACACCTGCCATGGCTGGGGCTGCCCAGAGGGGTTGTGGCTCAGCCCTCATCTCTGGCAGGAGGCTTACGTGGAGTACCTGAAGAGCATCGCCTTCATCGCCCAGGCCCTGCAGGATGAGGCAGCAGCGACAGGGACAGGTAGGGCAGGACCCCCGGAATCCCCCCAGCCTCCCATGCCCGGTCCCAGTGCCATAAAGAGCTGGGGCTAACATGAGAACCTATCCCACTTCCCCTCCCCACAGACAGCAGCGAGGGGGTCACCCCTGACACACTGAAGATGCTGAAGCTCGCAGAGCAGTGCCTGGAGAGAGTCAAATCCATCGCAGCAGCACTAGGTGAGCAGAGGGGGTTGTGCAGTCCTGCTGTGGGGAGCTGGAACCCTAACCCAGAGACCAGGCTGGTGGCATGTGGGGGCAGCTGACCTGTCCTTCCCTCCCCACAGGGAAAGCCCAGGCAAAACCGTCTGTGTCGGAGCGGAGCGGGGGCCCTGCTCCCCTTGCCAGGCACCGCCGGGTCTTCTCGGACGAGGGGGGGAAGCTCTCTCCCTTCCTGCCCCCAGAGATCTTCCAGAAGCTGCAGATCGCCGAGGCGCAGAGCGCACGGAAGTACGTGCCCTGGGGCTGCTGGTGTCTGCCCCACGCCTGCCTGGGGAGGCCGTGAGGCTGGGCCAGGCCATCCCCAGGCTCCTGCTCTGCTGGGGTCCCAGGGAGGAGTCCCAGGGTCATGTCAGTGGTGCTGAGGGCTCGCTCTCAGCAGGGAACTGACGCCCCTGGAGGAGGCCTCTCTGCAGAACCAGAAGCTGAAGGCTGCCTACGAGGCACGGGTGGCACGGCTGAACCCCAGCCAGGCCCTGCAGAAGACTTCCCTGGCAAGTGGGGAGCCCTGGCGGGTTGATGGGAGAGGGTCCCTGTGGTGCCTGGGGAACACCCTGCTCCATGCCTGCCACACATGGGCTTTGAGCAGGTGTCCCCAACCTGTCTCCTGCTTCACAGACGTTGTCACTGCAGCGGCAGATGATGGAGAACTTGGTGATCGCCAAGGCCCGGGAGGAGACTGTATCCTTGCCTGAGTGGGAGAGCACTGGGTGCTGACTCATCCAGTGATGGGGATGGAGGTGGGAGAAGGGCTGACCCTGCTCCCCAGGCTGCTGGTGCTGTGGCAGGGCAGTGGGTGAGCACTGGGTGCCACAGGGGTTCTGGAGCCTTGACTTTGCTGTGACCCAGCTGCAGAGGAAGATGGAGGAGCGGCGGCTGCGGCTGCAGGAGGCTGCCAACAGGTAAGGAGATGCTGCTGTGGGGACCCTAAGGACACATGGCCACCCTGTCAGGGTTCTCACCCCAGACTGGTGCCTCTCCAGGAGGTTCTCCAGCAGTGTGGCACTCACCCCTGAGGAGCAGGAGCAGAGAGCCCTCTACGCTGCCATCCTTGAGTATGAGCAGGACCATGTGAGTACATGGCAGAGACCATGGATAGCACAGGGACAGGTCTGTGCTGTGGGTGCAGGATGAGTGCTGTGCTTGGGTGCTGTGGGGCAAGAGGCCTTGACACCTTGCGTGCTGCTGGGGCAGGATACAGTGCCATCTCCAGATACCACAGGGGCAGGGTGCCATGCTATGAAACAGCATGCCATGGTGTCCCCAGGCACTGTGAGGGCAAGATGCTATGCCATGGGGCAGGACCCCATGTCATGGGGCAAGAGGCCATGCCCATGGGTCAGGGTGCTGTGCCATCCTCACTGACCAGCTGTGCTCCCTAGGACTGGCCAAGGCAGTGGAAGGCCAGGCTGAAGCATAGCCCTGCAGACCTCTCCGTGGTGTCAGGGCTCTTCTCCTGCCTCCTCAGGTACCGCCGGGGTGGGGAAAGACCCTGTGGGAGCTTGGGGCCATGGCCACTTGCTGGTGTCCCCTGTCCAACCCTCTCCCCCCTGCCCACCATATCCTTCCATTCCAGCTTCCCTGAGCACCCCATCGCCCAGCTCCTGCGGCAGCTCCAGTGCTCGGTGTATGCCCGGCTGTACCCGGCCATCAGCCGGGGCACCCCTGAGGCCACCCCTGCCTCCCCCACCGGCCTCTCCTTCCTCTCACTGGATGCGGGAGGCTCACTGCCCACTGAGCCGGGGGGGCGCCGGCTCCGGGCCTCCCGCAGCCTCCACTGCATGTTCTCAGTGCCCGAGCACGGCCCAGCTGCGCTGCAGCACAGCCTCTCCAGCACACCCCTCGCTGGCGCCGGCCCTAGCGCTCCAAAAGCGGAGGGCAGCTGCCCAGCACCAGTGGTGGCCTCCCAGACGCCCCGGGAAAGCTCCTTTGAGGACCTGGAGCGATTCCTGGCATCGCCCGAGGGCTGGGCTCCTGGAGAGCCTGCGCCCGGCCCCGGGCAGGAGATGGCATTGCCGGAGCTGCTGAAGGGCATCGTGAGGGACATCCACAATGCCATCGGTGAGGGACAGCCACCAGCACTGGGCAGCCCACAGAGACCGGGCAAGGGGTCTCCTCATCCTTTGGGCCCTCAGGGGTTAGAGGAGACCCTCTGCCCCCTGAGGGCTGACTCTGGGAGCAGGATGGGGAGGATTTGGGTTCTCACGAGCATGCTGCGTAACTCCTCCCTTCCCAGACAGGCTGCTGGCCCTGACGCTGCTGGCCTTTGAGGGGCTCAACACTGCTGCGGGCAAGGACCAGTGCCTGGCCTGCCTGGAGGAGGCCTTCTTTCCCCCGCTCTGGGCCCCACTGCTGGCCCTCTACAGGTACCAGGGATAGGATGGAATCCTCTCAGCTCCCCTGGACCCATTCCCCAGCCACCCATCACCTCTCTGCCTGCAGGAGCGTGCAGCGGCCCCGCGAAGCGGCCCTGGCTCGGAGCATGGAGCGGCACCGACAGGCTGGGCCGGCCGACATGGGGCTGTCCCTGCGCCTCTTCCCCAGCGCCCCTGGCAGCCCTGCCTACGGCTCAGCCGTGCAGGACCTGCGCCTCATCCCGCTGGAGACCTGCCCCCGCAAGAAGCTCGACTGCATTGGTGTGGGGCTGGGGAAGGGGTCAGGGGCCTGGGATAGGCTGGGGGAGTGCCCATGGGGGCGGCGGGGTGACCCTGAGTGCCCGCTTTGTGCCGTAGTGCGAGCCTTGCGTGGCATCTGCGAGTGTGCTGAGGAGTACTGCGGCAGCCGGGACAGCCGGGCCCCTGCCTCGGCTGCCATGTGAGTGTGAGGGGCGTGGGGGGCGGCCGGCGGGAATGGGGGGTTCCATTTGCTGGTGAGGTTGAGGCTGCTGGTTCCCATTACTGGTGGGGTTGTGTGGCCAGAGTTTCCTGTTGCTGGTGGAGCTGAGAGTCACCATTAGCAGCACAGCTGGTGGTTCCCATTGCTGGTGTGGTGGGGGAGGTGGGGGTTGCATTTCCTGGGGGGGCCGATTGCCAGTGTGGTTGATGATTTCGTGATGGTGTGGTGGTGGGATTGAGGCTACCATTGCTGGTGAGGTGGGGGGACTGGTGGTTCCTGTTGCTGGTGGGGTTGCTGGTTGCCATTGCCAGCACAGCTGGTGGTTCCCATTGCTCGTGGGGTGGTGGGGCTGGAGGTTCCTGCTGCTGATGGGGTGGGTGGGGATGATGATCACCATTGCCAGCCTGGGTGAAGGTTCCTGTTGCTGATGCGGTGCTGGGGCTGGTGGTTCCTGTTGCTGGCAAGGCATTGCGGTTGATGGTTGCTGGCATGGCTGACAGTTGCTGTTGGTGGCAGTGGGGCGGATGACTTGCTGCCCATCCTGTCCTACGTGGTGCTGCAGACAGGGCTGCCCCAGCTGCTGTCCGAGTGTGCTGCTCTGGAGGAGTTCATCCATGAGGGGTAGGCACCAGGGGATCTATGTGGGCACCCATGGGTGAGGGGCATTGTCACTCCTCCCAGAACAAGGCTGGGGAAGGAATAAGGGTGGGAGCAGGGTTCCTGTGGGTGCAGGATGGCCATGATGGTATCCTGGCAGTGATGGCATGGTGAGCGCAGTGATACGGTGGCCAAGGCGGTGTCGTGGCCATGATGCTGGTATCCTGGCCGTGGTGGTGTCCCAGCCACGATGCTGGTGTGTGGCAGGTACCTGATTGGGGAGGAGGGGTACTGCCTGACGTCCCTGCAGAGCGCCCTGTCCTACGTGGAGTCCCTGCAGTGAGGAGGTGCCTGCGGGGGACCCTCCTGACACCCACAGCCAGGTGTTGCCCCGGGCCCGGGCGTCCCGGTGGGGCAGACCCTTCCCGGGGGTGGGCCCGGGGACCTCTCCTGCGCCGCACGGCCGCTACTCCCCCGTCCTCTGGGGGGCGCTGTGGGCGCAGGCCTGGCCCCGCCCCTTTGGGTGCTGTCACCGCGGTGGGCGTGGCGGAAGGGAAGCGGAAGCCAGGCGCGGGGCCGGCAGGTGGGGGACGGTGAACGGGAGCCGGGGAACCGGGACAGGGGAGCATGGGAGCGGGGACACATAGGAGCAGCCCGTCCTGGGTGGGGGAGGACGACAAAGGGAACTGGGCCGGGAAGAGCGCGAAGGGAGGGGAACAAAGAGGAACCGGGTCTGAAATAGGGAGTACGACCCGGGAAAACCGGGCCCAGGAGAGCATGACGGGGGTGGGATACCAGGTAAAACCGGCCTGAGAGGGCAGGGAGCCGGTCCCGGGGGAAGCATGGCAGAGTGGGGGACCCGGGTAACGGGGTGCAGGAGCAGTATGACTGTGGGGAAGCGGGGCAAGGGAGCAGAGGACCGGGGGAAACCGAGGGAGCATGGGAGGGGTGGGGGAGAGGGACGGCGTCGGTCGGGCTATGACGGGTGATCGCGGTGGACTGGACTGGGCCCGGGGAACTGGGCCCGGGGAAACATGGCGGGGGTGACAACCAAGGGAAGGGGTTGGAGAAACACGGGAGTGGGAGAACCGCGCCCAGGAAGGCCGCGAGGGTCCCGCTCTTGGGTGCTGGGGGTCTGCGTGCCAGGGTCTGAGGAGGTGTTGGGGCAGGATGCTGATGTTGCTGCTCCCCAGGATGTGTGCGGGCTCGGCCCTTCAGCAGGAGTACAGGCAGGAGTACCAGCGCTGCCTGGAGCAGGACTTCCATCGAGGCCATGCTGAGACCAGCTCCCACCCCTCCCTGAGCGAGCAGCTGCGGCAGCGGCTGCGGCAGGAGCCAGCAGTGCTGGGGGCCTTGCAGGAGGATGGCCCCATCCTGGTGGCCCATGGCCTGCAGGGCCACCCAGATCCTGAGCTGGCACTGCAGGGCCTGGCTGCAGCCTTCCAGCTGCTGGAAAGGGCAGCTGTCAACCTCTACCTCTTCCCCTGGCGCAAGGAGTTCAGCACCATCCAGGTGAGGGGACACTGGTGGGGACAGTGAGGTTGGGGTCAGGGTGTCCCTAGACATGGATTGGCAGCATGCACTCAGAGCCCCCACCCAACCCTGCCCTGGGGCTGATCCCCAGCGTTGTGGGCAGCAGGTGGAGGGAGTAGCTTCTATCCCTCTGCTCTGCTGAGATCCCAGCTGCAGTGTTGGGTCCAGCTCTGGGGTCTTCACAGGAGACATGGACCCATCCCTTTCAATCCCAACCCTTCCCTAATTCCATGTCCCCTTCCCCCTTGCAGACCTTCTCTGGTGCCTATGTGCACTCCCTGCGCCCAGTGCTGCCGGAAGCAGACCTGCTACGGAGCTTCGGCCGGCTGGGCTATGACCGGTGTGACCAGCACCGCCTGACCGTCCGCCGGCCTCTCCCCGGGCCCGACCTGCTCGCTGCCGCCTGCGGCTTCCTGGCTTGTCGGCTGGAGTGCGAGATCCTGGCAGAGGTGGTGGCACAGCTGCGGCCACGCCAGCCCCGTGCCAGGGAGCTGCTGGAGGCACGCCGGCTGGCTGGGGCCGTGGAGGCCTGCGTGGAGATGCTGCAGTGGCTGGGGACACAGCCGGAGGCAGGAGCTGACTGCGGTGATGACAGCGTGGATCTCTACCAGGAGATGCCAACTGGTCCAGACGACATTGGTGGAGAGGATGCAGCACCGTGGAGGGACCCTGGGGGCTGCGACCGTTGCGAGTGCAGGCAGGAGCCGGTGCCCTCCACGAACAACCCCAAACTAGACTCCACTTCTCATTTCTTCCTGGAGCAAGAGCTTGGGGGAGCCAACAGAAGCTCCCAAATGCTGGGAGAAGCCCCGGATTCACCTATCCCCCAGGAAGCCCCTGAGCTACCCTGCTATCAGCTGCACTCTTGCCTCCGTCGGGGCACGCTGCCCTCCTACTGCTGCACCACCTGCCAGCAGCTCCACGCTGGCACCTGTGCAGCCGGGCTCGTGTGCCGCAGCCAGCACCACGGGCAGGAGCTGCGCAGCGAGCGGCAGCAGCGGCTCTGGCTGCGGCGCACCGAGGTGGACATGCTGCTGGCCGACAGCTCTGGACCCTGGTCCTAGCACGGCTGGCTGGAAGGGGATGGGAACGGCTACCAAGCAACCTGAGGGACGCCCAGCTCAGTCCAGCCCCAGTGATCCCGCTGTAACAGCTTGGTGCATCTCAGTAAAGCATGGCTGCCTCCTTGGTGTGGTCTCATCCTGCCCTGGTGAAGGGTTGTTTGGGGGGGAGGGGGGGAAGGAGTTGGGGCAGAGTGTGATGCAGGAAAGGGTCATGGCTGCAGTGCCAGCTCCTGCCCTATCATCATGTGGGAGCAGCTCTGGCTCCCAGGACAGTGGGGCTGGACCCTGTTTTAGAAAGGCAAAGCCTGGGGGGTGTCCTAGTTTCAAGAGTGTCTTCATCCCTGAGACTTCCTCAGCCCTGGGCACATCCTCCTGATCCCTAGGGCTGGACATGTGACACAAGGGAAGCAGAGCAGGGCTGTGGTTTCTTCCACACCCCCCCCCAACCCCCAGCCACGGATGAGGCGATTCACATCCCCCCATCCACTTCCCCGCCACTGCTGCTGGCCAATGCTTTTTATTGACAGCAAAGTCAGGGTTACCAGGGGTCTCCAAGGTACAGGGCTGGCCCTGCCAGCACCCCACAGCAGTCCTTGGGCCCCATTTCTCCTCCCTCCTGCCAGTGCAGCTCTGTTCACCCAGCCCAGACCGGAGCCTGCCCAGTTCCCGGGCAGATACGTAGGGGGGCAGTGCCCTTCTCTTGTCTCAGTACCAGAGGAGCTACCCCGGGAAGGGATGGAGGCGTGGCAGCGCCTGGCTGAGGCAATCCATCCCCTGAGCCATGCTGTCTCCGTCAGGGGGCTCAGGGCTTGCTGCGCTTCGCCTGGCTCTCTGTCCCTGCGCTGCTGCTGGCCGCCCGCTTGTTTCGGTGGTGGGGGAAGGTGGGCATCAGCTCTGGCTCGCAGGCTGAGGGGCAGAGGAGTCAGCAGCAGGGCCCAGAGTGCCCCAGCCCCACCCCAGTGTGGGAGATACTCACGTAGGGGCTTCTCCTTGAAGTAGGAGCTCTCCAGGCTGTCCTTTGCTGTCGCCCTGTGGGGGTGAAGGGATGTGACAGGTGACTCCCAGCTCTGGGGACAGCTGTGATGGAGGCAACCCCACTCTGGGGGCAGGTTTACCATGGAATGGCTGTGGTTGGAAAAGACTTTTAAGATCAAATCCAACTGCTAATCCAGCACTTCAGATCACCACTAAACCATGTCCCTCAGCACCGTATCTCCACAGCTTTGAAACCTCTCTAGGCATCAGGACCCCACCACTGCCCCGGGCAGCCTGGGCCAGGCCTTAACAACCCTCCAGGTGAAGAAGTTGTTCCTCTTGCCCAACCTAAACCTCTGCTGTGGCAACCTGAGGCCACTTCCCCCCGTCTGGTTCCTCAGGAGAAGAGATGGACCCCCACCTGGTTTCAACCTCTTCTCAAGGAGTTGTACAGAGTCAGAAAGTCTCCCCTCAGCTTCCTTTCCTCCAGGCTGAACAACCCCCAGCCTCTCCCTGTCCTGCACACAGCTCTTACCTCTTCTTGGGATCGTACATGAAGAGGAAGTGGAGGAGCCGCAGCCCAGCCTCCGACAGCCAGGGGAACTTGTGCTTGAGGTTGTTGTAGGGCTGCTTCCGCAGCGTGTACTGACTGGCCAGGGGCAGCTTGGAGAAACCCTGTGGGAGCTGGAGCATGAGGAGTGGGAAGGGAGAGGAGAGCAGGCAGGAAAAGCAGAGAACGGGCAGGGAGCAGATGACCACTCACAGGCCAGATGTTCTCATTGGGCGTTCCCAGGAGCTGCACAATGAGGTCGATCTGGTGGATCTCAGAGGTGCCTGGCAGCAGCGGCTTGTGTGCCAGCAGCTCTGCGAGGATGCAGCCCACAGCCCTGAGAAGCAAGAGTCAGCAAGGGAAACCCCTCCACTGCCCCCCTTCTGTGGGTCTGCAGCCCCCCACCCCGGGTCCCCTTCTGCCTTCCCCATACCACATGTCAATGCTGGTGGTCTGCGTTGTCATCCCCAGCAGCAGCTCAGGTGCTCGGTACCTGTGCAGGGTACAGCAGTAGCTCAAGGGGACTGTGACAGAGCCCTCACCACACTGCAAGGACTCTCTTGAATCACCCCAAGTCAGCACAGCCCCCACCACATGCCAGCCTCTCACCAGAGCGTGACGACTTTGGGGGTCATCGGCTTTGGTGGCATCCCATAGGTGCGTGCCAGGCCAAAATCAGCTGCAAGAGAGACTGGAGGTGAGGAAGGGGACAAAGCTCCTCACTCCAGCAGTGTCACAGGAGCCAAACTGGCAGCTCACCGATCTTCACACAGCCTTTGTCAGTCATGAGCAGGTTGGACACCTTCAGATCCCTGCCAGGGAACAAAGTTGCTGGTCAGCACTGTCCTCCAGACACAACTCCTGAACATGCTCCCCCCATGCCCCTCAAGCAGCTGCAGAGCCCCAGAGCTGAGCCATTTTGAGAAGCAAATCTCATCATTCAGTGGCCTCCCTGCCCTGCCAATGCTCCCAGACCTACTCAGTTCACACCAAACTCCCACCCAGAGCTGGTCCACATGCTGCTGCTTGCTCCTAGGATGTAGATGTGGTAGCCCAGGGGCTCACCATCCTCCTTTCAAACTCTTCTCCCCTCATCCTCCTTCCTACCATGTCCATCCTGCTGCTCCTACCTGTGGATAATGTAGTTCTCATGGAGGTACTGCAGGCCCTTGAGGACTTGTAGGATGATGCACTTCACCTGGAGACACAGAGATCCTACCTCTGAGACAGCAGCACCAGCCAGGAAAACCCACTGTGGTCTGTCCTGTTAGTCACTGCTCTACAGAATCACTACCCCATGTCTTCCCAGCTCAGCTCACAGGCATGATGGGGCATGGTTTTTTCCCCAGCTGTTTCCCTTCCAGTTTGCTACAGCTCAAAACCCAGCCTGAAAAGTCCCTGGAGTGTTTGGTGAGAACCATCTCAGCAATCATGGTGCTGTCCAGTCCTACTGAAGCACCAGGAGTCCACACAAACAACAACATTCCTTTGGGAGTGATGCACCTAAAGCTTAGCCCAACTTTTACCTGAGCCTCTGAAAAAGGTGTCTGCATATTCTCAAGAAGGCTGGCCAGGTCCTGCTCACAGTAGCCCATCACTAAGAAAATGCTGTTGTAAACAAAACATAGTCAAGATCCCTCCCTGGGACACTTTCCCTGTGTCTCAGCACAGGGCTGTGCCGCTCAGGGACCCGGGAAAGGTCTGAGAGAGAGGGGAGAATGGAGAAGGACCTCTCACCTCTCCAGATGGTTCCCCACAACCACCTCCTTCAGCTCCACGATGTTGGGGTGCCGGAGCTGCAGGAGCAGGGTGATCTCCCGCAGGCTGCTGATGGGCATCCCTGCAGAAAGCAATGGCCATGCTGCACCACTGCTGCAAGCAGGGCACCAGGACACTCACACCTGCCACAGGAGCCTCCTCCATTACCATCTTTCTCGTTATCCATCCGCACCTTCTTCAGTGCCACAGTCTCATCTGTCACAGTGTCCCGGGCCCGGTCTGCAAGAGCAGCACAGGCCACAGGCTCAGCACCAGAGACAACATGGCTCTGGACCAGGCCCTGGGACAGCAGCCAGCACCACACTTACAAACTATGCCGTAGGTGCCCTCTCCAATCCGATTCAGCTTCTCGAACTCCTTCACACTCCGGCATTTTCCCAGCTGGAACCAAAGAGCCACATCACAGGTGAGCTCCAGGACAGCCTTTGGAGGTTTCTCATCACCCCTCTACACGACCTCGGTGACAGACCAACGACTTAACCTACACCCCTCCCTCTGGTGCCTGCAGAGCGAATCACCACTCCCAAAACACCTCTGGCATATCGGCTCGAGCGGTGGCCGGGACAGAGGCGGCTCCTCCAACCCTTCCTGCTCAACTCTCTGTCTCTATAGAATCATCCCCGAGCTGAGCTACCTGTCCCCCAGAGAGGCTGCTCCCTGCCTGCAGACCGGCGAGCACCACACACTGAGCTCCCTGCCTCTCTCCCTGCTCCCAGCCCACCTCAACTCGATGGCAACTGCGGTAACCAACAGCGCAGGATCACCTCCTGCCCTCAGCAGGCCCAGTGCCCACTGACAACCAGGGGTCTTGAAGCCTCTCTGGGATGCTCTTCCCGCCCCAGGCCCCCTCCGTGAGCTCAGGGTTCTCGCTTCTCGAGCCCACACTGTCGCGGCTCCTTACCCGGTCGGCCGCCGGCACCTCGAAGAAGCCCTCTCCCCGCAGCCTCCGCAGCCGCAGCGGTTCCAGCTCCCCGTCGCCGGAGCCGCCCTCCGCCATGGCCGGTCACGCATGCCTCGTGACGTACCCACCCTACGCCGTGACGCTGCGCACCAGGCCCCGTCCCGCCGCACCGGCCCCTGACAACGGCTGCTTGGCTGCGCCGGGGACCTGGGCTGCTGGCAGGGACTCACACACCTGACCCCCCGCGCCCCGCACCTATCTCGCGCCCTTGCGCCGCCACCGGGCGCCTGGCCCCGCCCCACCACGGGTGTGACTCCGCCCCCGACTCGCGCGCCCCCGCCCCTCGCCATGCGCCTGTGACCCGCCCCATCCACCCACGTGGCCTCCCCGCCAGGGGTCGCTCGCGCGCGGCTCCGCGCGCGCACCCCGGAAGCGGCGGCGGCAGAACCCGGAAGTGTTGGCGGGGCAGGATGGACGGTAAGGGTTGGGTGGACGGTAGGGGCTGAGCGGACGGTAACGGGGGCTGCGCCGTGTTGGGTTTCGCGTGTGGGGGTTGTAGTGCGCCCTCATGGGCGAGGGTCGGGAGCCGGAGACCAGGGTCGGGAGCCGGAGACCGGGACTAGGCCATGGTCTCCGGTCCCGGCGCGCTGTTCCTGACGCTACGTTTTCCTTCCCTTCCAGACACGCTCTTCCAGCTGAAGGTAAAGCTTCTGGAGGGCCTTTCGCCTTCTTTCTGTCACGTATCTCCGGTCCCAGAGGGCTGGTGACGGCGTCCACCTCACCGGGAGGCACCTGGCCACCGTTCCGCCCGCTGACTCATGGCTCGTTGGGCTTCTTCTACCGCGGCCCCGTCACAGAAGGAGGTCCTGTGGTGATCTGCCTTCTGAGTGACGAAGGGGGTGCGCTGGGAGCTCCGCCGATGCTGGCGGCTGCGGGAAGAGGGAGCCCGTTAGCCGTGTTTGTCCTTCGGGGTTGTCGTTTCCCCTCCAGGAAGTGGCGAGAATGGACGTCCCGGTTTTCCAGGGTGCTCTGGAAGCCTCTGGTTCTCGGAGTGGGTCTGTCTCCCTGCAGCTAGAGAGTTGGGGCAGCTATGGCCAGTGTTGCTGGGTGGGGAAAGCAGCTGTGGCTCTTCTCCCCCTGGTCCTTGGTCCTGTCCCACCATATCCCAGCACTAATCCTCTGCTTTCTCCACAGTTCACAGCAAAGCAGCTGGAGAAACTCGCCAAAAAAGCCGAGAAGGACTCTAAGGCCGAGCAAGCCAAAGTCAAAAAGGTAGGTGGGAGCTCGCCCTGCCCTCAGACCTTGTGCCCAGGCAGCTGGGAGTCCTGCTTCCTGCCACGTTCCACCCAGGGGTGAGGGAAGGAGCAGGCTCCTCTGTTTCCTCTCTCATCTCTGGGGTGGATGTGGACAGTTTGTGTGACACCAGGAGGGATTTGATTCCTGCCTAAGGGTTCTGAGGGTCCCGGGAGGGCTGTTTGCTGCCGGAAACTTGTCAGGCAGGAAGGGAGTGTGCTGTCTTACCAGCCCGTGGTGAGCCGGTGCGGGTTCTCTGGGCGTGGCTGCCCTTTGCCCTGGCAGGCTCTCCAGCAGAAGAACGTGGAGTGTGCTCGTGTCTACGCGGAGAATGCCATCCGCAAGAAGAACGAAGGCCTCAACTGGCTCCGCATGTCCTCCCGCGTGGACGCCGTGGCCTCCAAGGTCCAGACAGCAGTGACCATGAAGGGGGTAAGAGCCTCTGCCTGGGTGTGTGGCTTGGAAATGTGTCTGTGCCCAGCTGGAAGCGAATGTTTGCTCTTTCCTCTCGCTGCCTCAATCACCTTGCACTTCGCTGTCCCCAGAAAGGGTCTTACTAAGCCTTGAAGGTGGTTCAGGCCTTCTTGAACAGGTTCAGCCTTGGAAGAACACATCTGGGATGGTCCTGGTGGGACCCATTGCAGTGCTTCACATTTTCTTCAGCAGCTGCAGATGGCTAGAAGCACCCACAGCCCATCTGAGCCTGCAGAAAGCTGGCTGCAGCATCTGGTAGCACTGCTGTGAGCACCAGAAGAGCGCCAGAAATGCTGGTTTCTGTCTTGCTAGCCCAGGTTTTCCTCTCAGCAGGGACGTGCTTTGGTTTGGGGCAGCATCCCTGAAGCCCATCTCCTCTTGCAGGTGACGAAAAACATGGCCCAGGTGACCAAGGCCTTGGATAAGGCTCTGAGCTCCATGGACCTGCAGAAGGTGTCTGCAGTGATGGATAAATTCGAGCAGCAGGTTCAGAATCTGGACGTTCATACGTCGGTGAGTGCTGCTGGTCTCTGGGCGCTGTCACACGCTGCCTTTCCGGTGCCAGAAGTAACTTGGGCTGCTGCAGCAGCCTCTGGTGTGGGGAAGCCCCCTGAGCCTGTGTTCCCTGTGTTTGAGGGACAGGATTGATGGGGAAGATGAATCTTTGCTGCCTGACAACAAAGGAGTTTGCCTTGCAGCAGATGAGAAGAGGGAGAGTGGCTGACCCTGTGTCACAGAAAGGAGTTCCTCAGGGAAGCTGTGACAGAATCAGACCTTGGAGTCAGAGAGTTGTTTTGGTTGGAAGGGATCTTTAAGGTCATCAAATCCAACCATACAGCCAGCACTGCCAGGTCACCACTAAATCAAGTCCCTCAGCACCATATCCACATGGTTTTGAAACCACTCCAGGGATGAGGACTCCAACACTGCCCTGGGCAGCCTGAGCCAGGCCTTGACAACCCTCAAGGGGAAGAAATTGTTCCTCACATCCAACCTAAACCTCCCCTGGTGCAAGTTGAGGCCATTTCCTCTTGTCTTGTTGCTTGTTCCCTGGGAGAAGAGACCAACCCAAAGGAGGCTCCAACCTCCTTTTAGGGAGTTGTGGAGAGCCAGAAGATGTCCTCTTAGCCTCCTTTTCTCCAGGCTGAACAACCCCAGTTTCCTCAGCTGCTCCTCACAAGGCTTGTGCATGAAATGCTTCACCAGATTTGTTGCCCTTCCTGAACATGTTCCAGCATCTCAATGTCCATGTTGGAGTGAGGAGCCCAAAGCTGCACCCAGTATTCAAGGTGTGGGCTCAGCAGTGCCCTAGCACAAGGGGACAATCCCTCTTGTGGTCCTGCTGGCCACGCTTCTGCTGATCACCCTCCATTGCAGGCCTGTCTGAGGAGGCTGGTGATGATGCGGGGTCTGCAGCTGGTTTTGGTGGGAAGCTGGAGCGGGGGGTGCAGGCTGGGGGTGCAGGCTGACAAGCTGTCTCTCTCACAGGTCATGGAGGACTCCATGAGCTCTGCTACCACGCTGACTACGCCGCAGGAGCAGGTGGACAGCCTCATCGTGCAGATCGCCGAGGAGAATGGCCTGGAGATCATGGACCAGCTCAGCCAGCTCCCCGAGGGCGCCTCGGCCGTGGGGGAGAGCTCCGTCCGCACCCAGGAGGATCAGCTGTCCCGGAGGTTTGTCCTCTGCTGGGCCCTTGGCCTTGTTTGCAGGCAGCTTGGCCCCTGCCCAGCGACCCCTCCCCAGGATGACAGGAATGGTTCAGCCCGTCACACTGGCACGGGTGGCTGCTGGGCCCCCTCCCCCATTTCAGAGCCTGGCAGTCCCTGTGGTGCCGTGCTCAGGCAAGGTGGCCTGGGGCCGGGGGCGGCTTTTGGCGCTCCTCAGCAAGTCGAGGTGCGGAACAGGCTCCCCCCTGCTCTGTGCTTACCCTCACGCAGCTGCTGCTGCTCTGGGAACGCTGGGAACTGACCTTCAAACAGCTCTGGGAACAGGCTGCTTCCCTGGAACTGCCCCAGGAGGAGCTGATAAGCTTCCTCTTTCCAGTCCCTCCCCAGGCAGCCACTGCCAGGGTCCATCTGGGGATAGTTTCTGGGGTGCAGAGTTCCTCTGGGGACAGTTTCTGGGCTGCAGAGCCCTGGGGATGGGCCCCGGGCTGTGAGGTGCTGCCCTGGGAGCTGGAGACAGCCCTGGGAGAGGGGCTGGGTAGGCTGCAGTGGTGAGGCACCCAGGAGAGAAGCCAGGAAGCTCTTGTCTGCAGTTTCTCACCTATGTTGATGGCAGATGCTTCAAGTTAACCTCAGGCGGTTGTGGCTCCATGCTCCAGGGCAGGATTTCCTGCACCTCTGCTGCAGGAAGGAGGTCCCTGGGCAGAGATAATCCCTCCACACACCAGTTGAAGGGTTTTTCTGAGCCACAGCCATTTCCTGCTGCCCTCACATTGTTTGCCTCTCCTGCTCTCCCTTCCAGATTGGCTGCCTTGAGGAACTAAGCTCTCCTGTCACCTCCGTGGACTGCTGCCCTGCACCGGTGGTACAGCCTGTGGGGTGGAGGAGCCTGGGACTCTTTCCCCACCACTGTCCTTGTTCTGACTCACCAGTCCTCCAGCAGCACATCCCCAGCCCTGCCTGTGTTTGGACTCTTCTTTTGGGCTGTGAGGGTGACACAGGCGCAGCGATCTTGGCTCTGGGGGGGAAGTTCTGAGCCTCTCTGGGCTGCAGGAAGGCTTTGCCGCTTCTGATTTTTGGGGTGTTTTTCATTTGAGACTTGCTGCTGGTTCCTGGCAACGTCCTGCTACTGATTTGACACTGAAGGAACCCTTCTGGGGACAAGTTGGGGGTGTCTCCTGGGGCACTGCTCTCCGGAGTCCCCTCTGTAGGTGGCACACTCCTGTCGTTGGCTGTTTGAGGCCGCATCTCCCAGCCCTGCAGCAAGGAGCTGTTTGCAAGGAGCAGGGAGATCCCTGGGGCTTCTTTGGAAGGGTTTGCCTGGCCAGGGTGTTTATGGGAAGGTTTGTGCCTTGCAGGAAGGGGAGGTGACATGGTGGCATCCCTTCCCAAGCTGAAGCTGGGTGGTGTTTGCAGGCTTCACCTCTTGGATCTCCAGCTCCTTGTCCTGCCCTGCCCAACCTCCCTGCGCCACAAAGTGACCTTTGAAACGCTTGTCCCTGCCCCACTGTGTGTGTGAATCCCTGGGGACTGGAAATGGTTATCCAGGCCCTGACCTCCTGCTTGGACTTTTCCCACATCCAGCAGCTGGGAGCAGGGTTGCAGCAGCTGTGGTGGCCACAGCCTCGTCCCCAAACGTCCCCGTGGCCGGATGGCTGCGACGGTAAATCTCAGCCACCCTGGGAGTGTGGCCATGGCTCTGTCCTCTCCATGTCTGCTGCTTCACACCACTACACTCTGCTGTCCCTCTGCTCTGTGCTCTCTAACCTGGCTGGATGAGGGCAGGGGTTGCTTCTGTCCCCTCCTCCCAAAACCTGGCTGCTTATCCCTTGGAGCTGTCTCCTGGGGCTGAAGCTTTCTGTACCCTGTGACTCCCAGACCACTGAGATTGTGAACTGATGGGAAGCTGGAGGTGCTGGGTTGACAGGAAGCTCTGGATTGATGGGAATCTTGCCAGGAAGGAAAAGCCATTTCCTTTGGCTCTCTGGAGGAGCAACCTTAACCTCTCTGCAGGCCGTAAGTGAGGGTCAGGGCCAGTGCTGAGCTGCGCCAGGTGTGGCCAGGGGCTGGCAGATGTTCCAGTTTATCATTTATAGAGGGAATTTCAGGCCCTGCACAGCTTCTTTGGGCTGTGCTGCCAGGAGGGGAGGGAAGGGTGAGGAGAGGGGAGGCAGCTCTGTCCCACCCCCACTGCTGGCTGGTGTTCCCCGAGGTGGGGCAGGGCTCATCTCCCCAGCACACAACACAAACATTTTGCCCTGTTTCGGTGAGTGGCCTTGGCGGCGTGAGACCGACGGAGCCTCCTTCCCCAGCAGGAGAGGGTGGCTTCGGGCTACGAGCCCCCTGTGTGTGGTGGGGTGTTGGATCTTGTGCCACCTCCCCAGAAAGCAGGAGCCCCACTCAGTCCTGCTCCCTGGCATGGGTGCCATCCTTAGGAGGGGCCTGGGACGCACCCTGTGGCCTGGGGAGCCCCTGAGCTGGAAGGGCTCCTTGCACCACAGTGTGTCTCTGTGTTTCTTTTTTAAAGCTTGTCTCGTTTGCCTTCTCCCAAGCCCTGTTTCTGCTGTTTTAAATAAACAATCAACCCCTGAACATCCCTCGTGGTGCATGGGCGAGGTCCAAGGTGAAGCTGGTGGGGTCCGAGCTGAAGTTGCAGGGATTCTGTGGTCCTCTCTCCTTGTGGCACGATGTGATGGCTGTGCCCTGGCCCCTGCCTGCGCAGAGGACACAGTGCCAGAGGGGTGTGGTGTAGAGGAGGAAGGAGCTGATGCTGGTCCTGCAGTCTCCATGCCTCGTCTCTCAGGGGAAGGGGAGCGGTCACCCAAAGAGCTCTGCACTGCTGGGGCCACCACTTCTGGGGGGGAAAGAGGGGAAGAATCCCTCTCACCTCTCTCATAGGGACCATGTACCTGAGCCGGGGGCAGCTGGGGTGAGCAGGAGCTGCCACAGCTCTGGTGCAGCCAACACCAGCATGGGGGGGCCTGGGCAGTTCTCTTCCCCAGTGTGTTTTTTGGGCTGCCCAGCTCCTTGTGCCATTCTCTGACCCTTTCCTTGGCACTCCTGGGGAGATCTCCACCTTGTAACCCTGTGGGGTGAGCCCAGGTGATGACTACACTAGTTGGCACCTCCTGACAGCAGCTTCACTGCTGGGGACAGTGGCTGTGGTGGCCATCCAGGTGAGGACCACGATTGTCCCTTTCCCTGTGCCCATCCCTTTCCCTGTGCCCATCTTCTCCCTGTGTCTGTCTCTTCTTTCTGTACCTGCCTCTTTCTTTGTGCCCATCTTCTCCCTACAGCTGGCTCCCCATACTCATTCCTTTCCTTGTGCCATTCCTCTCCCTATGCTTGCCCCTTCCCCATCACTTCCCCGTGCCCATTCCCTTCCCAGTGCCGGGCTGGCAGCCGGGGCTCTGCCTCAGCCAATTCGTGAATGCCACAGGAAGATGGCTCTGCTCCTCCTGCCTGTTTTCCCGGTGCCCGAAGCCGCCTCCGCTCCCGAAGACAGGCTGTTCCCAAACGCGAGAGGAAATTGCTAAGAAGATAATTGAGTAGCCAATTAATTAGCTAATGATTAATGAAGCATCCTGCGGAGGCAGCCCTGCAGCCGCCCTGGCCGTGTGTTACAGCAATGTGTCACTCCCGGTGCAGTGACAGCTTCATCAGTACCCTGCGGTGGCCATACACCTCTGCCCCGGCGGGGCAGGGCCATGCGGCTGGGGTGGTGGGCAGGGTGCTGGTGATGTGCCAGGGTGGACAGGGAGGTGCCAGGGTGATGGGTGACACGCTGGGGTCGCTCACCACCAACTCCAGCCCAGGAGCAGGGTACTGGGGCTGGGGACCGCCACACAATCCTGGTACGGATGCAGAGTGCCAGCATGGCCAGTGACACGCCGGAGTGGCCAGTGACCTGCCGGGGGGCGCTCATCACTTCCAGCCAGGAGCAGGGCGACAAGGCTGGGGATCCCTGCAAGGGCCCAGCGTGGCTGCAGGGTGCCAGCAGTGCTCAAAGCTTTATTGGGTCCAGAGGGAAGCTGGGTTGGGCCTGGCACCAGCATCTTACCGGTGCTGTGGCGGGCATCGGGAGCCGGCGCTAGGAAAGCAGTGCGTGGAGCAGGGCCAGCAGCAGCGGCAGGGCTGCCGGTGCGAGCCGCGCTGTGCCGGCGCTCTCGGCGTACCCATAGCTAGTCCTGCATGTCCCCTCCAGCTCCTCGAAGGCGATGGGCGTCTCGTGGGCAGCTGTGCCCTGCAGATCCCTCTTCACCTGCCGTGGGGACAGGGTGGGTTCCTCTGTCACCTTGCACATCCCCGTGCCACCCTGTGTCATCCTAAGCCCTGCACGTTCCCATGCCCCACTTAATCTCTGTGCCATGTGTGTCACTGTGCCACCCTATGTCCCCATTCATCCCCAGGTGCTACACGTTCTGATGTCCTGCTTACCTCTACTGTCCCTGCGTCCTTGTGCCCAGTACTTCTCTGTGCCCAGTGCTCCCCGTGCCTGGTGCTCCCCTTATCTCCCCATGACCAGTGTGCCCTGTGCCTGCTGCATCCCGTGCCCGGTGCTCCCCACGCACTGCATGTCCCCATGCCCTGTACTTCCCATGCCTGGTGTTTCCCAGGGCACCCCCTGCCCCACTCACCTCCTCCACCTTCTTGAAGACACGGAGCAGGTTTTCAGCCAGGGCCCCTTTCACCTCTGTCTCTGTCCAGCCCCTTGCAAGCAGCTCAGCCACCAGTGCAGGGTACTTGGAGACATCCTCCAGGCCGGTGGGAAGCCTGTGCCACCCCACAGCTGACAGCTGTGCTGGTGGCACCCATCTCCCACATCCCAACCACTCATGCAGGGCACGGAGGCCGGGAACATGCTGCCCTGTCCCACCAGCCCAGCCCAGCCCAGCCCAGCCCACTTCTGTCACCCCCTTTACCCTGTGACACCGTCATAGTCACCGCCGAAGCCAACAGCCTGGGCACCAGCCAGCTTCTTCACGTAGTCCATGTGGTCTGTGGGCATAAAGAGGCTGGGATGAGCAGGCTGAGCAGGGTGAGGCGGGGGAATCGCCGCTACCCCCCACCTGGGCACCCACCTCACCTGCAACATCAGACAGCTTGGCCGTGTCACTGCACGTCACATAGGCGTTGTAGAAGTTGATCATCACCAGGCTGCCCGTGGAGGCCTGGGGGAGAGGTGGCACTGAGCCCTGTGGTCACCGCACCACCAACCCCCCGTCCGTGTCTAGGCTACGCCCGGGCACCGACCACCAGGCTCAGCACGTCGTCGGGCACGTTGCGGCGGTGCGGGCAGATGCCGTAGGCGGAGGAGTGGCTGAAGATGACAGGGGCCTTGGAGATGTTCAGCACCACCTTCATGGTGTCCACGGAGACGTGAGCCAGGTCCACGATCATGCCCAGGCGGTTCATCTCCTCCACCACTGCCTGCAGGTCAGGGGTGGGGTAGACATGGTGCACTCAGGGCTCCCAATGCTTAGCTGCTTAACCCACTAGGGGCTGGTGGGTTGCAGGACCATGTCACAGAGTCATTTGGGTTGGAAAAGACCTTTAAGGTCATCAGTTCCAACGGTTAACCCAACACTGCCAGGTCCCTCAGCATTATATCTCCACAGCTTTGAAAGCCCTCCAAGGATGAAGACTTCACCACTGCCTTGGTCAGCCTGGGCCAAGCCTTGAAAACCCTCAAGAGCAAGAAATTGTTCCTCAAGTCCAACCTAAACCTCCCCTGGGGCAACATGAGGCCATTTCCCCTTGTCCTATCCACTTGTTCCTTGGGAGAAGAGCAAACGCCCACCTGGTTCCAACCTGCTTTCAGGGAGTGGTAGGGAGCCAGAAGGTCTCCCCTCAGCCTCCTTCTCTCCAGGCTGAAGCCCAGTTCACTCAGCTGCTCCTCACAGGACCTGTTTTTCCCTACTCACCTTCCCAAAGTCTGACAGGCCATGGTGCACAGGTGACTCATCATCAGTGTCCACCAACCAGTTGTCAGCCCTGCAGAGAGGAGAGGCCATGAAGGTGGACCCCCCCAAGGCCACATGCCCCCTGCTGGGTGGCATGATCCATCCCACTATACCAGCCCTGTCCCACACATCCCCACCAGGGGCTGCTACCAAGGGGTGTTGCAGCTGTGGGTGAGGGTCATGTAGCGGGCACCCAGGTGGTAGAAGGTCCTCAGGACACCCAGGCTGCTGTCGATGGAGTGGCCACCCTCCAGCCCGATGAGGCTGGCCACCTTCTTTTCCTGGAAGGCCTTCTCGATGCCTGCGGGAGGACAGAGGGGGTGGCATCAACCAGGGTGGGCAGCGGGGCACCCGGGGTTGTCCTGGGCCCGCGCCTGTCTCACCAGCGCTGTCGACGACGCAGGAGAAGGTGTCTGGGTAGAGCTGGCACATGCGGTGCACCACATCGATCTGCTCCAGCGTGCGCCTCACCGCGTCCTTGTTCTGCGTCCCGCAGGGCACGTACACCGACCAGAACTGCCCCGAGGCACGAGCTCAGCACCAGCACACCCACCCCTGCCTGCCAACACCCCTCCAGAGCACCCACCCGCTCTGGTGCCCTCCTTTATGCCCCTCGGCAACCCCGATGCCCCCTGCTCCTCCTCATGGTCTCCTTTGTGCCCCCCCTCAAGTACCTGCCCGCTCCAGTGCCTTCTCTGGTGCCCTTCCCGATACCCTCTTCCCAGCCTAGTGCTCTCCGTGGTGTCCCTTGTCCATCCTGGTACCCTCCCCAGAGCCTCCTCCCACTCCACTGCCCTGCCCCGTGCCCTCTTCCCATGCTTGTGTCTTCTTTGGTGCCCTCCTTGTTTCTGCTGCCCACCCTGGTGACCCCTGCCCATCCTGGTGTCCTCTCTGGAGCCTTCCCTTGTTCCTTCTGCCCACTTCAGTGCCCTGTGCCCATCCCAGTGCCCTCCATGTTGCCCTCCCTGGTTCCCCTGCCTGTGTTGCCTTCCCACCTGGCCACCCACATGTCCCTTGCGCAGTTTGGGGATGTTGGTGTGGGTGTCGTTCAGCAGCGTGAGGTTGGCCTCGGGCAGCTTCAGCTGGTTGTTGAACTTGCCGAGGAGCTGCCAGGGCAGGTCGTTGTGCCTGAGCAGGGCAGAGAGTAAGAGCGCGTGGCTGTCTCCCTGTCCATCCGTCTGCCCACCCATCTGTCCCCTCTGCCAAGAACCACCCAGGTGACTCCACCCAGGAGCTGGGGACAGGTCCTCCCCCACCCCAAGACAACATCACATGAGACCCCCTTCACCAGGGGTGGGGAGCTGGCTGGAGGTTGAGGACCTTTCTGCACTCCCAGCCTGGGGAAGCTCCCCTCCGTCACCTCTGGGGAGGCATAGCTGCTGTGGGGACCGTCACTGCCACGGGGCCATCGTGTCACCACACACAGCGGTATCACTGGGGAAGTGCCGGCAGCTCCTACTTCTCCAGCCCCGTGTCACTGCCCCCACACCCTCCAGCTCCCCCTAACCTGTGTCCACTTCCAGGGGCTGTGCCACACCAAGCTGGCAAGGCACAGATCTGGTATCACCAGGACCTAAGCTCCTGCGGGTCCCTGCATGAGCCTGGTGACATCCCTCAGGACAGGACCCCGTGGGATACCTTGCCCTCAGGCAGGACTTCCCCTGGGGCAGCCTAGTCCTGGTTTCCCGGCACCCTGCCTGCTCCCGCGGTGCCCGTCAGGGGGATCCCCTGGCAGGGCCATCCCCGCTGGGATTTTCTGTCCAGGGTTTTCCTCGTGTTGCCGAGAGCCGTGGCCGTGCCAGGGCGGACACACAGGCGCCCTGGGGCCGTGCCAGCTTTGCTCACCCGTCGATGACCGGCGTGCTGCTCATGATGCGCTCAGCCTCCTCCAGGTGCTGCTGTCCGGTGCAGGGCAGGAGCAGACACGGTGCCAACGCCAATGCCAGCACCAACACGCTCCTGCCTGGCATCTTCACCCTCTCGGTGCTGCTGGGGGATGGGACAGGGTGACCTGCCACCATCACCACAAGCCTGCCGAGCACAGCACTGGGAAGGCTGTCCCGGTCCACCAGCTGCTCCCTCCTGCCGTCAATAAATAACCAGCAAACACACCTTTTAACCCCACCCTGGGCGCCCTGTGCCCTCTCCCTGGCAATGCCTGGGCATGAGGGGCACCACGGTGGCACAACAGTGTCCCCGAGCCTGGCCCCAGTGGCAGGAGCAGTGCCGGGGCCTCTCTACACAGCTGCCGTGCCGCTCCCGGGCCCCTAATGCAGCCCAGATTTGTGTGCTGGGAACAATGCCGCTCCCATCCCCGCCTCGGACTCCCCAGAAACGGCACCCACCAGCGTGCCCAGCCCAGCGCTGGCACCCGCCGGCATCCCCAGCCCGGCGCTGCCACCCGGCAGCACCCCCGGCTGGGTGCTGGCACCTCTGGCACCCCCATGGCCAAGAGGGCAGGGTCTGGCATCCCTGTCCTTTGCTCACCCCGTTGCTGGGACGTTCGGGCAGCTGCTGCCGGTGACGGCTCTGAAATATGTTTTCCGGCTTGCGTGCTGGCGCCAGGGCTGGGATGGGCTCTGGCCACCCCAGAGCCACCCCCCAGAGCCACCCCCAACACGGCGTCAGGCACTGGAGGGGGGCCGAGTACCATCGTACCCCAAGGCTCTGTGGAAAGGCCACCGTGGTGGGTGGCAGCCAGGGCGGCACGCTCTTGGCATGAGGCTGCCGATGGTCCCCCACATGTGCTGGGCACTCCCAGTGCCATGAGTCTGCTGCATGTTGTGTGTGGGGAAACTGAGGCATGCATCGGTCCTCAGCCTGGTGCCCAGCATGGGGACACCCTGGCTGGCTCCTGTGCCCGGTCTGGCGGTGGCCACAGTGTGATGTGGTTGCTGGGAGTGGCATGGAGCCATGTGGAGATGGCTGGGCTTGGGAATGTGAATCCTTTCCTCCAGCATGGCTTTGACCCAGGGCACAGCGTGGGGCTGGCACCCATGGCGTCACCAAGGCGACCTGGCATCTGCCCCATCACCATGCCCTGTCCCCTCCTTGGCTCTCCTGGCTGCACTGGGCATGCTGGTCCCCATCCTGGTGGTGTCCCCATCCCGTGTCCATCCCGCAGCCTTGCCGGCCCCACCAGCAGCGTTCTCCCGGCGTTGGCCCCAGCATGGCCGGATCCCGGCAGGAATGTGCTGGGGGGGCCCAGCCTCCTGCCCGCCCGCCAGCCACGACTTCCTCTTTTGCAGCTATTTAAGGTCGGTCTCAGCGCGGCCCCCCCCAGCAGCGACCCGGCCATGGAGCGGATGGAGGTGACTGAGACCTTTGCTGGTATCTCCCTGCCTGGCCACCTCCACACCCAGGAGTCCCTCAGCTATGCCACAACCTTTGCCTTCCGCCCCACCGACGTGGTCATCGCCACTTACCCTAAATCAGGTGAGGGCCGGCAGGGCTGGGGGCCAGGAGGGGCTGGCAGGGACTGGGGCAGAGGCGGGGGGGGTGGGGGAGGAGGAGCAGGGTTGGGGATCCCCAGACTGGTGATGCAGGAGGGACAGGGAGGCTCTGCCACACAGCTCTCAGTTTGCTGGAGGGACTGGAAGCTGCCTGCGTGGCTGGAAGGCATCTGGGCTGGGTGCCAGCCCCTCCTTTGGTAGGGCCACCCTGGCCACCACACTCCTTGCCACTGGTCCCTCAGCGCAGCGCAGGCGACCCCTGGTCATCAACTGCCACTGCCCAGAATTCTGCCCTGCCCTACCCACTCTGGTCCCCACCCTGAGACTGGTGTGGCTGGTGGGGGCTCTGGGGCAGGGGTCCCACATGGAACTGCCAGCCCAGCTGCTGTCTGAAGGCTTTCAATGCCATGCTGTGCCAACCTGTGCCATGCAGTGTCATGCCATGCTGCACTGTGTCGTGTCATGCTATGCCACACCACTCCGCGCCATGCCGTGGAGTGCCCCAGTGACCTGTGCTTTGCCATGTTTTACTATGCTGTGCAGCACCATGCCAGGCTGTGCCCTGATGTGCCATCCTGTGCCATGTCATGCTGTGCTGCATAGTACCATACCATGCCATGCTCTACCCTAACGTGCCAGTCTAGGCCACGCTATGTCATGCTGTGCTGTGCCCCACAGTGCCCACGTGAGGCTGGCACTGTCCTGACTCCCTCCTCCCCAGGCACCACCTGGATGCAGGAGATCCTGACGCTGCTCTTCAGCCATGGGGATGTTGTGCCTGCCAAGACCATCCCCAACTGGGAGCGGGCACCCTGGCTGGAGCAGATCTACTTCAGGTCTGCGCTGCGGGACTCGGCCACCCCCCGCCTGCTCACCACCCACCTGCCTGCCCGTGTCCTGGCACCCTCCCTGCAGCACAGCAAGGCCAAGGTCAGGGGCACCGGCACAATCCGTGGGGAGCCCCATAGGTGGCTTCCTGTGCCCACAGGGCTTTCCACAGCCGGGGTGGATGCCAGGGGCTTTTGAAGTGGGATGTCCCCGGCCACGGTGCTGATGCTGTCCTCCCCCACAAGGTGATCTACGTGGCCAGGAACCCCAAGGACGTTGCTGTCTCATTCTACCACTTCCACCACCTGGCCAAGTTCCTGCCTGACCCTGGCTCCTTTGACACTTTCCTCACACGGTTCCTCGAGGGCACAGGTAAGGGCTGGGGGTGCGGTCCCTGAGGTCTCAGAACTCAGCTGTGGTCCCAGGACTCATCACCTATTGGCTCCCCTCAAGTGCACTACGGCTCCTGGTTTGACCACGTCAAGGGCTGGCTGGGCCAGCGGCACCTCCTGGACATCTTCTACATCACCTACGAGGAGATGCACCAGGTGAGCCCCACCACGTCCCTATCCCTGCCACCATTCCTGTTGGCTGCCCGGCACTGACCGTCCCCCTGTGGCACAGGACCTGCGTGGCACGGCGCAGCGGCTCAGCACCTTCCTGGGCTGCCCGTTGGCACCGGAGACATTGGCAGCCCTGGAGCATCACTGCAGCTTTGCCACCATGAAGGACAACGCCATGGTCAACTACACCCTCATCCCCCCGGAGATCATGGACCACAGCCAGGGACGTTTCATGAGGAAAGGTGAGGAGGGAGGCGATGGGGATGGGACACGGGGAGGGGCTCGGCTCTGGCTGCAGCTGCTCTGTGCCCTCCCTCCCGTCCCGCAGGTGTGGTGGGCGACTGGCGCGACCACTTCTCCCCCCAGCAGAACGCCCTCTTCAACCAGCGCTACCAGGAGGAGATGGGCGACTTGGAGCTGCCCACTCGCTGGCCCATGGCCTGAGCGGCCACAGCAAGGCTCCGGGGGGCCAGCACTGCCTGCCCCTGCCGTGCACAACGTAGCTTCCCCTCTCCTCTGACCCACATTGCGGGGGGACACACAACACCCCCGTAACTTATCCATCAGCCCAGGGGTGCGGCGGGGTTGGAGAGGGGACACCGGCTGCGCGACGCCTCCCCGGGGCCATGGGACCCTGCGGCCCTTTCGTTCCCCGGGGTGGGGACTCGTGGCCGGGACTTCCCCTTTCCGCCAAGCCAGCGCCGAAGGAATAAATATTTATCGCGGCTGCCGCCCCAGCAGCTCCCGCGGTCCGGGGTGGGTACCGGTGGCGCAAGAGCTCGCTGTTATCGGAATGGCATCAGGGTGGGGACCTGTCCCCAAGTACCTTATAGGCGATGGAGGGGCAGTGACCGAGGGGACGGTGCAGGGGACGTGGAGGGGTGCCAGGACTCGTGGTGGGTGACAAGGTGCAGACGAAAGGTGATGGAGTTTGCCCGTGGCAGCAAGGTGGTTCCTTCAGAGGCACGCATGGCCTCCCAGAGAGCCCCCCCGCCCCGATTCGGGGTCCCCACATCCTGCCTCAGTGCATCTTCCCCAGCTCCCTTCACATGCCCTCTGCACCCCCCCCCCCATCTCTGCACTGCCTCATGATATCCCCTGCACCCCCGAATGTGTGCTGTGCCCCCACGATACCCCTCCTGATGCCCTCTGCACTACAGTGCCCCTTGGCTTGCCTCACTGTGACCCCCCAGTGCCCCCTGCCCTGGCCCCTGGCACCCACTTTCAATGTCCCCTACGCCCTGATGCCCCCCACTCCACCCTGCTGCACCTCATCCTGATGCTTCCTGCATCCCAGTGTCCCCTCATCCCTTCCCAGTCCCCCCCCCCGATGCCCTCTGCACCCTGATGCTCCCACCTCACCATAGTACAGTGCCCCATACACCCCAGTGCCCCCCACCCTGCCCCAATGCCTTGATGCCTTGGTGGGGGTCACAGGGCCCTGACCAGTCTGTCTGGATGCCCTCCCATGCCCATCTACCCTCCTGGGGTGTTGTGCCCACTCCCTCAGAACCCTGGGGTACCCACCCCAGCCTCTGTTCTGCCACCCTCCAAGGAATCCCATCATGGGGTTTGGGAAGTGCAGATGCTGTCAATATTTAACCCCTGGCTTAATTAACTGGCACCTACCAGCTTGGCACAGTGCCTTGGGCGGGGGGGGGAGGACTTGGCCCTGGTAAAAGCAAAATCCCTCACCAGGGCTGGGGGCAGGTGGCGAGACCCTCCCTAGGGATGCTGGAAATGTGGCATGGGGGTATAGTGCCCTGCCAGCCCTATAGACCCTGCTAAGCTTACCACCCCTGACAATCCTGCCAGCCCTACACTCTCTGCCAGCCCTACACTCTCTGCCAGCCCTACCCTCTCTGCCAATCCTCTTTGTCACAGTCCTGCTGCCATCCCTGCCCTGCTAACCTTACCAGCTCTGCCAACATTCCTGTGTCTACCAAGCCTGCCAACTCTGCCAACCCTCCCTGCCCTGCCAACCCTGCCACTTCTGCCAGCTGTACCAACCTTACCAGCCATGCCAACCCTGCCAGCCCTCCCTGCTCTGCCAATCCTGCCAGCTCTGCCAACTGTACCAACCTTACCAGCCCTGCCAGCCATGCCAAGCCTCCCTGCCCTACCAACCCTCCTTGTCCTGCCAGCTCACTGGCAGCACTAACCCAGCCTCAGGGGGACAGCACCCACCCATAGGGCACCCAACTGGCCCCTCTGCTTGGGGTGCCAGGGCAGAGCCCTGCCCATGGCAGGGGCTGGCAGCCGCCGCGGGCTGGCTGGGCAGGTTTCCATGGCGACGTCCATTGGCATCCTGCTGTGAGCAGATGAATCAGGAGCTATAAATACGCAGCGGATCAGGGCGGGCAGCAGCGCCAGCAGTGGGCACTGCCAAGGGGGCACGGTGCTTCAGCATGGCTGTCCCGGTGTGTGAGCGAGTGGCTGCCCACGCGGGGACGGGCTGGCAGTCCTCTGCCAGCACCCAGGGTAATGGCAGCATCCCCAGCCCTGGGGCCTAGGTTGGTGGCATCCGTGTGGCCCTGTCCCATGGTGGGCTTGGGTCACACCACACCCAGGTGGGTGTCACCTCCCCAGGGGCATCTGCTGGCACCAAAACGGTGACACAGAGCGCATGGCGCAGGGTGAATGAGAAATGGCACACGGCACAGGACAGTTGGCAGCAGGGAGTACACCTGGCATCTGGCACAGCAAGCAGCACATGGCACTTGCTGTGCAGCACGAGGCAGTGGTGTGGCACTGTGCCCAGTGTGTGGTACACAGCACATGGCACAGCATGGCACATGGCACACAGCATGCAGCACACAGCACATGACACATAGCAAAGCATGTGGCACATGGAACATGGCCCCTGGCACATGGCACACAGCAGAGAGTACCTGGCACAGGGGATGGCACATGACATAACTGTGAAGCGTGCAGCAAACAGCACAAGGCACGTGGCATGGCATACATGGCACACAGTGTGTGGCACACAGCACAGGGCACAGCATGCAGCAATATCAGCACATGGCACGTGTGGTACATGGCACACAGCACAGCACCCAGCATGTGGCACACGGCACACAGCGCATGGCATACGGCCCACGGTACATGGCACAAAGCAGCTGGCAGGTGGCATGTAGCACACTGCATGGCACACAGGACATGGCACACAGCAAATGGCACGTATCAGACAGCACATGGCACACAACATGTGGCACATCACACAGTACGTGGCATACAGTACATGGCACACAACACATGGCACAGCACATGGCATGTATCAGATAGTACATGGCACAGGGCACATACTATGCAGCACGTGGCAGAGGCAATGTGCCAGGCAGGAGGAGGGCACAGGCACTGCTGCCCCTCCCACTCTGTGCCCTGGATTTTGGGGCCATGGCACAGCAGGGCAGCTGCTCCAGCACTGCCTGAAAGCCGCAGCTGCTCCTGGCTACCTGCAGCTCCAACGTGCCTGCAACAACCTCAACACACTGGCACTGGAGTGGCTGGTGGCACTGCCCATGCAGCTGGTGGCACTGCCCATGTGGCAGCTGGTGGCACTGCCCATGTGGCAGCTGGGGACCGTATTCCTCTCTCATTTGCTCTTGCCACCGGCGTGGTGGCATAGTGAGTGGCACGAGTGGTGACAAGCTGCCTGGCCCCCTGCCCATGCCCCTCTAGCACCCAGCACCCCACATTGGCACCTAGAGAGCAGCAGCATGGGCACAGGGCTGGTCACTTTATTGGGGGTCCTCTGAATGCCAGGGGGGGTCATCATGCAGCCACCAAACAAGGTCACAGTGACAGAGAAGCTGGGACCAAGGGGACAGTAGGGACAGGCTGTGGGGCACAGACCACCAAGACCACTCTGGGCACCCCTGGGCATGGCTGGGGGGGAGGGTGTCCTTTACTAGGGCACCCAGATGTCCCCATGTCCTCATCTAAGTGCCAGCAGGGGGACACTGGTGGCTTCTGGTGAGGGACACTGGTGGCTCCTGGCAAGGAGGGGTCTCTGGTGGGCCTGGGACCCACTGGGGACACCTGTCTGTGCCCACGTCACACCAAGGGGAGTGGGGGCATCACTGGGGTGAGCCGAGATTGGCATCAGGGGCATCGTGGGTCTGGGGACAGCGCGGGGGGAAGGCCTTGTAGCTGTAGTACTCCACCACCTGCTTGGGCACCTCTGCCAGCACACACTTGGCCAGGGCTGTCGGGGACGCCTGCGGGATGGGGACAGTGGGGGACAGTGCAGGGGACAAGTGAGTCAGGAGCACTGTGGCACCGGGGTGAGGTGAGGTTTGGTCATGGTGTGGGGACAGAGGAGAGAGGTGGGGGACAGGAGGGGATGAGGGGGCACAGGAGGGGATGTCACCTGATGCTGGGTCCTGGCATGGGGACAGAAAGGGGCCGGGAGAGGTGGAGAAGGAACAGAAGAGGGTGAGAGGGGTCAGGAGGAGAAAAAGGGAGATGGAAAGGGTCAAGAGAGGTCCAGGAGGAGATGAGAGGAGCAGGAGGTGACAGGAAGCAACAGAAGGGATCAGAAGGGGACAAGAATGGGACCGAAGGGAGACGTAAGGGGATGGGGGATCAAGAGGGGACAGGAGAGGATGGGATGGGTCGAGGGGAAGGGATGAAAGGGGCCAGGGGAGGACGAGAAGGGCCCAGAGGAAAGGGGAGGGACCAGGAAGGATCAGGAGGTGACAGAAGGGCCCGGGGAGTGCCGGGATGTCCCCCCCAGCGCCCCACTCACGTTCTTGAACTCGCGGAAGGGCACGAACTGGACGATGTCGCGGAGCACGGGCTCGCCCTTGGGGGAGCGCAGGACGCCGTCGTCCCCGTCCAGGATCTGCATGTCGGTGAAGTCGGCGTTGCCCACCCCGACGATGATGATGGACATGGGCAGGTAGGAGGCGCGGACGATGGCCTCCCGCGTGTCCGCCATGTCCGTCACCACCCCGTCCGTCAGGATCAGCAGGATGAAGTATTGCTGGGGGCACACAGGCGCAGGGCTGCTTCGGTGGCGCCGTCCCAAGCCTGGGTTGCAGCCTGGCACGAGTGGCACGAGCGTGCCGGGGCTCGGCCTGGAGCCCGCCGGTACCCACCGAAGCCTCCTTGGTCCTCTCCTCGTCGGCTGCCACCCGAGCCACCTTGGAGATGATGGGGGCCACGTTGGTGGGGCCGTAGAGCTGGATTTTGGGCAGGCAGCTCTGGTAGGACTCCACCACACCCTGGATTCCTGGTGGGGGTAATGCCAGCGGTAAGGGGGCGACACCAAGCTCTGGCACGGGGTGGGGGACGTGGAACTGGCCTCACCAGAGCCGGCCTCACCTTCACACTCATCGTTGTCAGGGTTGAAGTTGATGGCAAAATCGTGGGAGACCTGGAGGGGGAGAAGGGAGAGGGCATCCACTGCCTGCCCACCCACGCACCCACCAGTTTCTAGCACCTGCTGAGCTCCACAGGAGTTATGGATGAGGTTGTCCAGAGGCATGAGGACATCCCTGGTCACCCCTTACCTCATACTTGGGGGGGATCCTGGCACCAAAGCCCAGTGCTGAGAACTTCTTATCACTGCAAAGGAAGAGGTGTGAGGAGCTCCAGTATCAAGGTGGCCACCAACGAAGTGCCCTGGCTTCAGTGTGGCCATCACTGAGGTGTCCTGACCTCAGAGTGGCTGTCACCAGAGTCTTCTGGTCCTAGTTTGGCCATCACCAAAGTATGCTGGCCCCAGGGTGACCATCACCAGGATGTCCTGGGCTCCTAGCCCTGGTATGACCCATCACTGGCATGTGCTGACCTCAAGGTGGCCATCCCTGGGGTCCCCTGGCCCTGTGGGACCCACCAGCACAACCAACCTGTCATAGTCCTGGCAGATCTCACCCACAGCAACCAGAGCCTTGAGGTACTCGTTGGGCTGGTAGGGGTTGATGTAGTGCAGGGAGCAGCTGTTTCGGGGGTCCCCATTGGAGGCCGTGAAGTCGATGGCCACCTGGCAGCAGGGGGGTGGCAGTGGTGAGGGTGCCCTGCAGCAAGCCCCTGGTGCTTGGGGGGGGCACTACTCACTGTGAAATGGATCTGGCAGCCACCCATGATGTAGTCCAGGAAGGAGTAGACCCTGTGGATCTTCCAGATGGATCCACATCAGCAAGTCCTGCCCCACACTGCCCCACAGCAGCCAGGCACGGCATGGCATGGCACAGCCTGGCACAGCTGGGCATGCAGGCGCTCACCTTCAGGTCCAGCAGCACCACGACCCCCGAGTTCTTGTAGTTGCGCTTCTTGAGCTTGTACTTGGGGTTCATGCAGTCCCACTGCACCTGTGGCACCACACTGCTGCCACCCCAGCCCCAGGGCACAGCCCCACTGATGGCACCCCATGGCAGACCCCCAGCCCTACAGCTCCATGACCACACAGCCCCAGAAACTCACAACCCCACAGTCCCAGAAATTCACAACCCCACAGCTCCACAGCTCCATCACCCTCTAGCCCTACAACCTCATAGCCCTGAAGCCCCACAGCCCCCTTATGCTGTAGTCCCACAGCTGCATAACCCCACAGCCCCACGGCTCCATGACCCTGTAGCCCCACAGCCCCAGGGTGCAACCACATTCTCCACAGGCTCCAGCCAGCCTCAGGTAACTGTCCCCAGTTGTCTCCCTTTCCCAGAGAGAGGGGCAGTGAGGGGAAAACAGCCCCACATGAGAGAACAGGGAGGTGTGGCAGCCAGCACAGAGGGGTGTCCCCATGTCCCCACACCCACCTTGTTCTCCCCCATAGCCTTCTGCATCTCCTCGAAGGTGGTGAAGAACTCCCCGATGAAGTCGTGCTTGCCACGCGAGTCGTAGTCCCACACCACGCACTACGATGGGGAAAACACTCAGCCCAGCTGGGCAGCATCAGGCTGGGAGGGGGGCACACCCATGCCCCCCCCAAAGCCCTCTCCCTGGCACCATCTCCAGTGGCTTGAAGTCCCCATAACATCGTCCATTTGGGGCTGTAAGGAAGCTGAGGGACACATGCCCTTGGGTTCCCCATCCCTCTTCCTCACCCTCAGCTTCCTCTTCTCCTCACAGCTGCAGAGCGAGTTGAGGGAGACCTTGAAGGGCTCCCAGATGGGGCTCAGGTTGTTCTTCACTACCTGCACAGTGAGCAAAGGGGCTCAGAGGGGCTGGGCAGCGGGCATGGACCAGCTGAGGGTCGGCCCCTGCCCGGTGCCTCACCTCGGTGCGATACACCAGCTGCTCGCTGCGGTCGTCGTCGATGCGGTAGATCTCCAGGAAGGGATCTGACTTGCTGAAGAGGTCCTGAAGGAGAGAGGATAGACCACCTGCCCTGCCCACCCTGCCCACCCTGCCCGCAGTGCCCAGCTCACCTTGTCATCCAGCTTCTTGGCGCGGAAGGCGAGCTCCACGTAGCCGTTGTTCCCCGAGATCTCCTCCGAGATGACCTGCGAGTCACCAGCGTGGCTTTAGCCCCCTGTCCTCCCGCCCACGTGGGCAGGGTGGTGGCCTGGGAGGTGACAGGGTGCCATGCACCCCACCCTGGCATGGCCATGACCACCCCCAGGGTGGCCAGCAGACATCAGCAAGGACCCTGAGCCTAAAATCCTGGGTGGCAGCTGGATGAAAGCGAGGGAAGTTGAGGGCCACTGGGGACCCCTGCTCAATGCCCCTCACTGCAGTTCGGTGTCAGCCTGTTCACCTAGCTCAGTGCCACCCACATGTCCCAGCTCAGCACCAACCCAGGGTCTTGACTTGATGGCACCTGCTTGTCTCAGCTTGGTGCCACCCCAGGGGTTTTGCTTGGTGCCATCCCAGGGTGCCAGATTTGTGCCAACTGCACCTTGTTGCAGCTTGGTGTCACCCCAAGGTCACCCCAAGCTTGGTGCCATCTGCTTGGTCCTGGCACCAGCTTGCCCCAGCATGATGTCATTCCAAGGTCCCAGCTTTGTTCCACTCATGTGCCTCAGCTTTCTGCCACCCCACAGTCCCAGGTGGCTTGGTGCCACCTGCTTGCCCCAGTTTAGTGCCACCCCGGCGTGCCAGCTCGATGCCACCCCACCCTGCTCACCGTGATGGTGGACTTGCCGGCGAACTTCCCATACTTGAGGAACAGAGGCTTCGTCACCCGCTTCTGTGCCACGATCTGCAAGGCCTGAGGAGTCAGGGGGGAGTCATAGCCAGCTGGTGTCCCAGGGGCGAGGGGACGGGAGCTCACCTGCCCCACGGTGCACTCCATGCCCCCCAGGAAGTCGTCGTCGTGGGTGCCCACGCCGGCGTGCCCGTGGCTGTCGTACACCTCGAAGCGCAGCTTCTGCACCTCCTCGAAGTAGTAATCCACGGTGAAGATCTTGGCGAAGACAGGGTTGAGGTTGCTCTTGATGACCTCGCTGCGGTCCACCTGCACAGAGGGAGCTCAGCTGGGGGGCACTGGGCCCAGGACTCGGCTCAGGGATGGGCGCAGGGCCAACGGAGCTGCCCAGCTGTGCCAGAGCTCACCCAGAGCTGGGTGCAGGGATGCATGAGCCCAGAAGCAAGGGCATGGGGATGGGGGTGCCAGGAAGGACCAGTCCTGAACCAGCAGCTACTTACCTGTACCAGTTCCCAGGTGAAGAGCATTTGAAGGTAGCCCTGGCACTGGCTCAGGCAGGGACCTGTGCCCACAAGGCTTCCAGCCCTGCCAGCTGCTGGGTCCCAGGGGCATCACTCCCTGAGGACCCTGGGGCAAACCCCTGCAGGATGGTCTGAGGTGCACTCTAGCACTGGGCCAGTCTGCTACAGCTTCACTCCAGCAGGAGTGATGGGCTGGTGCACAGGAAGACCCCCTGTGCCCCCACCCTGGGCTGGCCAAGGGTAGGGTTCACTACCCAAGGGCCATAATGGTCCTGGCAGGTGGGTGGGTTCTTAGTGTCCCCTTGGCTGTGCTGGCAGTGGGCACTGAGCAGCTTCCAGGAGCCACCCCCACCCCCTGTCCCTGCCAGTGTTGACTCAAAAGGATGCATCCTGGCCAGGGCACACTGCCAGCCCTGCCAGGCCCCTGCCCACCACCTGCCTGGTCCAGCAACATCTGCTGAGCCCACACCACTGTGGTTCTGGCAGGGCCACACCGTGCAGCTCTGTGCCTCTTGCATGGGCACTGCCAGCCCCAAAGTCCTGTCATGAGGCTTTAGGTTCTGGTCACCTCCAGTGCCAGCCCCTGCCAGTGTGTCTGGTGCTGCTTTGGCTCTTGGATCCAGAGGACAGCAGTAGATCCAGCTTCAGCCACCACCTCAGCTGGGCTGAGGAACATTGGTTGGCAGGGACAGGGAGGGGACAGCTCAGAGTCCCTTGAAAGGTGGCCCAGGAGGGTCCCTCTCACACCTGACCCTTGCACGGCACAGCAAGGCACGAAACGGCATAGCGTGGCACAAAACACCACAGCATGGCACAAAACATCATGGCATGGCACAAAACATCATGGCATGGCACATCATGGCACACAGGGCGTGGCATGGCACAGTAGGGCACACCTGTCTCAGCGTGGCACAGCCCTGGGAGCCAGAGCCCGCAGCTGGCACACAGCCCCTTGCCAGCCGCCCTGGTGCCAGCTCTGGTGAGTCGATTACACAGAGAGAGGTTTAGCGCTAAATCTGCTGGCTGAGCAGCGGCGATTAGTGAGCATGGAGCTGAGCTGGGAGGGAGTGATGGCAGGGAGCTGTGCCAGCTCCAGTGCCAGCTCCAGCCCTGGTGCCAGCCTTGGTCCCAGCCCCAAGGCCAAGCACAGTTCATGTGGGCACCAGAACCCCACAGTGCCCACCCTGATCCTACTCTGAGCTACCAGCCCTGAGCAGGGGAAGACCAGACAACAAGCCCTGAACCACCCCAGGGGTGGCCAAGGTGTCCCTTTGCCCTGGTCTGGGGCACTAGAGCCATGCCCCCACATCAAGGGCACTCTGATCCCCAGCCCTGACACAGCCGTGGAGCCCTGGGGAACTTGGTCCCACCAAGGTGTCTGCGCTGTCTCCATGTGTCCCACAGCGTCCTGCCCTGCCCCATGAGCCCTGTGCCCTACACCTTGCACCTTGCTCTTCATCCTGCACCCCCTTTTCACTGTCTCCTGCCCCCTGTTCTGCAGCCTGCACCCCAAACTGTAAGCTCTGCACCTTGTACCCAGCATCACCCATATGCATCCTGCACCTCGCTCTCAACATCTCCTGCTCCCTGCACCCCACTCTGCATCTTGTACCCTGTTCTGCAGTCTCCTCCTCCCTGTGCCCTGTTCTCCACCATCTCCTGCACCCTGCACCCCACTTTTTGTCTGCTGCACTCTGCATCCTGCATCACCTTCCTGCTGTCTCTTGCACCCCAAAATCTCCTGCACGTTGCTCTGCACCCTGCATCCTGCTCTCCACCGTCTCCTCCACCCCACCATCACCACCTTTTGCACTCCATGCAGTGTCTTCTGCCCTGTCTCCTTCCCACGGGCGTTGCATCCACCCTGGAGCTCTCTCTGCTCCTGTCCCCATCCCAGAGACACAAACCCTGCACCCAGCGCCCCCCTCCCCACCCCGCCCCCATGTCCCTGTGCTCCCATCCAGCCCCTGTCCCGCTGTGGTGGGTGCTCCCCAGTCTCCTACCTCCATCCACTGGCCCTGGGACTGCATCAGCAGCAGGACGCAGGGGTCCGACTTGTTGAGGGTGTCGCGGTCCAGGAGGTGCTTACAGCTGACCCGCAGCTCCACCTTGGAGAGGACAGCCAGCGGGGCCTGGGGGGCCGCCTCGGGCACCTCGCCCATGGTGCCTGTGGCACGGTGGGCGGCTGGGCGTGATGGGGGACAGGCGGCCCCGTGGGCGAAGGGCATGTGGGGGGACTGGGGTGCCAAGGGTGGCCGCTGCCTTTGTTGCTGTCAGGGAGCCGGCTAGGTGCCCGTCATGCCCCGGGCACGCCGCCCTTGGTGCCAGGTGTGGGGCCAGAGCCCAGGAGCGTGGGGTTGGTCAAGTCAGTGGTGGAAGTGAGCGCTGGTCCGGTGCTTTGGCGGGTGGAGGGGACACTGGGGACCTCCTCTGAGGTGGGGTGATTGGTTCCAGTCCCAATGGCTCCAGCAGGCCCTGTGAGGAGTCAAAGCACCGTGGGGTGAGCCGGGGCTGGATCAGCCTTCGTAACGCTGCCTGCATGCCCCCAAGTGCTAGCCAGTTCCATGGAGGCTGCTGTGCCTCCATTCGCCCAACCGGGGCTGCCACGGGGCTGTTCCCAGCTCTGGCCCAGCCCCATGCCAGGAGCAGGATGTGTCCCAGAGGGAAGGGACACCCCAGCCGGGCTAGGAGGCTGTGCAGGAGTGGGGAGCTGCGCAGGCAGCCCTGGACCCTGTACCCCAGAGTGCCTTCCCTGGTGCTGGGGAGCAGACGACTCCTGTTCCTGCAGGCACTGGGCAGGGCTCGCTGGTGAGGGCAGTAGGGATGCCAGGTCCGTGTACATGCTATTGGGTGATGCTGGTAGTGCCAGCCACGTCCCGCTGCCCCAGACAGGGCTGGAGGCACCCCGGGGTGATGGCAGGAGCCACCCTCCCCATCAAAGCTGGTGACACCCAGGAGATGCTATGTGACCGGTGGCTCTGTCAGCCCCACCTCGGGGCTTGTCTCTTCAGATGCAGCCCTCAGGTACTGCCCAGCTCAGGCTGGTGAAGGGACAAAGCACCTCCTGCCCCCCAACTTGCCCATGCCCCGATGTGCCCAGCCTGCCCAAAGTTTCCCAATAGTCCCACAGTGCCTGGGCCCGCCCTGGCACATGGTGCCCCAGCTCCAGTGGGCATCATCCCCTTCCCTGTGAACATAGGCACCCCTTGGCATCCCCCAGTGGAAGGGACACCAGCTCCCACCCTTCCCGGCCGCCCTCCTCACCTGGGTGCCAGTGGCTGGCCAAAGACTGGGGTCGTTGTGCCAGCTGATGCCAGTGTGCCAGCCCGAGCTGCCGGTGTGCCAGCCCGAGCTGCCGCCGCTGCCACCTCCACACAACTGACTCAAGCTGCAGTTCGGGAACGGAGCCCTAAGAGGGAGACGACAAGCTCCGTTAACTGCTTCGCTGCCGGTCCCCGAGCAGAGCCCACCCGTGGGCACCGGGGCAGAGAGGGGTGCCCGGCACTGCTGCCTGTGCCTGGCAGGTCCTCCCACTCCAAGACAGCCCTCCACGGCATAACCCTCACTCCCAGCACCCTTTGCCCTCCCCAGCTGCTCCCCATAGGTGCCCGAGGCCCGTCCTGGACCCGACACCCCAGCACAAGGGGATGCCCCAAGCCTGCCCGGTGCCCTCCCCGCATGCCAGAGCACCCAGACCCACACCCCACGCACGCAGAGTCCTGGGGCTGCCCATCCAGGGGCTGCCCCAGCACCCCCCACCCACACACATCACCCTTCCCTGCGGAGCTGTCAGCTCGGCTCTGTGCTTGATGATGTCATTAGCCCATATTTGGAGGGATTAAAATGCAGATTGGGCTAATGAGGGAGGGCACTGCACGGGCCCGGGCACCAGGAGCTAATCCCGGCAGAAATAGGCCACCCACCGTGCCCACTCCTCCCGCAGCCCCATGGCACAATGGGGCAGGAGGCAGGTGAGCCACGGTGGGACACAGGACAAAAGGGCAGGGTGGCTGGGATGGATGAGCTCTGCGCTGGGCAGCCCTTGCCCCTGTGTTTGGGCATCTTCAGGTGCAGGGCTATGCCAGGGCTCCAGCCAGTGCCTGAATGCTCCGTGGTGTCCCAGCCCCAAGCTGCTGTCACCCAGCTGCTGACAGGTACAAACGACTCCATTACCAGGCACGGCCAGGCTGCAGAGCCAGCCCAGAACTGCTGAGCCAGCAGAGGGGCTGGCTGAGCGCTCCCCACCGCGGGATGGAACCCAACACTCCCTGTGCTCCATCACAGCCACCCCGCATCAGATTCCTGTCCTGGAATCCTCAGCCAGGAAGATGGGGCAGAGCCCCCAGACCCTTCTCCCATGGGCTCCTTGCTGTTGTCATGAAAATACTTCCCTGGAGAAATAGTTTTATAAAGTCCAAGTGAACATTAGCCAGGAGCTTTTCCAAGGAACAGGAGGAAACAGCCTCATGTTCCACCAGGGGAGGTTTAGGTTGGACAGGAACAATTTCTTCCCCTTGAGGGCTGTCAGGGCCTGGCTCAGTCCACCCAGGACATGGTGGTTCATGGAAGGGTTTCAAAGCCATAGAGATGTGGTGACAGTTAATAGTTGGACTTGAGTTGAGAGGTCTGTTCCACCCAAAAGATCAGTCCACAGGCTGAAGCTGCAGCAGCCCAGCTGCAGTCCAGCAGTGGGACTGCTCTACAGACACCTGCCCCTGTTCCTCCAAACGAGGGTCTCCCACCTATAGGAAGGGTTGCCCAAAACAGAATGACCACCCCAGAAGGAGCACCTACAGGTGACACCCACCATGAAAGCCCCCTACAGCAGAGCCTCATTTCAAGCTGCATGGGAATCAAGTCTGAAACACTGGGATAAAAACCAGAAAAAGAGGGAGGAGGCTTTGCCTGCTCAGGGAAAGGGTTTCCCAAAAAAAGCCCCCAGCTGGCCACTCCAGCAGCCCCTGATCCCCAAGAACATTCCAGGCCAGGCTGTTTGGGGCTCTGAAGAACCTGCTCCAGCTGCAGCTATCCCTGCTGACTGCAGGGGGTTGGGCTAGAGGAGCTTTGAAGCTCCTTTTAACACAGACCAGTCCATGGTTCTCTATGGTAATCGTGCTTGCAGTTGACTTTCGGCAGCAAGGGTCCTTACCCACCCAAACCAGTCTGAGACTCCCAGTGGGAAGAGACCAGGCGGTGGTGCAGGAGGCCCTGAAACAGGCGGGCAGCACAGGAACATCGACCCCAAGCAGAGCCCCACTCCTGTTTTTACACATTTTATTGAGAGCTGGAGGGAGCACAGTTCATTTCTTCTTCTCCACATCCTGCTCTGCTGCTTCTTTGGCGCGCTTGGCTCGGATGCCGAAGAGCCGGGCGTTGGCCCGGGCCATGCGCAGGCTGGCGAAGGCTTTGAAGTTCTTCTCATCTTCGGAGATGACACGGGCCTTCTCCCGCTTGAAAACCTGGGGGGAGAGAGCAGCACACAGCCAGGCTGCACATCAGAGGATCCATTTAAGGCTCCAGGCAATTAATCTCGCTGGGTTCCCAGCACTAAAGGCGGGAGGCTGACAGAACAGAGCGTTTGTGCCATCTACAGGCCTTGCCCTGGCTGCGCCAGGAACCTCGTTTCAACCCATTCCTTGTTCGTCAGCCCAAGACCAGAAGGTCCCAGGGGGAAAAAAAAAACCAACAAAGGCACACAAGCCCAACGTGAAACATGAGTCAGGCCTGTGGCACAGCATCCACAGCTCCCTTTGGAAGCAGCAAAGGGTTTGGAGATGAATGGTGATGACGAAGCCTCCCCACAAGCCAAATTTCACAGGTACAAGCTTCTGAGAAGGCACAAAAGCACCAACAGCCCCAGAGGAGCCTGCCTGAAGGAGTCATGCTGAGCACAAATGCACACTAGAGATGGTCACACCTGCCTCAACCTGTGCCCACAGAGGAGCTGTCTGATTTAGGGGGGTTATTGTGGGGGCTCCCCTGTGTCCTCCTCTGGACAGAGCACACCCTGGTGCTCCTCCCACATGACTCTGGGCAGAAGTGGGATACGTGCAGGATCATTCCCAACCAACACATCTTGACTTTACACTGGCTCCTGGATCTCCCTCTGGGCCCAGAAAGAGAGCTCGTGATGTAAGGACTTCCCTCAGTAAGCTGAGTAGATCTCCAAGTCATTAGCTCTTTAGTCTGCTCTGCAACTCTGAGGAACCGAAGAGATCTTGGCACAGGTAGGACAGGCCTGACCTGTTCCTGGCTGGGGTTTTTGACCCAGCATGGGAAGCATCTGGAGACATCAACCCTGAGCTGTACAACAGCATGAGGAGGACCCTCTCCATGAAGTGTCAGTTAGGGATGTGGTGACTGATGGTTGGACTCAGTGATCTTAAAGATCTTTTCCAACCTAAATGATTCCACCACATCACCCAGAGAAGATGGTGTAGCTACACTTACATTCTTGATGGGCATGACGGGTCCGGTGAGCTGAGTTGCCATCTTGAGTTCCTCAGGCTGTGTAATGAGATAAAAAACATTGTTTAGAACCCAGCACTGAAACCATCTGAGGCAGTACCTTGGGTGAAAACCTGCCTTGCTTGAGTCCCAAGCTCTTGCAACACCATGGCACTGCACAACAAAAGATCCTGGTTGGAGGTCAGATGGCTGAGTTCAACTAAAGTTTCAAACAGTATTCCAGACATGAGGAGTGGTCTCTGCTGCTACAGGAGACCAAGACTCTTCCTCCTGTTCTCTGAAAGCAGCCCCAGTATGGTGGGCTCCACCAGTTCCACTACAGTGAAGGGGCTCAGTGCCAGAGATGGTCCAGAAGATGAAGGACAGCTCTAGCACAGATCCTCATCTCATGACTTGCACCACCCCACGGACAAAGCCAAGGACAGACAACTTAGTTCTAGATCCTGCCAAGACCTGGACAAAAAGCATTTTTGTGTGTCAACAGCAACTACCTTCTCAAGACTTTCACTGAACTACTCCACTGAAGAGCTTCTCCTCACCTTACTCACCCTCTCTGTGCGGAAAAGAATTCCATGTGGACTTTTAGAGCCACAAACCGATTTGGGTTGTAAGGAACCTTTAAAGGTCACCTAGTCCAACCCCCCTGCAGTCAGCAGGGACATCTGCAACTAGAGCAGGTTGCTCAGAACCATAAACAACCTGACCTGGAATGGTTTCAGGGATAGGGCATCTCCAACTTCTCTGGGCAGCCTGGGCCAGTGTCTCACCACCCTCAACACAGAAATTTTTCAGCTCTTCTGACAACGCCCAGAGATCCCTTCCAAGCCCCACCATGGCAGGATTCAGGGACACCACCACTAGAGCCAGCCCCATGGAGCATTTCCAGCAAGCAGGTACTCACAGAGCTGTCTCCCTTCTTGGGCATTGCTGGCTTCCGTGGGAAGAGGATGAGTTTGGAGCGGTACTCCTTCAGCCGCTGCACATTGGCCTGCAGGGACTCCGTGGACTTGTTGCGCCGCCGGGGATCCACCGAGATCCCGATGGTCCGAGCAAACCTCTTGTTAATGCCAGCCAGCTGAGGAGAGAGCAGACAGTGCCACAGCTTCACCAAATCCCAGCACAGCGGGGACTGGAGTGACCTCTAGAGATTACCCAGTCCAACGCTCCCACTAAAGCAGGGTCACCCACAGCAAGGTGCCCAGGATCACAACGTCCAGGTGGGTTTGGAATATCCCCAGAGAAGAGTCCACAACCTCTCTGGGCAGCCTGCTCCAGCACCCTCACAGCAAACACATTCCCCCTCCTGTTCAGGTGGAACCTCCTGGGTTCCAGTTTGTGCTCAATGTCCTCTGCCTGGAAGAGCAACTTGGTGTCTGTGTTTTAAATGCTTCAAACATTCCCCCAGGCTTCCATTGTTCCTGCAGCTGGCTTTCCCCAGGAGAGCAAAGGAGGGGGGGCCCTGAGTAATTACAAGGGGGACATTTAAACCCTGAGACATGTAACAGGAGCTTAAGAAGTGAGCACAGGGCTAACTTCAGTTCCCCAAGTACTGTAAGCTCTTTTCTGTAATCATCTCTTAAACATGAAATAACCTCATTTTCTGTCTGGGGACAAACAGCTGTGCACCCTTTTGGGTCTCATTGTTACTCAGAAATTAAAGAAAAATCAAGTAACAAAGCATTTGGCATCCAAAAGAACAATCTGCCTGCCTCAGCACACTAACTTCAGTTATAAATGTTTTAATTAGACACTAAACAACACACCAGAGTCTGCCCACAAGCATGGCTGTCTAGTCCTGCCTGCTGGAGAGGTTCTCCAGCCCACCAAAGCCCAGCTTTAAGAGCTCAACACACCTGAGAAGGTCAGAGAAGGGTGTCCCTGAGTGAATGGAGGACACTGGACACTTCCCATGGACTCATCTATGGCATGGAAACAGCCACAGGTACTCTGGGAGGCTGAGAGACCCGGAGCTGTTTAGCCTGGAAAAGAGCAGACTGAGAGGGGATCCTCTCTATGCTCAAGGTCCCTTCCACCCCCACTGTGCTGGAATCCTGGGAAAGTTTTGCTCCTTGCAGAACATCCCCAGTTCTCTCAGACACAAGCTGAGTGTGGTTTGCTTGTCCCCACAACACAAACAGGCTCATGCTGGATGAAATACTTAGGATTCTCAGAAGTATTTCACAAACCCTAAATAGTTCCTAAGAAGCTGTCAGTTGGTTGGGGCTTTTTTTTTTGACTTTCCAAAGTCAAGAAGGCTCAACTAAGGCTCTTCCTGAACCCACTTCTAATGGAATTTAAAGGGGCAGTCTGACCAGACAAACCAACATTTACTTTCCAAACCACACACTCACTTCACAGCTAAAGAAAAGACACAACCATTGTTTTCTGCCCTCCCAAGCATCACCTACACCAGAGGCACCAGTACCAGATATCCCACCCTGGCTGGGCCAGTGTCAGTGCACATCCAGAACAGGACAACCGAGCTCACACTCAGGGTTGCTTTGATGGTTACTTTTTGTACTCACCTTAAGCTCTTCCAGGCTGAAGCCTCTGCCAGCACGGACCTTTTTGTGGTATCTGATGGTTGGACACCTCACTATAGGTCGGATGGGCCCAGCCACGGGCCTGGGAGCGATACGGCGAGCCTTGGCCTGGCGAGCTTTCCTCCTGGAAGGTTGGAGGGGAGACAGATGAGGAAAATGACGTTTCTGGTGGCTGGGTCACTCCTACACTGCCTGGTGACCTCCCCGCAAAAAGGCACCTCAGAAGCACTGGCCTGGTAGCTGGGGCTGATCCCTGCTCCTACACAACAGCCGCAGTCATCAGGCAAACATGGGTTCAAGGGAATCATCAAGGTGGTGCAGCGATTCCGGAGATGTCTCATCACTTGACTGCGGCTGGAAGTGCTTGACCCTGCCCAGAGACCCTAGAGGAGCATCTGGCTGCAGTCCCACGTTCTACAATCACAAAATGGTACGGGGTGGAAAAGCTCTCTAAAGATCGTCTAGGCTGGGAAAGACCTTTAAGATCACCAAGACCGATCATTCTCTAACTCTACCAAGCCTGACACCACCCCACGTCCCTCAGCATCATAGCTCTGTATCTTTTAAACAACTCCAAAAGAAGAACGAAGGAGTAACTTAACGTAAAGACGTGGTACTTCAGTTCCCTGCGCAGCCCAGGACATGAGCGTACACAACTCCCCACCAATATGAGCTACAGCAGGAAGCAGCCGGTAAGAGCATCCCCAAGGAAGCCAGGCGCAAGAAATCCGAGCGACAGGGACTCACCTGCGGATCTTGCGGGCGGGCTGGTTAAACCATGTGGCCACTCGCCGCTGCCAGTCCTTGTGGAAGTGGGGCTTCAGGATCATGCCATTGCGGCTGGGCGCCATGGCTGCTGCGGCCTGCGGATACGGTAAAGGCTAAAGGCGGCTGTCGGGGTACCGGGGCCGTGGGGCCTTCTCCTGGTGAGCACGGCAGGGGCCCTTCGCCAGCCCCAGCGCCACCAAGGACAGGCCCGGCCGCCCGGTGTAGGCCCATGCCCAGGCCGGGCCCGTCAGCAGCCCCTTCGCGCCCAGGTCCAGCCTACAGCCCCCAGCCAGGGCCCTGAGCGGCCCCAGGGCGCAGCGCGGCCCGAAGCCCGGTCCCCGGCGAGCGGATGGCGGCGGATGAAGCTCCCCGGCCACGGCAGCGTTCAGACTCACCTCCCGCCAAGGCAAATGGCCGACCGGAAAAGGAAGCTGCTGCACGGAGCACGCCGGAAGTGCGACGGGCAATGGGCAGTGCCCCGAGGACGGACCAATGAGGGCGCTGGCAACGCCGGGCAGAGCGTCACCACGCCCGCAGCAAAGATGGCGGCACCTTAAAGGGGCCGCGCGCACCCAGCCGGCGCGGCCGGGGCGAACGGAGCCCGCTAGCAGGATCCCTCGAAGCGGGGGGGCCCAGACAGCAGAGGCTGCTACATCTCGGCCCAGCTCCCCCAACCCAGGTTGGACACATGCCTCGTGGGGTGGGATGCACACAGGACAGCAGGCACACTGTCCCCAGCTCCTGTGAGGGACCCCTCTTCTTTCATGTTCACACCCCGGAACGGGGTTCTGCCACTGTCCCCAGTTTGAGATGGGCAGCAGGAGAGAGCTCAGGGGACCACCACCCACACTGTCAGAGCCTGGATCCTGCAGTCACACCAGCCCTGACCTGGGAGCAATGGTGTGCTGTGGCTATAGGGGATGCACCCCAGAAGCCACTGAGGACCCTTACATTGTCCCATAGGCATCACAGATGTCTCCCTAAGCTTCATAGAACTGAATGCTGCAGGGAAAAGTTTATTCAGGCAGCCCAGAAGACAGCCATGACTTAAAAAAAACCCAAGAAAACATCAATGAATGAACTCATGAAGAAACAAACAAGTTTGAAGCAAGAAAATACAGGCAGCAGTGTCACAAATGTTTAGAACTTCTGCCCCTGAAGGCAAAGGACATCACCCCACCAGCACCACGACAGCCCAGGGAGGGCTGAAGGTGTTGCATGTGCAGGTGGCTCTGTGCCGGGACATGGCCAAGAACATCTCACAGGACATCCTCCTCACCATCAGCAGGGAAACAAGAGGCTCTCTGTGGTGAACAGGAGCCTGAGGACTGGGATTTGAGAGCTGTCAGCACCCTAGCTTGTGTTGGGGTCTCCCAGGTCACAACAGTCCTCATGGAATAACCCAACCTTTCCTAAGGCCAGAGCCCACCAGGCACTGGCCATTGTTTCAGAGCTTTCCCTGATGAACGGCAGGCAGCCGTGTCATCGCTGCTGGTTTTGCAAGAGCCATGAGAAGGGAGGCAGAGAAGTGCCAGCTCTGTCCTAAGCCTTCCCAAGGGACACACCTACTTCTCCTCAAGGTCTTCAGAGCACCTCTCCAGCTCCTCCAGTTGTGTCAGCCCTCCACATCTACACTGCTAACTCCCAGCCTTGCACTGTGGGGGTCACATTGGGGTCTGCACAGATTTTTTTCACCCTCTGCTTGCCAGACATTATAAAACTGAATCTGAAGTTCTTGTCCAGGGAGAAGAAAACCCTTGCCCTGAACAACTGCACAGCTCTAAGCTTCAAGCATGCCAGAACATTTCTCTGTGTGTTGACACACTCTACAAAGACAGGAGGACGTTATGGACAGTTTATTCTGGTGAAGTCTGCTTTTCAGTTTCTGTTTTACATTCAGCAGCAGAGACCTTCAGAGGTTACAGCAGAGTCACACAAGAACTACAGCACCTCAGAGCCTCACAGGGGTTTCACAACACTGATGGGGACAGCCCTGCTCTCCTGCCCCATCACACAGCATAGAGGGGTGGCTTACAAGGACTCCACGGGATCTTTCACCCTCCAGAACATGTACACCACTCCTGCATACAAGGAATCTTTCCAGTGGATTAGACTTAGCCAGCTCCTAATCACCACCACCCTGCTGAGAATCAATTTCAGCATCCTGAGGAGTTCTCCTTCCTGCAGGGAAAAGCTCGTTAGCAAAGCCAACATAGCCAGCCCTTCATTTTTGGCTATCAGCAGCACAGATTCTTCCCTGCTCATTTATCTTTGATCCTGGAGCTGAAAAGGGAGAGGGTCTGTGTCCAAAAGAAGCCTCTAGAGTCCTCCTGTTTCACATCAGGAGTGGGTTTCATACTGGTCTCAGGCGTGGTTCTTCCTCCTCCTCGTGGTTTGGTGGCTGCTGGGGCATTTCTTCATCTCTGGTGTCTTGCTTGTCTCTCTCTGCTTGAAGCCAGCTCTGAGGAGCTATCATTTTCTTGGGCCCATAGGGTGGGGGCCCAATCAAAGCTTCAATGTCATCATAATTTATCACTTCTTTCTCCAGGAGGGCATTGGACAGCTAGAAAGAGTAAATAAGGCATAATGAGGCACAGGGTTCAAAAACAACCTCCCTGAACTGATCTGAACTCTCCCTGACAGCTCAGACCTCAACATCTGGCCACAGCACGTGCTGCAGCCCATGAGGAGCAGACCCCTGGCTCCCACCCCGCAGATGGGGTGACCTCAGACCCTGCTGGAGCCAGCATAAAGCTCTTCAGGCCGCTGGCACCTTTCAGAAGAGAGCTTTTGGCCAGGAACACCCAGTATGACTGAAGGCACCATTGGGTGAGTCAGAACTCCAGGAACACTCAGAGAAGTGCCCTTCCTGCCATCACACCCACACCTGTGGCCCTGCCTACGGTGCCAAAAGAGCAGCAAATGAGACCACAATCAGCCCCACAGCCCTCCCTTGCACACACAGCGATAACAATGAGCTGTCTGTTCCTGCAGGCATGGGCTGAAGGTCATCAGAAGTTCCTCTGCAAGAGAAGTTGAATTGTCCAGCCCCTCCACCAGCACTTGAGCAGCAGGTGGCTGTCAAACATGGAACTGCTCCATTCCAGTGACAGGCAGCGACACACTGGCCTGGCACCCGAAGCATTTACTCTGCAGATACTTTGGCTTAACTTAAAAGTTGCTCTGTGATGAGCCTCCAGCAAACATCTGAGGGCTGTTAAAGGAGCGCGTCAGAACAGAGGCGGCCTGTGGAGAGCAGCCCCTCACAGGGCCTGTCTTAGAGCGCTCCCAGGGCACTGTCCTGTGGGCAGGGCTGTGACAGCCCGCAGCAGGGTGTCTGGACAAGCAAGCTCTGGCTACCTCCCTGCACACAGGAGGCCTGGCATTGTGTAGCTGAAGGGGACTTTCTTGCTGCTGTTCTTTGTTTAACAGGAAGATTTAAGGGGAAGAATTCAAGTAGCAAAATCATTTTGGTTTGGAAAAGACCTGCAAGAGTCCAGCCCTTAACCCGGCACTGCCAGGTCACTGCTAAAACATGTCCCTCAGCACATCTACATGGGTTTGAAACCCCTCCAGGAGTGGGGACTCCAACACTGTCCTGCACAGCCTGTTCCAGGCCTTGACAACCCTCAAGGGGAACAAACTGTTCCTCATGTCCAACCTTGGGGCAACTGGAGGCCGTTTCCACTTGTCCTGTCACTTGCTCTTTGGGAGAAGAGACTGCCCCCAACCTGGTTCCAACCTCCTTTTATGGAGTTGTAGAACCCCAGAAGGTCTCTCCTCAGCCTCCTCTTCTCCAGGCTGAACAACCTCAGTTCCCTCAGCTGCTCCTCACAAGACTTCTGCTCTAGACACTTCAGCTTCAGGCAGAGAGCAATTCATGCAACCTTAGATTGACTCCTGGTCATTCTGGATATTTTAGACTGGAATGGTGAAGGAAAGATCCCTGAAGATACACAGAGTGCTATAAGGCAAGTGTGGCTCAGCTCAGAGCAATGGGTGCAGAGCTCCTGGCAGAGAGATGGGGACATGCCATGGTGACAGGCTAGGGAGACTGTCAGGACACAAAAGGGAAAGAGGCCAAGTGGTGGTGTTCCCATCCCTGGAAGTGTTTCAAAGCTATGGGGATGCAGTGTTGAGGGACATGGTTTAGTGGTGACCTGGCAGTGCTGGGTTAACAGCTGGACTCAATCTTACAAGTCTTTCCCAAACTAAATGACTTTGATTCTACTACTCTCTGCTGGAGAAGACCTGTGGCCTGCTCCTAATCTGGAGGACAGGCAGTGAACAGCCACTTGTTCAGACATGAGCCCCAGTACTTCCACTAGAAGACCTTCTAGGACCACAGAGACACTGCCACAGCTGAGCTGCAGAGCACAAAGCAGCAAGGCAAGAAACACCAGTTAAGAACCCAACAAACCCCACAAACAAACTCCTCCAACTTACTGCTTGCAGCTTCTCCCTGTTCTCCAGTAAGAGTTTTTCTGTACGCCTGTAAGCCTGAGCCACCAGGACTTTGGCTTCCTAGAAGACAAATAGTAAGAAGAGGTTTGGAGCATAGGTGGCAACAAACACAACAAGGATAAATAAGGAGAGCACTTGAAGGATGGAACTTGCAAACTGAGCCAGGCAGGAAGTGGTTCCCATCAAAAGAAAATACAGACCATGTGGAAAGGCGAAGGAGCATTCCTGACACAGAACAGTGAATGTCTGTACAAGCTCAGCTCTTCAGCAGGGTCCCAGCTGATGGGAAATGCAGCCTAAAGAGGCTGTCCAGCACCAAAAGATGCAGCTCAGCACAAATCCCTTGGAAGCACAACCACAGAGGGGGTTTGTTTCCAGCTATTTTACTTTTCTACTAAGGCAATGGTTTCTGCAGCAATGAAGCCAAACTTCCTGACAGAACAGGCTAATGTTTGACAGTCTGGTTAGAAAGCCCTTCTGATCTAGAGTGGAGACATTTAAATGATGCAGCTCAGACTTGAAGACACAGGTTTCTTGTAATCCAAGCATTCCACCACCATGCTCAGATAGAGGAATCCTGAGGGCCTGGAGAGACTTCATGCAGCCGAATCTTCCCCTAGTTTGGTACCTGTCCTCAGTTCCACAATCACACCCCCCCAGACTCCCCAGATTATTCCATCTCCCAACAAAGCATTTCTCCCACTCTCCAACCACCACTGGGCATCATCTGTCACCCTGAAGCTCAGCAGGCTTTTGTCCCTGCTGGAAGCAGCACCGCAGCCTTCATGGTTTTATGCCCTGCAGCTTTGGGCAGCACGCTGCTGTTGGGCTGCTCTCACAGCTCTGTGATTTTACCTGTTCTTAACACCTCACTGCATGGTCCTAACAAACTGTAAGAGGTCAGTGCTCAGTGAAGAGCCAACAGGAATGTGTGACTGAGGGTGGCCTTACATGGTCCATCATTTGCTGAAGCCCCTGGCTGAAGGGGCGCCGACCAATTCCAGGCGCAGTTTCCGGGTCCGGGAAGGAGAGCTGGCCGATGTTGGGTACCATCCCGTACTGCTTCACCATGGAGTAGGCTATCTTGGTCACCTTCTTCAGGTCATCCTGTGCTCCTGGGCAGGAGAGACAAACACAATGCTTGCCTGCTCTGAGCTGAGTGCAAAACCAGCACATCCTGCACAAACAGACATTGCAGTAGTCAAGAGTCCTGTTTGGACAGCCTGCTCTGGGTGGCCCTGCTTTAGCAGTGGGGGTTGCACTAGATGATCTCCAGAGCTCACTTCCAACCCCCACCATGCTGGAATCATGTGAGACCAGAGGACCCCCAGGAGCCTGTGGAGGTAAAACTCCACCTGCTGATGAACCTTTCAACACCCACTACAGGATCTGTGTATGGCAGTGAGCGCTTCTATGTGAAGTACTTTTGTGCCACTGCCCCGTTATCCCTTTTGGATATAACCACTTGGGAACACGGCATAGAAAGCTCTAGGGCCTCAGGAGCCAAGAGTCTCACTGGGTAATTGCATCTGTGGCCTTAGGCTTTAGGACAAGATAAGACAACATGGTGGCAAGCAAATATGAGAGACTTCCATGCTGACAAATGCAAATCCAAAATCAAAACACTCAGTCTGACATTTCTTCTTCCCAGCATGGGAAACCTCTACCTGTTGCTCGGATCTCCCCTGGACATAGCAGGTGCAGAATCTCAGGCTCTCTCAGCCCTACCTCCACTTCCAAGGCCCTGGCTCCTCACCTGTGGTGACCCTGTTGAAGGTGATGGCTTCAGCCACTCTCCCTCCCAGTGCCATGCACATCCTCTCCAGCAGCTGCTCCTTGGTGAAGAGGTACTGCTCTCTTGGAAGGATCTGAGCGAATCCAAGAGCTGCGTTTGTCCGAGGGGCTATGGAAACCTGCAACACAGAGCAGCTCCCTCAGCTCAGGGGACAAAACCTCCCAACCACAGCAGCAGAGACAGAGAGCAGGAAAAGGCCACCATGTTCAGTGGAATTTCTTAAACAGCTATGGGGCTGACCTAGAGACATGGCCAAGGATTGCAGTATGTCAGCATCCCTGCACTGAAGGCTCTGCTCTCACAGCTACAGACACACACTTTCTGCTCAAGAAACGAGAAGGAAATTGTCCTTAACAGCAGGCCAATAAAATCCTAAGATTTAGGAGTTGCTTTGGCAGGTATAAACCAAAGAAAAATCACTTTACTTGCTCTAGAATCACTGAGACTACCTGGAGAAAGATGGGATGTCTTCAGAAAAATAAGAGCTGTTTCTCCCACCCACTACACGAGAGTAATGAACAACAGTTCAGCTTATACAATAGGTCATTCAGAGTGAATCTGCTGCTGGTGGCAAGCCAAGGAGCTGTCACCCTTGTCGTTTCCACTCCCAACCTCCCCCCAGTGTCAAGGCTTTTTGGGGAGGAGATGGGCAACAGAGAGAACACACCCTGGGGAGCCAGAGACCTTTCCCTGCAGAGAAGGGCTTCAGGCAGGCAAACTCCCTGGGGTGCTAATGTGACAAACACAGTTTTTTTCCCATCACTATCAGAGCAACTCCTGCACACACACAGGGAGCAGCGCCTGGTGCCTGGAGGAGCTGCATGAACTGAGCAGCAGCAGGAGACTCAGTTGCCCCACAGAGCCTTGCAGTTGGTTTCTCACTGTAAGGCTTCTCCTACATCTGGTTAATCAGCTTTGCACCATCACTATCATCAACACAGCTTATCTCCACAGCATATTTTAGGAGCAGGGTTTTGTGGTGGGCTTAGCTGTGTTAGGTTAATGGTTGGGACTTGATCTTAAAAGGTCCTTTGCAACCAAGATGATTCTGTGGTTCTAGTCTATGTTTTTAAACTAGAACAAGGTAGATTTAGATTCAACATTAGGAGGAACAGGTTGCCTGGAGAAGTTGTGGACACCTTATCCACAGAAGTGTTTAAGAGCAGGCTGGATGAGGCTCTAAGCAACCTGGTCTAGGGAAGCTGGAACTAGATGATCTTTAAGGTCCCTTCTAACCCAAACCATTCCATGATTCTATGATTTGCCATTTATTTTGCTGCAGCATTCACAGCTCCAAGCTCAGAGAACAGGATAACACGGCAGAATTCAACACAAGCCCTACAAAACAATCAACACATCTTGGGTAAGAGAATCCCACAGGATTCTCTTCCCACCCAGTGACAGGCTTCACTACACACCAGCTGGCAGTGGAGTTACCTTCATGACTGCCTCAGTGTGCTCCAGCAGCCAGCCAACCAACGCATGGCCCGACTCATGGAATGCCACAACCTTCCTCTCTTCTGGGGACAAGATCTTACTCCTTTTGGCAGTGCCTGCAGGAACACAGACAAGGATTTGGGAGGTTAGTTAGCAGTAGGTGTAACCAGGAGGGCAGAATCCTGTGTAGCTAACTGCAGAAGTCAGCACAACTGTGGCAGAGAGGCCAGCAAGCTTCATATCACTCTACCTAGGGACGGGCAGTAAAAATCACAGTAAACATTACCCTTCGGATCCACGCTGGGGAAGGTGCATTCTGTTCCTGCAGCAGAAAGCAATCTCTGCTTGGATTGCCTAAAAACTCTGGCAGAAGATTCTCCCCTTTCACTCCTCCTTACAAACAGACTTAATCATTAGACATAATTGAACATTTGCTTAGATCCCACCTCCAGAACGTAAAGCTCTGTTCCGTTCCCAGCTCTGCCCAGGGACAGATCTGCAACGAGTCAGCCTGGGTATGGAAGGAAAAAAAACCCCAATAAACCAAAACCCAGAACAGAGAGCAGTGGAATATCACACTGGTTTTGCTGTGTGGTCTTTCAGTCCCTCTGGCAGAAGGTGCGAGAAGTGAGACGTGCTATAGGTTAAGAGAGATCCCAGCTGAGACTGTGGTGCATCAGGAGTGATCCAATCAGCAACACACCAAGAGTACAGGCACACAAAAAATAACCCCCCCCAAACTGTTCTCCAGATGAAAAAGATGAGTTTCCAATTACACATGAGCTTATTCCCAGGCTCCTGAAGAACTAGCAAATTAAGTCATAACTCACACTTAATACTCCCTCCAAAGAGATGAGTTTTGCAAGTGTCTAATTTCCAACCCAATAGTCACAGAATTGTTTTGGTTGGAAAAAGACCTTTAAGATCATAGAGTCCAACCATTCCATAACTCTTATCAAGTCTGGGGCTAAACCATGTCCCTCAGCAACACATCTCTGCAGCTTTGGAACACCTCCAGGGAAGGGGATTCAACCCTGGGGAGCCTGTTCCAGGGTTAGAAAACCATTTCAGGGAAGTTTCTTCTCAGAGCCAACCTACACCTCCTCTGGTGTAACTTCAGGCTGTTTCTTCTTTGCTTATTGCTTGTTCCTTGGGAGAAGAAATCGACACCCATCTGGCTCCAGCCTCCTTTTTAGGGAGTTGTAGAGAGCCAGGTGGTCTCCCCTCAGCCTCCTTTTCTCCATGCTCAACAACCCCAGTTCCCTCAGCTGCTCCTCACAAGACTTGTGCTCTAGACCCTTCACCAGCTTTGTTGCCCTTCTCTGGACCTGCTCCAGCACCTCGATGTGATTCTTGGAGTGAGGGCCCCAAACCTGAACCCAGTACTCAAGGTGTGGCCTCACCAATGCAGAGCAAGTCCAGTTAGGATTTCAGAAGAATCATCCTTTGAATGCTGAATGGAAGTCAAGCTTCTAGCAGGTAGGAAACATGTTCAGTACAGAACACAGCACACTGAGCAGCTATCACAGCTCTGCATGGGGAATGCAGAAAGGTAGCAGGACTTTCGAGCCGATGTCTCCTCACAGTGCCAGGAGCAGCAGGGGCTTGATGAGAGTCAAGAGCAGTATCACAGCATGCTTGGAAAACAACCTTCTATTAACATGAATTTTTAAACAAAGCCAAGAGCTTTATTAAACAAGGAATCAGCAAAATTAGTGTGGCAGAGCTCAGGGACACTGGAACCACTGTGCCCTGCAAGGCATAATGGTGGTGGAAGAGCAGATGGATTGCAACAGGCTTGATTTTCAGCAGCCAGTGCTGTACCCTGCCTTTGGCAGTGTGTGTGCAAGTGCCTGTATGCCTCTGTCTGTAGAAAGATGTATATAAATATATATACATACTCTCTCTATATATACACACACACATATACACTTAAAAAATCCTGGCCACGTTCCTCTGTCAGCCCACCAAGGAGGGAGGGACTGTACTCTTCACACAGTGTGCCTACAAAGATGATTTCTTCTCCTACACAAAGCAATCTCCAGGCAGGAAAGTGCTCTGAGGACCTGCACCTATCACATTTAGATTCCTTAAAATAGATACAAGAGAAAAATGTTGACACTGAGTGCAATGAGACACTGGCCCAGGTTGTCCAGGGACGTGGGAGACGTTTGTCTCTGGAACCATTCCAGGTCAGGTTTTTCAGGGTTCTGAGCAACCTGCTCTAGTTGCAGATGTTCTGGGCTGACTGCAGGGAGGTTGGACAAGATCACAGTATCACAACACATTGGAGGCTGGAAGGGACCTCAAGAGATCATTGGGTCCAACCCTCCTGCCAAAGCAGGATCATTTAGGGTAGTCTGCACAGGAATGCATCCAGGTGGGTTTTGAAAGTCTGCAGAGAAGGAGACTCCACAACCTCCCTGGGCAGCCTGCTCCAGTGCTCTGTCACCCTCACCATAAAGAAACTTCTCCTCATGTTGAGGTGAAATCTTCTATGTTCAAGCTTGAACCTGTTGTTTCTTGTCTTATTACTGTGCACCACCAAAGAGTTTGGCCCCCTCCACTTGACACCCACCCCTCACACATTTATACACATTGATGAGATCTCTTCCAAGTCCTCTCTTCTGAAGACTAAACATCCCCAGAGATCTCAGTCTCTCTTCACAGGGGAGATGCTCAAGTCCCCTAATCATCTTTGTAACTCTCCATTGGATTCTCTCTAGCATTTCTCTCTCTTTCTTGAACTGGGGAGCCCAAAACTGGATGCAGTATTCCAGGTGTGGTCTCACCAGGGCAAAGTAGAGGGGAAGAACTTCCCTAGACCTGCTGGACACACTTTTCTTGATGCACCCCAGGACACCATTGGCTCTCTTGGATGACCTTTTAAGATCCCTTCCAATCTATGGTTCTATGATTTACGACATAAGCAACCCAAGAAACAACTGTGGTACATCTCTGCTGGCCTTACAGAGTGTACACAAACCCCACCAAGAAAACAGGCTCCACTACATCTTGTGAAGCCAACCCTTAAAAGCCTTTGTGAGCTCAGCAGGTTCCTCCCTCGCTCCCAGGAGCCCTGACAGCCTGCATGCTTTGTGTTCCCAAGCTAAGAACACAATGGGGACTACCGCAGCGAGAAGTTCGTACTCCTCCCTTCCAGCAACACAAAGCTTTCAGGCTGACACAGGGCCTCTGGACTTGCAAAAGTTCCCTTTTGATTCCACACCACTCTTATTAAAACCAGCAGCTCATAATGGAAAGCACAGCAATATCTTCTTTCTTTCAAGAAAAGCTTTGAGAGTCACTGAAATGCCCTCTGGATTGTGAAACCCAGAAGTGTCCCTGTTCCATGGAAAAGGAACATTTAGAGAGGGCCTGGAGGGTTGTCTGGGGACTTTCAGGCTTGGTCTACAAAAAATAGCCAGGTCCTGTTAATAGGAAAGAATCTGATTAAGCAACAAGACGACTTTCTGGCCTCCTACATGCCACAGAGCCTGAGTGAAGCAAGTCAGCTTGTCAGCAGTGAAACTGCTGAAGCCCATGGCCTCTGATGCCCCACAACATTAATCCCAGATATCCTGTCTGCTACAAGTGGCCTCATTTGCTGTTTGCCTTATCCTCCATGTCTTGGGAACTAAGCCAAGAACAGCCAAGAGAATCTCTTGAAATTTGGTGCTCTCTCTCTCCTGCAGATGGGAAAGCAAAATGCATCTTTGGTCTGGCTGATGAGGATTTCTGTGCTACAATTTGAGACGTCTGCAAGCTTCTGGGAGCTGCTGAGCAGACTCTGAGCTTCCTCCAAGAGTGGTCACAGCCACCCAAAGCACTCCAAGGGTTAGTTTTTTTTAAGAGGCAGGTGAAATGACAATGGACAACGAGCACAAACTGGAACCCAAGAGGTGCCATCTGAACAGGAGAAAGTTTGCTTTGAGGATGCTGGAGCCCTGAAGCAGACTGCCCAGAAAGATTGTGGAGTCTCCTTCTCTGGAGAGGTTCCAAAGCCACCTGGGCAACCTGCTGTGGGCGATCCTGCTTTAGCAGTGGGGTTGGATTGGATGATCTCCAGATACCCCTTCCAACTCCCACCATGCTGGGATTCTGAGAATCTGTCAGGAATTTTCTGAAACAAAAACTTCTCTTACATGAGGAATTGATGAGGCATTGTCTGATAAGGCAAACACTTAGGACTAAATTCCAGGATCAGGAAGTAACTGCCCCAGGACAAACATCCTGTTCCACACGCTGTGTGAGGAGAACAGAATGCCACTGTTTGCCCAGGCTGGCCCCCTGTGATGACACTGCAGCCTGGAAGCACTTAAGTGTTTGGTTAGAAAAATCACAGCTTGGCTACAGGGTGGTTCAGACCAAAACCCACCAGAATCACATCCCTCAGGTGAAGTCCAGAGTACTGGGAAGTCTTTTTCCCCGCTCCCTACAATATAGTGCTACAGACCAACCTCCAGAGGTTTCTCTGCTGGCAGTCACACAAATGAGAGGGAAAGTCCAACAGGATGTTCTCAGAAGGAGAACAGTACTCTACTGTCTGCCGGTTCATTCTGCCAATTCATCAAAGCCTGGGCTTTGAGGCCAGGAAGAAAAATCTCTGATTTCTTGCTGCTGAGGATGCAGAGCCTATTTGCTATTCAGCTTTGTGTTGCAGGTGTCCAGAGCAGCAAGAAAAATCCAGAGATACTTCCACAAACAAACAAAACCGAACAAAAGCTTTTTAAACTGAACCAGCACTAGACATTTGATTTCCCCTCTTTACTGTTTCGCTGCTGACTATCTTCCCTGAGCTATGGGTTCAGGCTGCCTGCAGATTCAGGAACATGGATCCATTTACAGTGGAATCCAGAGAACATTCTGTGACTGTGGCATCCAGGACCTTCAGGACAGCTCTACAGGCTAGAGCACAGTCAGGACTCATGTGTTTTCCCCCAATGGAACCTACGCACTTGAGCCAGAAACCACAAGCCAGCAATTTGTCCTCATGGCCAGGAAGGCCTGCAGTGCACGAATAAGAGTGTGGCCAGTAGGCTGAGGGAAATTGTAAGGCCAGAGGTGGAGTTCTGGGATCCCCAGTTCAAGGGAGTCAGGGAAATACTAGAAAGAGTCCAAGAGAGGCTATGAAGATGCTGAGGGAAATGGGGAATCCCTGTGAGGAGGAAAGGCTGAGAGACCTGGGGCTGTTTAACTTGTAGAAGAGCAGCCTGAGAGATGATCTTCTCAACACTCAGCAAAAGCTAAAGGGTGGGGGCAAGAAGATAGAGCCAGACTCTTCTCAGTGGTGCCCAGTGACAGCACAAGAGGCAATGGGTACAGAGGTCCCTTCTGATCCCCACGATGCTGGGATTCCATGTGTGAGCCTTGTCTCAAGGCGAGTGGTAGAGACTGGTAAGGCAACAACAGAAGTGGCTGGGGTCACTTACCTGCAATGACTCTTTCCACAGCATACTCAAAGTTGGAAGTATCAATGGATTTGTGACCTTCTCTGGCAGCATGAAGAGCAGCTTCGTTACAGATATTGGCAATGTCGGCTCCTGCAGAGCAGAGTTGACAAAAATTACCCTGGGTTCACGTGGCAGCGACTTCAGGGGACAGAAGAGGCAGGAGCAAACCTGGAGCAGCACCTAAGGAGGTCAAACTGCCTGCACTTTGTTCCTTGGGAACAGAGAGCAAAGCCAGTCCAGGGCGTTTGTGCTGGACTGGAACGACACGAGGCCTCGGTAGCGCTGACACGCCGAGGACAGGGCTCGGCAATCGCCTCCCAGGCGCGGGGCAGGGCCGGCCCGCGGCAGCAGGGGAGCGGCGTGGGCAGCCGGGGCTGGCACCGCTCGCACGGCAGCCGCACGACCTCTGCGCCGAGGAGAGCCGACATCTGTTCCCAGTTTGTGTGGGTGGCTGGTGGTGGTGGGGGGCTGCTGAAAGGAGTCACGGACAGCCAGCGTGCTGGGGCCTGCTAGAGGGGAAACCCAGGAAGGATATTCCAGGAACTCCACGTAAACAGGAACTCTGCAGCCCCTTGCTCAGCACTGTTTCAAACTCCCAGGGACCTACCCTGGAAGCAGGCTGGATGCAGGAGCCAGGCAGAGTTGTCCAATTCCTACTCTGACTGACAAAGCAGTTGCTGTTCATTCCTCCCATTGCTTTCCCAGCAATGTGGATCAACTTGAGAGTCTTTCCCCTGAAGTGCAACAACTCATCCTCAACAACAGCTTGGGCAGGAGCATGAGCAGAGGTTCCTTGCCTTCAGAATGAGGAATCCAGGCATTATGGAAGTGTACTTTCCCTCCCCCCACACCCTGCTAGTCCCAGGCGTCGCAGAAGTTGAAAACAGCCACGAACAATTGCTCATTTTAGCTCACCAGGGAGTCAGTTAGGTTCCCACTATTGCCACAGAGATGGAGAAAGCTTAAAGAAAAAAGGCCCTTTAGAGCACATTACTTAAGACAAAGTGACCAAGCAGCTCCAGCCTGAACTGCAGGAGCAGCCCCCCCCACACACTACATCGTACCACTGAAGCCTGGTGTCAGCTCAGCAAGGCGCTGCGAGTAGAAGCTGGCGTCTTGGATCAGTTTGAGACCCTTCAGGTGCTGCTCAAAGATCTCTCTTCTCTCCTGTGAAAAAGACAGGAAACCTGAGCCCGGGAAGCCTTCACAAGGTGGCAGCTCTGAGGCGGTCCATCGCAGGGGATGCAGGGGACGAAGGGGACGGTGACACTGCCAGCAGAGGGCAGGGCTGTCCTTGCAGTGTGCTCCGGGAGCGCTGCTCGACTCCCAGCTCTCAAACTCACAACAGATGCGGGAGGCTTACCGTGAGTCACCGCTTTCTCTCCCAGGGCCACTCTCCCCTCCCAACTTTCACTCTGATCTCTCCGAACTTTCCTCTCACCATGAATGCACCAGCAGGGAGGAGCTGCGGCTGCCTCTACCTGCTCCCTCACACACTGCCATCTGCACATCCCAACTACAAGAGCTGCCCAGCCTGCCACCATTTCCCAGATGAAGGTGGGGGTGAGATGATGGCTGGCAAGTGGCCAGGGAGTGACTCATTCAGCTGGTCCAGGAGATCCTGAGTCAAACAATGGGCTCTGTTGCCAGGGTTTTTCCCCTTCCTCCTTCAGGGCAGCTGCACGGTTCATGCTTCCGGTGCCAGATTCTATCAGTCATTTGAGGTATTTTAACACAAAACTCAGAGGACGACAGTAAAGCACAGATGGGAGAAGAGCAGCCTGTGCTGGCACAGCAGACAGAGCTCCACTGCAGCTGAGCCTATTCCCAAAACTCTGCTACAAATGTCAACACAGCAGACACGGAAGACTCCTAGTAAATGGATTTAAAAAACATTCAGAAGGAGAAAGTCACTTAACAGGCTGCCTAAAGGAAAACGAGGAGCCTTACAAGGATAGGGAGGACAATAAACCTACAGAACAAATGGTGCTTGAGGCACATGACAATTGAAGCTCTCACACAAGCCAACTTGCCAATTAGGAGGTTCTCAGTTCCCAGGAGAGAAGACACAAACATAGCTCTGCATCTGCATGGCAAAGAGAAGCTCACAAAATGAACAGCCAAAGCTCCTGCTAGAGCAGAGACTTAAAACCAGGGAGTTGTCATTGCTGACAAGCAAGCAACTGCATTAGCATGTCAAATCCTTGATTTAGAGCACGAATAAAGGCAAACAGAAGCTTCCCATCTCTATCTTCTACAAGATCAGGTTGTTGGGGGCTCTGAGTGACCTGCTCTAGTTGCAGATGTCCCTGCTGACTGTGGGAGGTTTGAACTAGATGACCTTTAGACATCCCTTCCAGCCTAAAGCATTCTGTGATTCTATTATTTCCCAAGCTCAGCCTTTGCCAGGCCAGTGGAACACCAGCAAGGACTGGAACACCTGAATCATTAGGAGGGCAGTAGGTGGAACATACCTGGAGTGTTGGCAGATCAATAAAGATGTGCCTGTCAAGCCTCCCAGGCCTCATCAAAGCACTGTCCAAGACATCGGCGCGGTTGGTGGAAGCCAGCACGATGACATGATCTGTGGTCCCCATTCCTGTAGAAAACCAAACAAAAAGGTCAAGGTTTCCAGCACCACAGGTGACAAGCAAAGGGATAGGGCAGGGCAGGATACAGAAAATGTCTTACACAGCTTTATCCCCAAGCCAGAGAGTGTTACAGCATCCTTTAGGACAGATGAGGCTGAGATAGTGTCCTCCAGCAAGGAGCACAAGACAGGAAGGAACCTCCCTAGTCACCCAGGCCAGGTTCTGGTCATCACAGATACTCTGAAATTCCCTTCTCATTTATTTCATAGCACTGGGCTTAATCCTTTGCTTTCCCTTCTCTTTTTTTGCAACACTTGGAAGCTGCTCCAACGAGAAACCAGAAGAATCTCTCCACTCTGGTGAGTTAGGAGGTAATTCTCAGCCCCTGACTTAAGTCAGTTCCTGCCTCCTTCACCTTCAGGTTGCATAAACAAGGCTGGAACAGCCTTTTCCTCCCAAATATTTCTGTGGAAAGCCCTTTCAGCTTTCATTTACTGTTAGCCTTCAGGCACAGACCTGCCACCAGGATCACCAGGGAAGGGACAGGCTTCCTTCTGACCAGCTCAGGTTAACGCAGGTGTGGAGCCCTGGAGCAGGATACCCAGAGAGGCTGTGGAGTCTCCTCTGGAGAGATTCCAAAGCCACCTGGGCACCATGACCCTGGGCAACCTGCTGTGGGTGACCCTCCTTTAGCAGGGGGGTTGGATTGGATGATCTACAGAGGTCCCTTTCAACCCCTACCATTCTAAAATGTTGTGATTCTGTGAATGCAGAAAGAGAGGATGTAGCCTCACCACCCAGCAAAGGGCAAGCTACAGCATGGTTTGATCTTTATCTTTTCACTCCTCTTTTATCACTCAGAAGACATCCAGGCATACTGCAGACAAGTGCAAAGACCAGCCCTGCAGGACTCGCACCACAGATGTAGGCAGACACAAAATGCTTTGCAGCGGCAATCAGCACACCCAGCTCAAGCTACAGTCAGAGGTTTTGGCTCCAGCTCTTAAAGATGAAGGTGGTGTCAGGATTTACAGGCTGCAGTATGAAGGCATCAAAAGCAGGCAGAGCTTCCTGGGGAAGCTGGAGCACTGGCAGCTGGAGGAGGGCAGAAAGGGGCAGGCTGCTTGGGTGGGGAGCCAGAGCTGGTGTTGAATCACTGAACCACACTGTTTATTTATTCCATCCCCCCAGGTGCCTGCAGGCCCCTGGGTATGAGTCACCTGCTTACAGCAGCTTCACCAGCCCCAGCAGCAGCCTTCCCAGGGAAGGGACGTGCCAGTCCCATGTGCTTCCTCGGCTGCCAAGTCACACGCTGCGGAGAGGCAGCTCTGTGCACGTCAGCTGGGTGAGTTTCAGCTCCCTCCAAGCTCCAGCAGAAGAGCTGCCAAATGTGTCAGCGCACAGGAGCTCAGCAGAGAGATTAAGGTTACAGGTAAGTCAGAGGCCTGGCTCTGTCAGCTGCTGCTATCAAGAACCGCGGTTCCTCCTCCCTGCAGGATGCTGTCTGAATAAGCTCCTGGAGAGGATGAAGCTGGCTGCTCCTCAGGCAGGTATCACACTGCACTTGGGAGGGGGATAAATGAGCAGAGCCTGGCAGGCACTCGAGGGACAGCCAGCTCCATTCACACGGCAGGATTAGATGGCACAGTACATCATCTGCTCTGCAGCTGGGAGAACTCTCCTAAAATAGGTCTGTTAGAACAAATATAAAAACCCCAGAACCACTGAGAGCAGCCTCCTCACATCAGCTTCTGCACTACTTGCTCTCAAGCCTGTATCCCTGTGGTGTGAGACACTGCTCTAAGAAATCTACAGCAGCAGCTTCCAGCTCCTGTTACTGTCCCCACTGCAACATCACCTGGCTTCAACCTCTACAGGCAAAGATAAGCCAAAGGAATACTCTAAAAACCACCACCTCAGCCACATCAACAACGAAAAACAGCTCTGAAAATTTAGCCTCAAGAGAACCTTCTTATCTACTGTGCTTACAAATGAAGCCACTTCAAAAAGCAAAGGGAAAAGGGCCCACTTGAACTGGCAAGTGCTCGGCTCCCCACTGACACAGCACGCTGCTTTGACAGGCATCTCATCTGCATTACTGCATTGTGCCCTTCTCTAGCTTCCTTGTTCAGAAGCCTTTTGGACATCATCTGTGAACAGTGCCACTGAAACAGGGCCACCTTCATGAGGGAAGCCTCAGGGTCACACTGCACAGAGCAGGAGAGGGGTCTTGTCTGAGGCGAAGCGCTGCTCCCAGAGGATATCCTGCCTTTTCATTCACAAAGCACAGCCCAGTCCTGCCAAGCTGCTCTCACACACATTCAGGAGATATTTGGGTCACATTCCTCTTCCACTTGTCTGTGGTTTGTGAGAGAAGATTCCCTGTTCAAAGCAGGCACCTGTGCTGACAAAGGCTGGAGCACACGCGGCGCTCGGGGTTTGACAACAGCTTTTGTACACACAGGCTCCCTCCTGTCCCTCCCCTTCTCCCACCCAAATCCCCGTGCTTCCACAGCACAAAGGCAGCCCTCAGAGTGAAGGAAACCAAGGTTGCTTGTAGGAAGCCTGTGTTCAGTTTGGGGCTTCTCACTCTAAGAAGGACATAGAGGAGCAGGTCCACAGAAGAGAAAGGAAGCTGGTCTGGAGAACAAGTCCTCTGAGGAGCAGCTGAAGGACTGGGGTTGTTCACCCTGGAGACAAAGGAAGGTGATGGGAGACCTCCTGACTCTCCACAATTCCCTGAAAGGAGGTTGGAACCAGGTAGGGGTTGGTCTCTTCTCCCAAGGAACAAGTGACAGGATGATGAAATTGCCTCAGGAGAGGTTTAGGTTGGACAAGAGGAACAATTTCTTCCCTGAAAGAGTCATTAAGGCCTGGCCCAGGCTGCCTGGCGAGGCGGTGGAGTCCCTATCCCTGGAGGGGTTTTAAGCCATAGAGATGTGGTGCTGAGGGACATTGATTAGTGGTGACCTGGCAGTGATGGGTTAAGGGCTGGACTCAATGATCTCAAAGGTCTCTTCCAACCTTTAAGATTCTATGAAGAGCACTAAAGCCTGTGTACCAGAGTTCCTGAGAATCAGACTGCCCATTTACCCCATCCAGCTTAGCATAATGGTTATTTTCTTCATGTCCTCAATCTTCTTCCAGCCTGCAGAACAGGTTCCATGTAGCTCTGACTCTCTTCCTCTACCTTCTGAGTAATCTCATTTGAACACAAATCAACAATCACTGCTGATGACTCACAGACCTACTTCTGTGCACATTTCCCCCTCCCCCCCCAGACTAATAGTTAACTCCACTCTCTGGTGCTGCTTTGCAGAACTCCAACCACCAATTTGAACTACAGGCAGTGAAAACAGACTTCTCAACCTTCCATTTCAAGGTTTCCTCATTACAAACACAGCCCACTCCTCTGCTTGTGCTTGGGTAGAACTGTTAACCTCCTAAAAACCCTTATTAATTATCATCCTGGAAACTATTTTGCCACAATGCACACAGCACTGAAGTGTTTGCTTAGGTAACAGGCTCAGTTAGATAACAACACTTCAGGAACGTGTGCCAAGATCTCTGTTGATGGGGACAAGCCAACACTAAGTCCATGTTCCTTCTACTACCTGACAGTCCTTGTCAGCTGTCTCCCAAGTGACAATGCAGACTCCTTGGGCTATTTTTTTCAGTGTGTGTTTGATAAAGGACTTAGCAAAATGAGGACCTCAGTACATGATCTGCAGGAGACAAGAATAAATAGAGGCAATATTACACTAAAAATAAACCCCGCAGCACATGGCAACCAAGGGACTGTCAAAGTATCTGCTGGGGAGAATATTTACCTTCTAAACTCACTTTCCAGTTGACTTCATAGAGTCACAGAATTGTTCAGGTTGGAAAAGACCTTTGAGATCACCAAGTCCAACTGTTAACGCAGCACTGCCAAGTCACCACTAAACCATGTGCCTCAGCTGGGGTTCTTCCAGCTATGGGGACCCCACCACTGCCCTGGGCAGTCTGGGCAAGGCCCTGACAACCCTCAAGGGGAAGAAATTGTTCCTCCTGTCTAACCTAAACCTCCCCTGGCATGACTTGAGGCCATTTCCCCATCTTATTTTGCTTGTTCCTTAGGAGAACAGACCAACCCCCACCTGACTCCAACCTCCTTTCAGGGAGATGTAGAGAGTCAGGTCTCCGCTCAGCCTCCTTTTCTCCAGGCTGAACAACCCCAATTCCCTCAGCTGCTCCTCACAAGGTTTGTGCTCCAGACCCTTCACCAGCTTCACTGCCCTTCTCTGGACCTGCTCCAGCACCTCAATGTCCTTCTTGGGGTGAGGGGCCAAGCACTCAAGGTGTGGCCTCACCAGTGCTGAGCACAGAGGCACAGTCACTGCCCTGCTCCTGCTGGCTACACTATTGCTGATCCAGGCCAGGATGCTGTTGGCCTTTTTGGCCACCTGGGCACATGCTGGCTCATCTTCAGCCACTGTCAACCAACACCCCCAGGGTCTTCTTCCCCAAGCCTGGAGCTTTCACGGGGTTGTTGTGACTCAAGTGCAGGAAGCAGCACTTGACCTTGTTGAACCTCATTCTTTTGGAGCCAGGCCATTGATCCAGCCTGGCCAGGTCCCAGAGTTGAATCCTAATTTCTGAACTGAGACTCAAAAGAAATTAGATATTTTTAGTATAGAGACATGGATTGTACTGACCACATACCCCTGAACAGACCCACGGACCTCCAGTTAATTCAGTGTTAAGCTGCTGCCAGCTCACCCTACTATCATCAGGAAAAAACAACCCAGCCACACCAGGAGTGCTGTTCTGTGTTCCTGCCGTGTCAAGGACACCTACTACAGATAGAGCTGTGAACAGTTAGATTCACTCTGAGTATATTTATGTGCTTGGCCAAGTTGCCTCTCTTAGTGCCTGTGCAAAGTCCCAAGGAACTGCAGACACCTGTTTAAGCTGATTTCTGCTGTTTATGCAGCACTCTGTGTTCCAAGCACCTCCCTCTGATAACTAGATTTCTGTCTGGTCAATAAGGATCTACTGAAAGCTCACTCCTTCCCTTCAAAACCTTCACACAATAAGTGCTGAAGCAGAGAGGGGCCTGAAGGGAGTCTTACTGCAGAACCACTCTACCCTGTGCCATGCTGTGCTCCTGCTCACAGTTTCTCCTCCTCCTGCAGCAAGGGCAGAGATCCAAAATCAGAGCTCTTCTTGTGTGTAGGGTGGAGAAACATCTACCCTTTGCTGAAAGCATTTTTACAAGCCCCAGCTTCTCTCCTCCAACAGGCTGACTCCAGAGCAATTCCCAGAATCACAGAATGATAGGGGTTGGAAAGAATTTCTAGAGATCTTCTAGTCCACCCCCCTTGACAGAGTAGGTTGGCCAGGAAGGCAGCCTTGCTGCTGAGCCATAGGACAGGTTCTACTTCAGCCCCATTTGGCTGCAAACATCCATTTAAAAAGCAGGTTTGCCTCCTTTAACAATGTCTGAAGAGAAGGGAGTGCTTTCAGTGCAGGACTGCTGTGACTCTATGAGACAGCAAGTATCACAGTCAAGGGAAAAGGTGGCTCTGGCCCACAAACAGCAGTGACAAACACTCCCTGATGGACAGGTGCTTAGTTATTCCTTACCCAGCTCAGTAGCAAGATTTAGCAACAGAGTTATCACGAGCTGGGGCAGCACTGCAGGCTCTGAGAGTTATGATTAAGAACAGCCAGAGGATCATTCTTTTTGGCATTCTTTGTATGTGAAAGTGTCTAAGGAAAGGGCCAATTACAGCTAGAAACCATCCAGAAATGTGGCATCAAAGCAGGATTTGTTAGCAAAGCTTCTCTCTCAGAGATCCTGCAGTCAGGCAGATAACATGAGAGGAAGTCAAAGGAGGGGAGAGTTGATCTATTACACTGCTTAAGTCCCTCTGGGACAACTCAACTTTAAACCTTAACAGGCTTTAAACCACTACCTGTCTTAGATGGAATACAGCAAGTGTCCAACAACATTTAATGGCCTGGACCTAGATGTTACCCTCTACAGACAGCACTGCCCTTGCCACCAATTAATTTTCTTCTGCTCCCCTAGTACTGTAAATAACTCTTCTCCAATTGCCAGGGGGACAACACACTCCTGAAGTGAAGCCATTTGCTAGAGTAGGAGTCTCTGGGGTTGCTGCCCTCTGCCAGCTGTGAACTCAAATGCACATTTGCTGTTAATTTTATCAGTAGGTAGATGTTCACGTGGATGTGACACTATGCTCTCTTCTGAGTTTGCACAATCACAAACCAGCTGGCTTCAGGGTTTTCACATGTACTGGATTTAACCCCAAACCCTTAAAAGCTGATATAAATGGCTAGAGTTCCAACTGGTCATCTCCACAGCTTCACCAGAGCTCTATCTTCAGCCCAATGACTGACTTAGGTACCATCACAAAAACCCAGCATAGTGCCTGTTGGAGGGGACCTCTGGAGATCACCTAGTCCAACCCCCTGCTAAAGCAGGGTTACCCAAAGCAGGTTGCCCAGGATCACAATGTCCAGGTGTGTTTGGAATCTCTCCAAAGGAGGGGACTCCACAACATCTTGGGGCAGCCTGCTCCAGGGCTCCAGCACCCTCACAGCAAAGAAGCTCTGGAACAGTCCTGCCTAATTAAGGGACAGATGAAGAGAGATATGCTACAGTGTCTCCAGAAACAGGGACTAAACATGAGGTACATGGCTCAGGCTGGTCCTTAAGGGGATCCCTAATGGTTCTGCAGGAAAACCTGGGTCAGCACGAAACAAGTACTGGACACACAGCTTCCACAAATGCTGTGCTGAACAGCAGCTGGTGCTGCTTTTCCTCTGTACTCAGTGCAGCAGCTGGTGAGGAGGAGAAAGAACAGGGAGAGGGAACCCACTTCAAGTGACCTCTGAAACCAGAGCAAGGCCAGCCAAGGTTTCACTGGTGTCCACACTGGAAAAATCCTGATTTGAAGAGCCACAGCCCCTCCACTATGCAGCAGTCCAAACCACAGTTATCTGTCATACAGATGGTCTGTTAGCAAGGACACGACCAAGCTGTTGTTCTGGGCTTAGTGCTGAAGAGGTTGTGAAGTTCAAGCCAGCCTCAACCCAGGGAAGAGGGGAATGAGATGTGTGTCAGTGCAGTGATTATTACCTCAGGGAGAAGAGAATGCTAAAGAGGCCCGGCAAAGGGCAAGAAGAATGGGCTGCCCAGGGAGGTGGTGGGGTCAACATCCCTGGAAGTGTTTAAGAAAAGCCTGAATGAGGCACTTAGTGCCATGGTCTAGTTGATTAGTTAGGGTTGGATGGTCGGTTGGACTTCATGATCTTGGAGGTCTCATCCAACCTGGCCGAGTCTGTGAAGGTGTACAGGCCAACAGCTTGGATCTGATAAGGGCCCAACTGCTGAGAGGCAGAGAGAAATACTGACCATCCATCTCCACCAGCAGCTGGTTCAGGGTCTGCTCCTCCTCAGCGTTGGCAAAGCCGGAGACGTTGGTGGAGCGCTTCTTGCCCACGGCGTCGATCTCGTCGATGTAGACGATGCAGGGGGCGCGAGCCTGCGCCTCCCGGAACAGGCTGCGGACGCGGGCGGCCCCCAGACCTGTGCAGCGAGAGAAGAGACAAACCTCACAGCTAGAACTGTTAGAGAATGGCATTGCTGCCTCCCAGCCAAGCACCTGCTGCTGGGCAAACCCCCAGTGTGTGACATTTCCTCTCTCAAGGCTCCCAGGCACAAAGAAATAGGCACAGAGCTTGTGTTTCGCCTTTAGGCACCCCTTCTCCTGCAGCTGTTCCGCTCCCGGCTCCCAGCATGAACTCTTCTTCCTTCCACAGGTCAGAAGCAGAAATATTCATCATTTTCCTGCACGCTGATCCTTGTTTGGTCTCAAGAGACCCAGGAGGGAAGAAAAAAAGGAGGAAGATGGAAATCCCAAGGCACAGAGAGGCCATCCTTTCCCCAGCAGCAGGGAGCAGCAGAAAATCCATTGGCACTCTCAGGAAGGAAGCCTCAGTCAATGGCTCTAATAATAGGTACAGGGAAGTTGGAGATAATGCTTTCAGGTGAAGAACCATGGCTGCACGCTGTCAGAAAGAAGCAGCTAGCAATTCAGAGGGCATGCACTTCAGATACTACATAATTAAGTGCTCTCTAACATTGAAACCCTTTTATTTCCAGTAGAAGTACCCAATGTATCCTTCCCATGCAGACAGGCGAAACCTCTCCTTCACAAACAGGGGCAGCGAGCACCCTCCGACTCCACCACAGACTAAGCAAGCTCCACAGCCTTCCTCCTCAGCAGCTTACCTCCTATCACCTCCACAAACTCAGAGCCTGCCATGGCCAGAAAGGGCACTTGGGCTTCCGTAGCCACAGCCTTTGCCAGCAGTGTCTTTCCGCAGCCTGGTGGTCCGAGTAACAAGGCACCCTTGGGCACTTTGGCCCCAAGCTGAAGGTAGCGTTCAGGGTTCTGCAAGGACAACACAGCTCTGTCAGAGCCACAGCTTGCATAAGGCATCTGCACAAGCAAATGGCCTCCCTGAGCTTTCCCATACTGCTTTTGGCCTGAGCATTTCCCATTCTGAGCTGCTGCTAATGCTGTTGTGGAACTGGAAATAGATTTGAGTCATGCTGGCCACAGCATAAAAAGCTCTCGGCTTATTTACACAGCTCAGTATCACAAAGGATGATCAGAAGAACATACCCTCCCTCCTCAGGTCAGCCAGCCCTCCCAGGAGACAGGCAGCAAGCACTTCTTTTGTTCTGCTTTGACATACCTTTAAATAGTCCACAAATTCTTTGACTTCCATTTTTGCCTCATGCATTCCTGCTACATCCTTGAAGCCAATCCCTTTCCCAGACTTGCCATCCACGATGGTGAAACGGGCCATTTTCAGCTGGTTCTGTGGGAGGCAGCACAAGCAGTGAAGGTAAGCTCTGACTCTGGACAAGGCAACACTCTGGAAAGGCTGTTGAACATACTTTGGGGGATGGCACAGCACAGGTGTGAGATGCCCCTAACAAACAACACTAACATGGCTACCACCACACTGGGGTTTCACCAACTTCTGCTTTGGAAACACTTCCCAGACAGATTGACCCAAACTTTACTTATCCACACTGGGAAGAGAGAGAATAAACCTGCACAACTAGTTTGAACACAGTCTAGCTCAAACTCCACATAGACCAGGACAGGAATACTTTAACAATGAGCAGAATTCCCCTCACCAACCCCCTTTTATTTGGGATTTCTAAACAATCTGATCCTCAGTACACATGGGATAGCTCTAGTTTTAAGGAATACCTCCTGCCAGTGGTAAATAATGACCAGTATTATCTTGCAAATGCATTTAAACAGACATTGTCTGCTGCTGGGCTCCTCTGCAACAACCCAGGACAGAACTATAGGTTCTCAAATTCACCAGACACCAGATTTCAGTCTTCTGGTGTGTGTTAAACCACAGTGACAGTCAAAACAAGACTTTAAATGTCCTACTTGTAGCTGCTCATCATGTTCTACTGAAAACAGCTACTAAGAAATTGCCTTTTTTGGGTTTTTTTTGAGAAGAAAGTTCACAGCTTCTCAGGCCTGAGAAACAGCAGCTCCTACAAGTGAAGAGTTAAACAGGCAGAGCCTAGCTGTCCCCACTTAGGCAAAGACAGAAGCTTGTCCTCAAGGCCCTCATTATTCACCACTTTAGAATACTCTCCTCTGAACAGCTGCATCCCTTTGTGTAAAGAGAATCCCAAAGCCAGAAGAGAACTGCAGAAAAGACTGAGTGGGAATTCTAACAAGGGACTGAATTCACCCTGTTTTCATCCCAAAACCCCTGTGGTCAACAGTAGTCACCCCAGGCTGATTTCTACACTTCCATCAGCTGATCCAGGCAAGGCTGGGAGAGGGGAGGAGGAGATTTGATTTGACTGATGTTGCAAGTGAGGCATGTGGCTTGAGCAGGACAGGCCAACACATAATGAAATCCAGAATCAAACCATATTTTATAAATGGAGAACTCATTCTGCAGAAAGCAGCAGTTCCTGGCTGTACGGGAGGCATATTGGCAGCACCCAGCAAAAAACACCATCTGCAGCTGCAACACATTAACAGGCTTTGAAAACAGCCCAGCAAACTGGCCAGCAGCTTCTCCCAGCTCAGCCCTTCCTGCCACCGGGGAGAGAGAGGGCCTTGGCTGCACACCAAGACAGCAAAAAATGCAAGATGGTAAAGGGTCCAAAGCACAGATCTTGTGAGGAGCAGCTGAGGGAACTGGGGTTGTTCACCCTGGAGAAAAGGAAGGTGAGGGGAGACCTTCTGGCTCTCTACAACTCCCTGAAATTAGGAGTTGAAGCCGTGTGGGGGTCAGTCTTCTCCCATGGAACATGTGACAGGATGAGAAGGGGAGGTTTAGGTTGGACACAAGGAACAATTTCTTCCCTGAAAGAGTCATTAAGCTCTGGAACAGGATGCCCCCAGAGGTGGTGGAATCCCCATCCCTGGAGGGGTCTTGAAGCCAGAGAGATGTGGTGCTGAGGGACATGGCTTAGTGGTGACCTGGCAGTGCTGGGTTAACAACTGGTCTTGATGATCTTGGAAGTCTCTTCCAACCAAAGCAATTCTATGATTCTGTGTGTTAAGACTGGAGAGCCGTCGGCAGTGGCTAATTCTCATCCTGCCTTGACCTTGCTGGGGAAAGGGGCAGAGGTGAGGCCAGCAGAAGTCAAGACTAGCCACAGAGCTGCAAAACAACACGAAGATCCAGGATACTCACGAAAGCATTGAATCCTCCTGCCCGGCCTGCCACTCTAATGAGGCGGAAGATGCTCCACAACATGGACACGGCCATAAGCGTCACTATCAGGGAAAAGATATCACTAGGACAAAAGCAAGACAGGGACAAACTGAAGGGTCTGGCCACAGCTTGGTGGGTATTACTCAAGCTAGCAGTGCAGGGTTAACAGCTGGACTCCAGCTGAAAGGGTTTTCCCAACCTGAACGGTTCTGTGATAATTCTTCGCAGTATTTTAAAGGTCCTGACATTTAGGCTGCGAATGCAGCAAGGAGCAAACATGACTAAGAAAATGGAACCTTTACAGGGTTCTTACATATATATAAACCCCAATCCCCCTCCCCCCCCCCCCCCGCCCCAATTACATAACCTAAAAAAGTTAAACAGAGGACACTGGCAAACACTGCTTACAGCTGTGGAAGAAATTTGACCTCCCCTCCCCCTTCAGAGGCATTTCTACTTCTAAAACAAGAAGGACCTTCAGGCAGTCAAATCACCCCCAAAGCACAGCCTAGTGGGGCTGGCAGTGCTTCCAAAGGGAGCTCACTGTACAAGACTCTGTCCAGCAACACTAGGGAGATTCCAACACCCCTAATTCTGGCAGAAATCCCAGCGTGGGTCTCCTGTTAAAACTCTGCTCTTAGTCTGGTTGGCTTTCCCTGGTCAAGTCCCTCAGAAAACCCTTCAGGTCAGCACGAAGTGCCACAGCAACCAACATCAACTTGCAGATCCTTTGCAATACCAACAGCTTTAGGAGACAGATGAAGAGCAGAGATGACACTGCAGGGCTAACAGAGTTACAAGACAAACTTGCTGAGGACAAATACCCTGTGAGCTCTAACCAAGGGATGCTTTCAATAGAAGGAAAATGTCAGATGAAAGGCTGAGATTTGTGGGACTCTCTTCTGCTTCACATGCCTGTGAAGTCATCTGGGCTCACCAGACTTCTGTGTCTTATCTTTAAATTAAGAACATGTGTTCCATCTCTCACAGAGGGATGATTTACTGAAGCAAAGGGGACCAGCCTGTGCTATGCACCCAGCTGCATTTGCTCTTTCTTGGTGAGAGATCCCCGGCAGCACCAGAAACAAAGTCACCTTCAGTTTGTCAGCTATGCAAACAGGATTAATTCTGAAACACCTTTTAAATGTCCATGTCTCAGAATAGACTAAATCCAAGTTGCAAGTGCACCTCACAGGTTCAAACTCCAGCAAGAGACTCTGGATTCTTCAGGTGTTCATCAAGCATCCTGAGAGACTTCAGACCCTACTGTATCTCCTAATAATCTCTTGTCAAGGGCAGGCAAAGCAGCCTGTGCTGGTGGCTAACTCTCTAATCTACTCTTCCTGTTACACACAGATCTGGAAAAGTTGGCAAGTTCTGAGTTTCAACTGAAGGTCTCATACTGCATGATCAATTACAGGCATCTTCATACAAACCATGTATGGAAGACATGCAAATGTTGTTCAGAGGACCCCTCACTAGATGAAAATCCATTCCAGGCATCCACACACGTGCAAACATGACATTTGCTTTACATTTCGTTCAGCATGAGTGGGACATGGGCCTGCAGGAGCTGGGCAGAGGGGGCCACAAAAATGATGTGAGGGCTGGAACACCTCTGCTGTGAGGACAGGCTGACAGCTGGGGTTATGCAGCCTGGGCAAGACTTCAGGGAGATCTTCTTGTGGCCCTTCAGGACTTAAAAGGGGCTGATCAGAAAGCCAAGGACAGACCTTTTAGCAGGGCCTGTTGTGACAGGACAAGGGGGGATGGGATTGAACTAAAAGAGGGAGATTTAGACTGGATAGAAGGGAGAGATTTTTATATTGGAGGGGGTGAGGCCCTGGCCCAGGATGTCCAGAGAAGTGGGAGATGCTCCATCCCTGGAGCCACTCCAGGTCAGGTTGTTTATGGCTCTGAGCAACCTGTTCTAGCTGCAGGTGTCCCTGCTGACTGCAGCAGAGTTGGACTAGATGAGGTTTAAAGGTCCCTTCCAACCCAAATCAGTCTGTGATTCTCTGGTATTGCTGCCTGGGAGCTACCACAAGCAGACAATGGTTCTCTGCACAGTGCACAAGGAGGTAACCAGGACTTCTTGCCAGAGGATAGCAGCATGATGCTGTCTGATGATGGACTTGCTCAACAGCCCAGTGAGCGAGCTCCACAAGTCAGTTCTGTAAGCTGGACCCCATAAATCCTGTCCTTAACAGAAGGGCAAATAACCTTCTCATCAGCAGTGACCACAAGCCACCAATACAGATGAGAGCACAGAATAAAGCCCAGCCAGTGCTCTGCAACCCTTTGTCAGATCTTCCCTCCTCTCACTCATGAGAGCTTATTTCAGAACTTGAGGTTTTTAAAACCAGAGCTCTTGGTTCCACATAACAGAACAGGGCTGTAAGTTTAGCAAAAGTATTCCTCTCACTGAGATTTTTGTGCAGCAGCATCAAAGCTGCTCTGCTCAGTATGTGGCTTGCAGCTGGAGCAAGCACCAGTGTGGGCTCCCCTCTGATCTACAGCTATTGGAGAACCAGGCCAAACCTAGGTGTTTATTTTTACAGCCTGAACCACCACCACAGGCCTTCCTCCAGGCATTTGAAGAGGGAAAGGCTCACTGCACCACCAGCACTCTCCACAGAGCAGGCTGTAACACTACTTGTTGAGTCAGGATTTCTACCACACTCAATAATTGATTACAAGGACAAGAAGTGCTTAGTGCTCAGACTTTCCTCAGGCTTGCTGAAGCTGACCTGAAATATTCTGCTCTACTGGATGCTGCAGTTCCAGACACCTCCTCGGGACCCTCACTTTCAAAAGGTTAAGCTACATCTACACCATGCCTATTTCTGAAAGGCAGGGTAAGTGTTCCAAAACTGAGGCCACTTCTTTGTTCTATATTTATACAATAACTTAGTTGAAAGTGACTTTCCTGTCCAAGTGATAAATGTTCACTTGGGGAGACTCTATCTCTCCCTGCAACTCCCTGAAAGGAGTTTGGAACCAGGTGGAGGTCAGTCTCTACTTCCAAATAACAATAGGACGAGAGGAAATGACCTCAAGTTGTGCCAGGGGAGGTTTAGGTTGGACACAAGGAATGACTTCTTCCCTGAAAGAATTGTTAAGCTCTGGACCAGGCTGCTCAGGGCAGTGGTAGAGTCTCCACTCATGGAGAGGTTTCAAGTCTGTGGAAACGTGGTGCTGAAGGACATGGTTTAGTGGTGACCTGGCAGCGCTGGGTTAACAGTTGGACTTGATGATCCTAAAGGTCTCTTCTAACCAAAGTGGTTCTATGATTCTAAGAGTAAGCATAAAACTGTGTCATACTTTCCATAAAAGCCAGGATGCTTGTAGGAAACAGGGATTCTCTCTCTCTCATCAATATTCAGCTCGTCCTCCGCAGCTCTCAGCTTCTCTTCAAACTTGTCAATGTTTGCCACCCTCATTGTGTACAACAGGGTGACATTCTGGGGACAGGAAATCAAAAGCAGCACATAAGCATTGCAGGATAAGGGCAGAGCAAAGATCAGCAGCACACAACATGGGCAAGTCAGATAAAAGTTAACCTGATGTTACAGCCTTTGATGCTGCACTGCTCAACTTAGGAGCAGATAACTGACACCAGGGCTCCAAAGAACTCAGGGACAGCTCTAAGCCTAAAAGTCAAGAACCAAGACTCAGCTCTCCAGAAACAAGGAGATGAAACAACTTTGCATGGAAGCTGAAGGATGGAGTTTTATAAACCTAGTTTTACTGCCACCGTGGGCTCAGACAACATTTTGTATTACACAAGGAAAAATACATCATGGGAAGGAGGTGACTTAACCTTCCTTGTTTCTGTGTCCATCAGAAATTAACTTCATCCAGCAGTCTGCAAATGGACCATAAATCACTGAACAAAATGGAATGTATCCAAGAAGAGGATTTTAATCTCTCAAGCCAGTTTGTAATGCCTCTGAGTGGCAACTCCTGGAAGCAAGCATGTGATAAAACTTTGCTGTGTTTCCATTTTGGAAGATTTAGGAAGGAAGTCTGACAGCTTGAGAGAAAACTCAAAATTAAAACCAAACAGGAAAACATTTTTGAAACAAGGTCTAGTAGTAAGAGGTTACAACCTTCTGCACACCTTCTCACACACCAGACTGAGCTGGCAGAAAAAAACCCTACATAATTTCACCTGCTTTTTAGACATAACACAAGATGTTCTTCCAGGCCATTATTATTATTACCATTGAAACTAAAAGTCTGACTTTCCAGGTTGATGTGAGCACCAGAAGTTCCCTAAATTTTAAAACACAAGAAATTCAAAGAGCAAATTTACCAGCTAGAGTTTTACTTGGGTGTTAGGAGCAGGTTCCTTACCATGGTGGAACACTGGAACAGGTTGCCCAGGGAGGTAGTTGAAGCCTCATCCCAGGAGATATTCAAGACCTCATTGCTCTCTACAACTACCTGAAAGGTGGTTGTAGCCAGGAAGGGGTTGGTCTCTTCTCTCTAGCAACCAGCACCAGAACAAGAGGACACAGTCTCAAGCTGTGCCAGGGGAAATTTAGGCTCGAGGTGAGGAGAAAGTTCTTCACAGAGAGAGTCGTTCATCATTGGAATGTGCTGCCCAGGGAGGTGGTGGAGTCACCATCCCTGGAGGTGTTCAAGAGGGGATTGGATGTGGCACTTGGTGCCATGGTCTAGTCATGAGGTCTGTGGTGACAGGTTGGACTCAATCTTTGAGGTCTCTTCCAACCTTAGTGCCTTAGTGATACTGTGATAAGGCTTGACAGCACTCTGAGCAACCTGATCCAGTTGAGGATGCTCCTGCTTACTGCAGAGGGAGGTTGGCCTAGATGACCTTTAGAGGTCCTTTCCAACCCAGCCCATTCTGTGATTCTATGACTGTATACATTCATTAATTCAGTTCTCTCCCCCAGGTTATCCTTGGCTCAGTCATCCCAAGGCAGAATGCCACTCACGACTTGTCCATGAGGACTTCCTCCAGGGTGCAGGTAAATTTCCACAATGTCACTCTCGGGCACCACTTCGATTCTCTGAACCTCCCCCTTGGCCAGCATCTCGTTCAGAAAGTAGTTCCAGGAGATGTTGGTCCCTTCTCTGTTGTCACCAACCATGAAGCGAAACATCAGCACTATGCAGGTTACGATGAGCAGCGCCCGCAAGCGCTCCAGATGCATCTGATTCTCCCTCCTGCGTTTCTCTTCCTCTTCAGGAAACAGGAAAGAAAGAAGATATGAGCATGACCTTGTGGAGAAGGCACAGTTAAATCATAGAATCATCAACCAGGTTGGCAAAGCAAGGATTAACACGCTGGTAGCTTCTGGGGGCCTTTTTTTGTTGTTGTGTGTTTGGTTTCTCCTGAAGGACCAGACTCAGAGGCAGTACCTAAATCACACTGCACAGGCAGTTTGCTGGCTTGGCTCACAAAGGAGGTTGTGTGACTTGTCCAAGGTTATGCAACTGAGTCAGTGTTTTGGACTGTGTGACTTTCCCAGACCTTTCTGGCTTCTCAGCTGTCAGACCACAGAGCCTCGGCTGTACACGTGCAACAGCACCAGGTCAGAAGCCTGGTTATGAAAGCACAAGGATCTAAACTTCATAGTTGCCTGCAAGGAGACACATTCTGCACCCTCTCAGCCAGCAGAATTCTGATTACAGCTATATTCAGCTGGTCCCCAGTGCCCCTAAAGCCAGGTAGTGAGGCACTGTGAACTCATGATGTAGGATAATCACTTTTGCTTTAATTGCTGCTTCAGTGATTGGAGGAACTGAAACATGGGCGAGCTGAAGAAAGCTTCTCACTTCCACAAGTTAAGGATTGTGTACAAAGGCAGACAGCAATCCCAGACACAGTCTGAAGAGCTCTGATCAGCAGATCCTGGTCCAAGAGACTTCAAATGATGACTCCACTACAACCATTACAATCCCATCCAGTGTCATTCTGTTCCAAAATGAGAGGTTATATTTCTCATCTAGCCTAACACAGATATAGGCCAAACAAAGCCAAAGTTGCTAAAACTCAACTTCACAAATGATTATCACAGAATCAGACTGGGTTGGGTTGGAAGGGACCTTTAAAACTCATTTAGTCCAACCCCTGTGCAGTCAGCAGGGACATCCACAGCTAGAGCAGGTTGCTCAGAACCCCAGACAAGCTGAACTGGAATGGTTCCAGGGATAGGGCATCTCCTACCTCTCTGGGTAACATGGGACAGTGTCACAGCACCCTCAGTGTCAAAAATTTCTCCCTTCTATCCACTCCAGATCTCCCTCTTTTAGTTCAAACCCATCATCCCTTGGCCTGTCACAACAGGCCCTGCTCAAAAGTTTGTCCTCATCTTTCCTATCAGCCCCTTTAAGTACTGAAAGGCCAAAGCAATGCTTCCACATCACTGTTGCTAATACATCCACTGGAAAGTATTAAAAAGCAAGTAAAACCAGTCATAGTGCCACTGGTAAATCCCACAGCCCAGTGTTATAAGAGATAATTGCATCCTGGCAAGTTCCTGATCTGCTGGCCTAAGAGCAGCAATGCTTCTCCTCCCCAAGAAAATGCCAGCAGTTGCAGTGACTCTGAATCAGCACAGGAGACATGAGGTGCAGCTTCCCTGTGCTTATGAATCACTGCAACAAGATCCATGTCTGAACAAAACCAAAGTGATTTTCCCCCAAGCTACACAGCTAACCTGATGTTTAACTTGTCTACATTAAGGATCAGTATCAAGGAGGGATTCCCATACTAGATGTGCTTTCCTCCACCCTCTACTGATGATGACATAAGAGAAAGGGGTGGTTTGGTTTGGTTTGGTTTGGTTCAAGCATTTGCCACCACATTTTTTTCAGACTCTTTATCTCCCTCCTGTGAGGGTGCTGGAGCCCTGAAGCAGGCTGCCAAAGAGGTTGTGCAGTCTCCTCTTCTGGAGAGATTCCAAACCTGCCTGGACATTGGGATCCTGGGCAACCTGCTGTGGGTGCCCCTGCTTTAGCAGAGTGGCTGGGCTGGATGACCTCCAGAGGTTCCTTCCAGACCTCCCCGTACTGGGATTCAGGGATTTGTGCTACAGAAGCAAATTTACAGTTCTGTGGTCTGCAGAGGACTGCCACAGCACAGATCAGTGTCAATGCTAGCAGGTGTTTGAGCTGTCAAGATGACAACAAACTTCTCCTCCTCTTCCCAGTCAGATGTGGGTGTTTTTGTTACATAATTTAGCCCTTGTTCTGGATACACAATTTCCCATGCACATGGCATACATAAATCCTGATCCACACCCAGAAATCAATGAATTCTGCAGCCCTGGCCTGCCACTGCCTCTGCCTGCTGCAGCCCAGATCTGATTTAGCTGCAAATTCCCAATGAACGTTCTGACACTTGCATCTATCACCAGCCACCAATCAGACCCTACACACACTGCAACCAAACCTAGGGACAAACACATGACCCAGCCAGCTGCTAAAAAAAGTACTCTGTCCTTCAGCTCTGCAGCATCATTTTTCACTCATTTCCCAGCTCTGCTCCACATTTAACAGGAAAAGCTTGCTCCTAAATAGAAACAAAGCAGCTTCTCAGATAAGGTCAGCATTTCAAAGAGCAGTGACAAGCCCAGACACTGAGTCCACCCCAGACACTTTGTTCAGCAGTGCCATCTCCTCACTTGTGTTATCTGCTAGATCCAGCTACATTAGAACAAAGTAATTTATCACAGAGCTGCAGGATGACCTCCACTATGGTCTTGTTAAAGAAAATTAAAACATGGCACAATAGAGGTCTTATTGTGGGAAATATCCTGAAAAGCTAAGCAAATTCTAAATAAAAAGGAAGATGAGAAGAGAAGAGAAGAGAAGAGAAGAGAAGAGAAGAGAAGAGAAGAGAAGAGAAGAGAAGAGAAGAGAAGAGAAGAGAAGAGAAGAGAAGAGAAGAGAAGAGAAGAGAAGAGAAGAGAAGAGAAGAGAAGAGAAGAGAAGAGAAGAGAAGAGAAGAGAAGAGAAGAGAAGAGGACTACTCTAGAAAAGTGAGCAACAACAGCAAGAAAGTCCATCTACCACTATGTAAGTTCTGGGGAGATGTCAGAGTCAACTAAAGCACTTATTTTTGTATTAGATTTCAATGTGAAGATGAATACAGAATGTTCCAGAGCATGCAAGGGAAGATTATCACAGGGTCACTGGATATCCTGACACAAAAATTCTCCAGTTTGTAGCAATTCCAGTTTCTAGGATTAAATTGTCTGGGACCTTTAACCTACAGCTGAGTAACTGCAGGCAAAGCCACCGTTTCTAGAAAGCTCAAAGGCAACACAAAGCTTTTCTCCACTCTGCATTTAAGGACAATATCAATTTATTTCTAACCTTATGCCTCCACAGCACAACCACCATGCTGCACCATAAGCCAACCCCCAGCATTCAGTAAATGAGAACCAGTCCCTGGATGTGACACTTGCAAGCAGCAGCTGTGGGAAGGCTTCCAGCTCTTGGGTCTCAACAAGCCTGTGTGAAGCAATGATTTGCCATTAACCCCACGCCTGAACTCTCCGATTAAACGCTCGCAAGGGCTGCAGTGACAGTTTGAAGAGTTCTCTTTAATAATTACTGCAGAGAGAAGGATTCTCCTGGGGACACAGGGCAGCGTTCCACCTCCCAAAGCCAAGCTATCCATTAATCAGGGGAGAAAAGAGGCCACTGAATGCAGCATGTTACTGTTTACTGATTTTTAACAGCCACGGCGCTTGCGAGGCGCTGCGCTCGGTCACCCTGTGTGGTCTCGCGAGCACCAAGGGCACCAACCTCTAAGCTCTGACCCCCTCAACGAAGACTCTGTGACACCTGCACCCACATCCTACTGCTGACCTCAGCCCCATGGAAAGGATCAAACAGGCAAAGCAATCATAGACACAGCGTGGCTGGATAAAGACCTTTAAGTTGATCAAGTCCAACCATTAAGTAACGCTGCCAAGCCTGGTCCCTTGGCACCATGTCTCTGCCTCGTGAAAAAACCTCCAGGCATGGGCATTCAACCACTTTCCTGGGGAGCCTGTCTCAGGGTTTGAGAACCCTTTCAGTGAAGTAGCTTCTCCTAATGTCCAACCTGGAGCAACTTGAGGCCATTTCCTCTCATCCTGTCAGCTTGATCCCTTGGAGAAGAGACAAATGCCCACCTGGCTCCAACCTCCTCTCAAGGAGTTGTACAGAGCCAGAAGGTGTCCCCTGAGTCCCCTTTGCTCCAGGATGAACAACTGCAGCTCACACAGCTGCTTCTCACAAGACTCGTGCTCTTCACCAGCTTCCTCATCCTTCTCTGGACCTGTTCCAGCACTTCAATGTCCTTCTTGAAGTGAGAGGCCCACAATTCAATCCAGTACTCAAGGTGCAGCCTCGCCAGTGCTGAGTACAGGGGAATAATCCCTGTCCTGGTCCTGCTGGCCACACTATTGCTGATCCAAGCCAGGATGCTGGTGGCCTTTTTGGCCACCTGGGCACATGCTGGCTCATCTTCAGCTACTGTTGACCAACCCCCCCTCCCCCCCCCCCAGGTCTTCACTTTAACAAAAGTCCCATACAGCAGGATGCCCACAGCTTAGGCAGTGGAAGAGGTGCAAAACCCAGCACCTAGGACAAGTGACTCAAAAGTCCAAGAATTCTGAGCAAGTGCCACTAGTAACTCAGCTAAGGACTCTTTAATCAATCTGTTTTTAACTTTAAGCTCTGCAAATCACTAGAAGCAGAGATGCATCCAGTGCGAAGGTAAATGAAGTAAGAACCAGGATCCAGTTATGAAGTCAAACTCAACTCTTTAAGTTTACTAAGACAAAATGATCTACAACAAAACCTCCAAATCAAAATTCAGTTCCTCTTTGTAAAGCAGCAAAACTAAGACAAAGAAGTTATTTGCTCAGGATGCAGGCTGGCACAGAATCAGTTTCATGATTTGTTTGAAATCAAAGCCAAACTTCCCCTGCACACATCTCAGCCATAGGTGAGTTACAAGTCGAGGTTTACAGTGCCTAGAGACAGCATTAAGGTGGCTCTTCCATGCTGTCCCCCCCTTACCCCTCACACACACAGAGAGTTTATTTCATTGAGTCTTTTTGGCACATACCCTCATCCTCCTGCGGAGATTTCTTTTTGAACCCTCCATTCTTCTGGTTACTCCTCTGAGAGCTTGAAGTAGTCAAATAGTAAGTGCTACCTGCAGGCAAGCAGAGAAGTAGTCATTACCAGAAGACCTCAGGAGAGGTCTTCTGATGATAGAAGTGGATTGAAGATGACATGTGGGCTCCTAATCCAGCCAAGCTCACAGCTCCGTTTGTGTGCCGGGGAAAGGGGGCAGCCTCAGCAGAGCGAGCAATGGGCAGGACACGCTCCTTGGTCGCTTACATAACGTAGGTATTCTGACAAGTCAACCAAAACACAGCTTTGTTCAGGGATCATTTCCATGTGGCCAAGACAATAACCTGGTGAAACAGCCTCAGTGTTGAAATATGCACATTTCCCAGGGTATAAACCCTGGTGTGGGCACTTAAGGACACTCACACTAGGAACTGGAAATGCTTGTGAAAAAGAGATGTGCACAGTGGAGCAAATGCAGCTTTCCCAGCCAGTGCTGTGAGGGTACCCTAATAAAGCCAAGAAAGCAAAGCTACAGTCTGATTCACAGCTGCTGCTACAAAACAATAAGCAAAGGCTTTTCCAACCAGGAAAATGCAAAAAGGACAGCAAATTCCATTTCTCATGGTCTTCCAGAAAGGCTCCAAAAGGAGAAGAGGGCCCCAGAAATCGTTGTTCTTTGTATCCCCTGCTAGATCTACCGGAGGATTCGCTGACACTTCAAGGATTATACATACATTTTAACTTTGACTTAAACAGCCAAGGGAAAGCAGCCAAAGCTCACCAGGCTCATGCTGGCCAGAAGAGCTGTAACCAGATTTGCTCACATCTCAAAGGGACCAGCAAACTTGTTTGTCCAGTTTGAAGAGAGTAGTGAGAAGAATAATTGGTTTTGGTTCACCCTTTGGTGCTTTTGCTCGAGGAACTCGGGTAGCATTTTCTAACACAGCCTTTAACTGGCTCCAGTGCTTTCAGCAAGGTCAAGATGATTTCTGACAGAGGTCAGTGACATTTGCATCTTGGGTTTTGCCAAGGAGGCAGAGAAAGATTCTCTACTTTGAAGCCTGCATTGTTAAAATTAGCTTCTAGAGCTAATGACTCAAGTGCTTACTTGATCACGCTGAGCTCCTTGTGGCAAGGTGCTGCTGTTCATCCCTGTCACCAAACAAAACCCTACAACCTCTGCAGAATGCACACAGCTCCCAAAGCCAACATCAGAAAAGCTTCATTTCAGTTTCAGGAATGCAGTTAGGACAGGCAAATATTCAAGCTAAGTAAGGCCTTTTGCCCTCCTTCCCATGCCCAGTTGCCTTTTGGGACTCACCTAAGAGATTCCAAAGCCTGACTGGATCTCGAATTATGTGTTGTTTCACCAGGACCCCACCAACACCTTGATGTGTAGGGGAAAGCCTTTGTGACAGAAGGGTCTGAGGAAGAAGAAAGAGAAAAAAAATATAACTATTGGAAAAGTACAGTGGCTGCTTAACCTTTTTTTGTATGCTGTGAGACTAACACTTCTAAACATGAAAATATGGTGGGTAAGTTGCAGGACCAGCACCTGGGAGACCTCAGTATTATTCCTGGTTGTGCTGCAGACTTGCCATGAAACTGCAGATATTGATTAGAACCCAGTTTAAAGAAAACACTTGTAAAAATAGAGTCCATTTTTTAATCTTTTTTTCTGCCTGTATCTCTGTGTATAATCCCAAAGATAACGCTGCAGTTGAAATTTACATGTAAAGGCAACTTCACAACATTTGAACTAACATTCACTGATACACCAAACACAAGTCTTGCCCCTTCTCTGATTTGCAGTTCCTCTCTCACCACTCTGCTCTACTGCACAGGCACAAATTTCTGTGCAGCAAAGGAGACAGGGTCACTGGCAAAGCTGAAATCCCTCACCCTTTTTTCCCAGGTTTGCTGGGCAGCAAGGCAACTGCTTGTGCTCACCTAAGAGCATGACTTCTTGGGACTGATACTCTCTAGAACAGAACAGTTTTTGACCAGTTTAAACTGGCTACAGAAAAAGTGATTCACAAAGCACAACTCATCTTTCCTCCACTGCCTACTTCCACAGTCAGTGCTTCTTCCCAGCTCTGAAAATGACTATGAAACAGTTACAAATCATGTTGGAAGTCTCGTTTAAGCAAGACCTTAGACTTCTGCATTAATTAAGGGACCGCCTTGTGATAGCAGTAGTACTTCAAGGCGGGGAAAACACATCTGTGGTGCATATCGATGCCGCAGATGCAGGGATCACAAGAGATGCAAAGAGCCAGCACAAATAAAGTGAGGAAAAAAACCTTTAATAAATATTTTCTTGTTTATGACAGCAAAAGTGTTCTTTCCACACGATATTCTGCCCCAGATTACTGCATGAGCCTGGACCTTGGGGACGGTCTATCCCGAGAAATCCTCCAGGAAAGCCTGTCTCGAAGAGCCCGTTTCGCCAGAGAGTTGAGTGCTGATCCAGTTTCCCCCCCTTGTCCTTCTCTGGTGCACCCGGCCGAGCCCTGCTCCCCCGGGGGTACGCTACCCTCCGCGCCAGTCAAGGGCCGGGGACGTCGCTGCGGAGACCAGGCGAGGAACCCCATGAGGCAGCAGCACAGAGGGGCCCAAGGCCCTCACGCCGCACGGCCTCCCCGCCCGGTGGCTCCGGCAGCCGGGCCCGGTACTCCACGCTGCACGGGGGAGGCGAGGTCCCGCCCCGAGGCCGGCCCACTCCGCTCCGCCGCCATCCCGTTACCTGCAGGCCGCGTCCCCCGCTGAGGGGCCCGCCACCGGGCCGCGGGCGAGCCCGGGCCCAGGCCGATGCGGGTGACAGGGCAGGCCGCCGCCAGCAGCTGCAGCGGCCCCGAAGCAGCAGCAGCAGTGCCATGACCCGCCCGCCGTCTCGCTCCGCCTGGAGACCTCTGAGCAGGGGTAGCGGCTGCTAGCGGGAGCCGAAGGGCCGCAGAGGGAAGGGCCGCGCCGGCAGGCCGCCGCGCCGGGAGCCAGAGGCCTCAGCGACGACGGAAGTGCTCGGTGAAGAGCGAGCGGCCATCTTGGAAAGGGGCCCGTAGCGCCAGCACTGCCATGCCTCAAGATGGCGGAGACGACCACCAGCGGCGGGGCGGAGCCTATGCGCCTTGGCCCCGCCCCGCGCAGGGGCTGCTGGGTCGGCCCGCGCCGTTACCGCGGCAACGGGGATCCCGGGCCCGGGAGGCCTCTGGCCTCGCTCCTGTGTCCCGGCCAAGCCCCAGCCCCAAGGGCCCCACAGTCCAACCCCGCCCAGGGCCCGCCCTGCCGAGATCCACGCAGCCCGGCCTTGGACCGGCACGTCCCTCAGCTCTCTTTTGGCCTGGATCGTCTGCTCCGGCCTTGGCCGGGGCCCACAGAGCGCTGCCCGGCCAGTCCCACCAAGGCAGGCTGCCTTGTACAGACGACCGCCGGCCGAAGGCCTGCCTGGCCAGGTCCCCGCGAGAAAACAGTTCTCACCGCGCAGTCAGGCCCTGCAGCCAGGCGTTGTCCATGCCCTGCAGTGTAGGCAGATCCCCCAGCCCAGCTTCGGCCAACTTTAGGCAGAGGGAGGACAAACAACTAGAAGAAGCAAGCAGGTTCTTGGAGGCACAGGAGGGAGGCTGCAGACACCCACCATCAGCGTGGAAGTTTGCCTGGCAAAGAAACCTGGCAGTAGGGTGCAGAGGCTGGTGGAGTATGCAACCAGCCCCACTCTGGGACTTTTATCACACTTAATGTTACGACCCACATAATTCTGACAGCTGGGAAAGGAAGAAAGAACCTCTTCACTCTTCAACAGGAAAGAGCAGCTCCCTCCCTTTGCAGCTGTTGCTGAGGAAGAGTCTGCTTATGACAGCTCAAGGTATGAATTAGCTCTGCTAGAAAACAGCATTTAGCATCTGCAGCTGAGCATGATGGGTTAACAAGCACACTCAGAAGGAAAATGAGTGAACAAATATCTATACATTTATGTGTTTGCTCTTTGTCAGACAAGTTAGCTGGCTCCTGTGCTCCATCTTCCGTGAAAAAGCCATTACAGTGTGCTTGACAGCTCACAGCAGCCAAGCTAGAGCACGACTGACAAGTTTGCATTTGAAAGTGTTCTGTTGGTGCATGTGTATGGTTCTAACAGCAGTAGAACCCTCCCCCTCAGTCATTAGACCACAGTGCCAATGTTAGGAGTGGTATGGAGTGGTATCCCTGTTATTTTCAGCTCTTGATCCTAAAACTTGTGTCATCTCTTCCCATTTTGTGAGTGGGTGGGCTCAATTTGTTTTGGGGCAGGTAGACATTTTGGAGCAAACATCACCTCCTTCCTCCCACAGCCATATCCTTCTTACTTCACTGAAATAAATCTTCTGTTTGCCAGGCCTGCAGGTCTGATCTCTTCTGCTTGTTTCCTTTGATGTGCCTTTAAGGAGTCCCATTTCTTTCTTTCTGGTCTCCTGTGCTGCCGACCAGGAGGGTTTCTGCAGCTCTTTCTCCCTGCCTCCTGTACGTGTTTCTCCCCTCAGGTGGCTCTGGGACAACCTCTAGGTATCATCATTGTTCTCCCAACTCACCTGTCCTAAAGTGTCTTGGGCGTTCTTGAGTGGGAGGTTGCAAGGCTACATAAAATAAATCATTATTTCCCTTCCCAGCAGGTCTGAATTAGCATCCTCTTTCTAGAAGAGTCTCTTAGGATTTTAATTGTCATCTGCCCCCTGGGATGTGTCTAAGTAAACCTTCTGCCAGCAAGGTCTATTAGCATGTTAATGTCCTCTCTCCTGGAAGTCTCTTTGTATCGCTGACTCAATCGTCAAACAGCTTAATTTACAGACACAAATTTAAACTGGTTGCAATTAATCCATATTGGCTGGCCATAGCTTGCAGTGTTGCAGCAGGGATGTGACAGTGGGCTGTGGGGGGACACCACCAGCAGCAGCTCCACCCTGCAGATCCCACCTGGCACGGCTGGACAGGCCAAGCTGCTCACACTGCTGGCTGCATGGGCTCTTCTGTCCTGCTCGCTGTCTGTGAAGAGAAGGAATCTCTGTCCCCTGCCCTGCCCAAGACTGGAGGCTGCCAAACCTGAGACTGGCCCCTTCAAGGCTTGCAAGGAGCCTAGGCAGACACAAAGCTAGAAGTGAGATGGGTGCTGCAGAGCTGCAGTGGCTCTAAGTGACTCAGCTGGGGAAAGACAGCAGAGAAATCGATGAGGCAGGGCCAATGGGATGAGCTTCAACAAGGCCAAGTGCTGGGTCCTGGAGCATGAATGCTCCAGGCTTGGGGAATGGGACCTGAGGCTGAAGATGAGCCAGTGTGTGACCAAGAAGGCCACCAGCATCCTGGCTTGGGTCATCAATATGGATGGCAGCAGGACCAGAGCAGTGGCGAGTCCACACTTTGAGTGATGGGTTCAGGTTTGGGCCTCTCACTCCAAGGACATTGAGGTGCTGGAGCAGGTTCAGAGAAGGGCAACAAAGCTGGAGAAGGGTCTGGAGCACAAGATTTGTGAGGAGCAGCTGAAGGAACTGGGGCTGTTTAGCATGGAGAAAAAGAGGCTGAGGGGAGATCTTCTGGCTCTCTGAAAGGACCAGATGGGGGTTGGTCTTTTCTCCCAAGGAACAAGTGATAGGACAAGAGGAAATGGCCTCAAATTGCACCAAGGGATGTTGGCTATTGGGTACAATTTCTTCCCCTTGAGGGTTGTCAAGGCCTGGCCCAGACTGCCCAGGGCAGTGGTGGAGTCTCCATCCCTGGGGGGGTTTTAAAGCCATGTAGATGTGGTGCCAAGGAACATGTTTTGGTGGTGGATTGGATGATCTTAAAGGCCTTTTCCAGCCTAAATGATTCTGTGAGTCTATTACCACCCAGCTGAGTCTGGATGCACTCTGGCTGGAACAAGCAGTCTCCCAGGTCTGTAGGGCAGCTGGGCTCTCACTGTGACACTCCCAGCCAGAAGACTCCCAGCCTTGATGCCACAAACCCCCACTGAGCTCTGAGGCCTGGTCAGTTGGACACACCACAGAGCTGGAGCCGACGTGATTCCTGTTCCTCCTTTCACACCACGCCTCAGACAACCCGCTGATGAAGCACCAGGAAGAGGAGCTGGGGGTTCCTGCTGGTGCCAACAACACAAAGTGAGAGCAGAAAGGAGAGTCAGGAGGTTCCACCCTCTGTGCAGCCAGCAACTGCCATGGCCATGCTGTGACCACGGCGTGGGCGGCTCGGCAAGCACTGTCCTCTCTGTGTGTGTGAGAGATGACCTTGTGAGAGGTGGCTTCAGTTGCTGCCCTTGGACTGGCAATATGCTCCTCTGGGAGTAAGCCAATATTCTGAGAAGACAGATATAACCTGATCCAGGCTTGGCCTCGCTGGGATGTGCTCCAGCCATGACATCACTCAGTAATGCCGTGGGTATTTACTACTGGGGGAAGGCGCTGGATTGGAGTCTGAAATCCTGGGTTTATCTCCTGAGCAGGTTAGGAGCAGGAAGCAGCATTACAGCCCCATCTTGTATTTTTCAGGCCAAGAGAAATCAATTTCCACAGCCCTCAGGTCTGCTGTATGTAAGAACTTGCATCTCCTGTTTCTGTGTTCCCTGTAAGGCGGTCTTGCCCCCACCTTGCTCTTAGAATCACAGAATCATTTTGGCTGGAAAAGGCCATCAAGTTCAACCATTCTCTGATTCTACCAAGTTTGGGGCTAACCCATGTCCCTCAGCACCACATCTCTGCCTCTTTTAAACACCTCTAGCAACGGGGATTCAACCACCTCCCTAGGAGCCTGTTCCAGTGTTTGAGAACCCTTTCAGTGAAGAAGTTTCTTCTGATGTCCAACCTAAACTTTCCCTGGTGCAGCTTGAAGTCTTTTCCTCTCATCCTGTGACTTGCCACTAGGGAGAAAAGATCAATCCCTACTTCACACCAATCTTCTTGCCCTCCTGAGTCTCAGGAAGATCCTTGCAGGTACCATCAGCTCCCCCAGCTTGGCTCAGACTCATTTCAACACAGCCCTTTGCAAATGGAGTGAATGGATACCTGGAATCAGGTGGCCCCCTTGCCATCCACAGACTGACATCAATAGTGAATTGAAGGATTCAATGCAGAGCTGCAGCTGAGAGAAGGTGAGTTCAGACATTTATTTCAGAGCTGGGAAATGGCTCTGTTACCCAGCAGGCAGTGTAAGGCAGGACAAACACACACAGCCTGGTGCTGGCTGGGAGACTGCAGCACGTTCCAGCACCCTTCAACACTGTGCATCAATGTCACATACCAGATGGTTTATTTTAGATGACTTCTTTGCAGATGACAAGTCAAGGTCAAGGGAGAGATGCTCCCCTTCTGCACAGCAAGGCCAAGTACCCAGGAAAGCCTCAGGCTCAGGAACAAAAGGACGTGGTGAAAAACCACACAGATCTGTCCCTCAAGCACAGTGAAACTCCTTACCAGGGAAAGATGTGTTCAGCCTTGTTACATGAGCCACTCCAAACCCACCACCTATTGTACCCTCAGCACAAGAAGGATGTTAACCTGTTGGAGCAGGGCCAGGGGAGGCTACAGTGATGGTGCAAGGGCATCCCTCTGCTGTGAGGTCAGACTGGAGAGTCTGGAGAAGAGAAGGCTCCAGGGAGACCTTCTTGTGGCCTTGCAGTAAAGGGGCTGATAAGAAAGCTGGGGACAGACTTTGTAGCAGAGCCTGTTGTGACAGGACAAGGGGTGATGCATTTGAGGGAGATTTAGACTGGACAGAAGGGAGAAATGTTTATATTGAGGATGGTGAGATGCTGGCCCAGGATGCCCAGATTGGTAGGAGATGCACCATCCCTGGAACCATTGTTTGTGGCTCTAAGCAACCTGATCTAGCTGAAGGTGTCCCTGCTTAGTGCAGGGGGGTTGGACCAGATGATCCTTAAAGGTCCCTTCCAATCAAAAGTATTCTGTGATTCCTTTCCTCCAGGAACAGCTCAGAATCACAGCAAGTTCCAGTGCTTCCCACTGCTGTTGCCAGACCCACTTCTCCACAGCACCAAACCTGCTCCTTGCTGAGGGCAAGGAGGACCTCCCAGCCCTGTGGAGAGGCCTAACTGGACGTGGTGCTGAGCTACAAACTCTTTTGAGTCACCTCCAAAGACCAGGGAGTTTAAGATGGGTAAGTGACAGATGGCTTGAGGCAGGGGATCACAGGGAATCAGGCGTGCAGCAGCAGCCACAGGAGCGTCTGCCAGCCACGGCTTACGGATGGCTAGAGAAGCAAACTGAACAGGCATGAAGGAGCAATGCTGATGGAGCGACGTGGTACCTCCTGGCTTAGTTTGCAGGGGTAGAGCAGGAGGAGGGAAGTAGCTCGTTTGTGACTCAAAAGGCCACAAATGAGCAGAGTGCTCCACAGGAGTGAGCTCCCTGGAGAGCTGCTGAAGCGTGCGGAGCTTTGGAGAAGCCCAGGAACCCATCTGCGTGCGGGAGGAGGCTGAAGTCATCTCCAAACCCCGCAGACTGGAGGAGGTCAGTAAGCTCTGAGCGAGCAACTGTCACTCCACACCCCTGAAAATCCATAAGCAGGCTAAAACCCCAAAGCCTGTCATTAGGCATCATAAAAACAGTAATTAGAACAAGACTGTCACGAGTTCGCGCCGGGAACATCAATAGCAGGCGTTTACCCAGCAGCGGGGGAGCACTACCCTTGGAAAACATTCTCCTCCAGGGACACAGGAGGCCTCAAGCTCCATGGACTTGCTATCCACATAGACATAAGGTCCTGCAGGGAACCAGGTAAACAGATTTGTTGTCCACAAGAGCAGCTCAAAGCTTTGAGTGGTCCAAAAATACTGCCGGCAGAGGCCACGGTGCAGCACAGGAGCTAAATCAGCTCCCAGTTCACTGGCTCCGCTGTCCTGGCCCCAGTGTGTGGTCCTGGTGCTTCAGTGGGCTGATGCTGGGACTTGCCTGATTACACAGCATGCTGCACGCAGGAGTTAAGCCTTCAGAAGAATCTGATTTTGGTACGAGTGAGCTGCTGCATTAGTTTAGCCTTATTATTTAATCACATCTCAGAGAGCTGTGAGCAACCACCTTGGGTGAGAGCCTGCTCTTTTATTTCTTAATGGCATCACAGGGCTTCTTTTAAGCTGGAGCTAGCGTTTACCAAACAGACCCAAACAAGGATGGCTTGCAAGTAGTTTTATTTAAGGGAAATGAGATTGTGTGCACAGTTAGCAGGCTTCTGCTGCAGAACCGAGAGCATCACGTACTCCTTGCTGGCTCTCCAAAAGCCTTTCTACATGGCTGCTGTCTGCCAAAGCCATCTCTCTTCAAAATGTTAAGAGATGACATTAATTAAAACAGGAGCCAAGCTTAAAGTGAAGGTTCTTCTAATCAAAGTTCTCCTAAAGTTTTATTCTCTTGGCCTCTCTGCTGTGGGCACTTGGCTGGCGACAGAGGATTCACCCGGTGTGTGACCGTGGCAGTCATCAATCACACGCTGATCTATTAGCAATAGATCCCCACCTTTACATCCTGATGGGAGCTGACTCAGCAGGGAACAGCACCCACATTAACACAGCCCTGGGCTTTCTGCCCTTATGGTTGATATAAAGGTTCCTTCCATCACCAGACAGTTGCTATAAAGTACCCAGAGGATGCACAAGTGTGGGAACAGCTGATGCAGAGTTAAACAGGGAGAGAGTGACAGAGCAAGGACCAAAGGGTCACAGAACTCTTCCCCCAAAGTTAGTGGCCTTTTGGTCTGTGCTTACAGACAGAAATAGGCCTGAAAGCACATTCCCCAAGCGGCCTCCTTTCTCTGCCCTCATGGAACGTCCTCTTCCCTCCTTAGCACCAGAGTATTTGTTTTATTTTAGGAGTAGAGAGCTTACAACCTTTAGTGAAGGATAAAGGTCCTCAATAGTTGACTATAATGGTTGTTTTTTTTCCTCAAGTATTACAGTTAAGTTGCAAGGAGCAGAAGGCATCCAGGGTAACAAAACCAAGCAGGTTTAACATCCTCGCCACAGAATTGTCACCTACAAAAACAGAACAATGCCCAGCTGAAATCATCCCCCTAACTTAGCTTTCTTTCACCAAGAAATACTTTTGATGTCCCTCCCTGAATTAGGGTGATAGCCCACGCTGTTGTGTTGAAACAGAAACAGGTCAGGATGACACAGAAAGGATTTAACTTCCTCCCCAGCACTGGATCTTTGACCTGGATGACATTCAAGGCTGTCAAGGAGGCAGCTACAGCCAACTATATTTAGGAGATGAAAAAACAGACTTCCCCTCTCATCTCCTTACTCAGAGGCACCCCAGAGGCACATGCTTATTTGCAGTGTTGTCAGTGAACTATGACAAGAAGCTTAATGGAAGGGAGGACAAAAAAACCCCCAACAACCTTTCTTTTTACTGGTTTAGGAGGTCTTATGGAAGAGGGAGATGGGTAGAGATAAAAAGACTAAGCCTAAGTAGAACACAGGACCAGCTTAACAGGCTCAGAATAAATCTCTCTCATGCTGTTACTTAACAGCGAGGTCAGACACGTGCTCCTGAGCCACTCCTTCATCACTACGGAGCCCAGCAAGGAGATTTTGCATCCCGAGGACTACTGGCATCCTCAGCACATGAGAACAGTCCTTTAAGCTGCCAATGTGTGACTTGAAATGGAATTACAAATGCCAAAAAGGCAATAACAGTGCTGGAACACACTTGTGGAAGAGGGGTGTTAAAAACCATAATGTTCATTGCTGAGGTCACTGCTAGAGCTGCTGCCTCAAGGGTTCCCTGTCCTCAGCACCCACAACAAAACGCAGTGACGTGGCTCTGCAGGCAGCTGCCACCCATGCCAGGGCACCTTAGCCACCCAGTCTGGGTGGGGAGCCACATGCCTGGCCCCATTTTGTACCTGCTGTGAAGATCTGCTCCATATAAAGGATCTTGTTGAGGGATACCTTGGCATTTGGCTCACCTTGATGACACGAAGGGGCTCTGACACGTGATGTGTTGTACAAAACACAGATTCACAACAGGACCTATTGGTACTTTTGGAATGACTCCAGTGTTGCAGAACACAAGTGGAACACAGGAGCTGTGAGGAAGAGACAGCACTTCACTGGTGGCATTGCTGGGAGTTCATGGCATTGCCACAGCCAGGCAGGAGGACTGGCACCAACAGTGCTCTTCTGAGCACAGGAACTGAGCCTCAGGCAGCTGCTTGCCTGCCCAGTGCAAACACACTCACACTTCTGCTGCTTCCACATGCCCAGTGGAACAGTGGCAGGAGGCTTGACCATCCTCATTTGGAGAGGGAGAGCTTAGTTGTTTAGAGGAGACTCTGTAAATAAAGCCAGCATAAAAACACAATCAGTAATGGTATAAATACAATAAAAACCAAGCACAAACAACACAGCTCAGGAGCAAGTGACCTGTCACTGGGCTGAGAAGCACAGTGGAGACCACCCAGGCCTGGTAGGGAAACCATGGCAGCCATCTCCTTGGAATGGTGTGGGAGCTGCACTGAGCTCTGCATTGTGGCAGGTTCTCAGCACCCTCAACTCCAGCCAGTTCTGTTCACTGTGGGCTTGCAATGCAAGTAGAGGAAGTGAAATTGGGTTGAAAAGACCAAGTTAATGGCCAGTTCCTCTTGACAAGAAGCATAATGTGCAACATGTTGCAGTGTCTCTCTGCACCCATCCTGATCCCTGGAACCCACCACCTGGGAACAAACCTGCACTCAGAACCCACTGGCAGCATTTCACATCCCAGCACGTTACCCCTCGTTGATTTTCGAGCCTGTCAGTGCAGAAATGTCAACAGCTACGGTATTGGGCGCTACCCACCGATCACGCTAAGCCGAGAAATCCGCATCCGCAGGGCCTCGCACAAACAAGAGGCAGCACCGGAGGGGCAGCAGGTGCCACCGAAGAGGGGATAGGTGCGCCTCGGCTACCCCGGGCCCAGGGGGGCCTCCTGCCGGTGAGGGGTCGGCAGAGATAGGACTGATCATCCGTGGCAAGAAGCAGCAAGGCTCTGCTGACACAGGGAAGTACTGCCCGCCTCCCCGGGGATAACGGAAAGACTTGAGTAAATCTGCACCAGCCACTGTCGCCGTGCTGTGAGGGCTTCTGCTCGACTCCACGGCCACTCGGCAGGCGGGAGCAGAGAGAAAAGGGGGACGCGGAAAGGCCTAGGCCTCCACGGTGAGGGAACGGGCACCTCTATCTCAATCCTAGCAGGCCCTCGGCTTTCCCCACACGTAGCTCGGGGGCCGGGAAAGGCAGCGCGGCCAACCCACCCAGCACAGGGCCCACCCCGGTGCGCGCCGCTGTCCCCTCGAACCCCGCTCCGGAAGCACCGCCACGCTCGTGACCTCCGGAGGGGCCACCAATGAGCCGCCGCGTTGCCGGGACACGCCGTCCAATAGCGACCTCTCCCCTCCTCGGCTCTGTCTCCCTGCTCCCATCAGCCCTTGCGCTAGGCGGGCGGAGGCGCAGCAACCCCTCTCTACCCCCGCCTAGTGCCGCGCTGACATCACTGAGGTACTACGCCGTGTTCCACCAATGGGGCACGCCGACACGGCGGGCCAATGAACGGCGGCGTCTCATCGGTGGCCGATCAGGCGGGCGGCAGCGCTGCGAGCCGAGGCCGAGGCCGAGTGCGGCGGGGCCATGGAGTGCGGGGCCGGGAGCCGCCGCTGCCCGCGCCCCCTCCGCTAGTCCCGAGCCCCCGCCGCCCTCCAGCGCCGCTGCAGAAGTAGAAGCAGCAGCACCAGCACCTGCCGTCGTCTCTTCTAGTTTACCCCTCCACCCCCGGCCGCCGCCTCCTCTATGCGGCGGGGCCGGCGGAGCCGCAGGCCTCGCTACTCCGCGAGGCTGCCCTCGGCCCGCTGAGCCCGGAACGCCGGTAAGGGGCGGCCGGGGGGAGGGTGGAATTGTGCTCGGGGAGCCGGAGAAAGGGGTTGCTGCGCCGTGGTCGGGGAGAAGAAGAACGTAGGCGGGGGCTGGAGGGGGACCGGGGCTTCGGGATGACGAGGGTGGAGAGGTCTGACAGGGGTTAGGGGGCACACGGACCTGAAAGGGAGCCGAGGGGATGAGGGCAGAGGGGGCCAGGGAGGGCACCGGGGGCAGAGGGGTGGAGGAGAGTTGAGGGATGAGAGCAGAGGCTGGAGAGGACACTGGGGGCTGCAGGACTGGAGATAGTGGAGAGGGTGAAGGCAGAGGAACTAGGCAGGGGCTGGAGTGGCACCGGGGAAAGGGAGCATAGAGCGGGGTCGGGAGAGGGGGCACCGGGAATGGTGAGAAGGGGGGCCGAGGAGCCGGGGGAGGGGGGTGCAGGTGGAAGTGAGGGAGAAGGCAGTACGGGGTCGGGTCGAAGGGAGAAAGCGACGTACCAAGGGTGAGAAGAGGATGCCCAGGGTTTGGGGGTGGTGATGAAGGAGGCTGGGGGCGTTTAGAGCGAGAAGGGGCTGTTGCAAGGCTGCGGGGGGGGGGGGGGGGGAGAGATGCGAGCGGAGGGTTGACCATTGGAAGGAGAGAGGGACAGGGGAAGGAAGGGGCTGCAGAAAACTGGAGGAAGGAAAGGAGGTGTCTGGGGTGAGGAGGATTTGGGGGGCTGATGCGTGCGTGGGAGCTGTAGAGCGAGTTGGAGGCTGCGAAATATTTAGGGGTATAGAAGCTTGCAGGGGGCATTATGGGGTAGGAAGAAGACAGGGCTGTGGGTTGAGCCCGCAGCGTTGGTTGGTCCTTCTTGTCCACTTCGGTTTTTTTGGTGGGGATATGACAGTGCACAGAGGCGGGGGAGGCCGGGGTGCGGGGGGGAAGGGAAAACGCATTTTGGGGTGAGTGCTGTGCTGGGAGGAACAATACCAAAAGTTGTCTGAAATGGTAATTTCCGTTTCCCATTTCATCATCCCTGGGTAGGCGTTAGCCCTGCCTGTGTGTGCGCAGAGGATGGAGCTGAACCGAGCTGCCGCCAGCCAGCCTGGCTAGTCTGCCTTTATTTATTTCATTTCTAGTTTAATCTTTAAATTGCTCGGTATTTTTCTTCTCGGAGAAGCCCTTTGTGTGCCGGGGAGGGGCTGCTCGACACCTTTGCCCCTTAGCAAAGAGGAAGGCAGGGGAAAAAAAAAAAAAAAGGAAAGAAAGAAAGAATCCCAACCCAAAACAGCTGCACTTCTGCAGTCCAGAATTAACCTCCCCCAGTCTGGTAGATTGATTGCGTGTTTAGAAAGGCAAATCGCTGCTCTCCCCACCTCCCCAGCCCTCGCCTCTCCAGGAGCTGGGATGAGCTGAGCCCTCCGTGCCCTCTGCCCTTTCCCAGAGAGAGCAGCTGTCCTGCGAGGGGGGTGTGTGTGCTGGGGAAGGGGGGTGGAAACCGTCTCTTCATTGAGGCACAAGGGTCGGTGTGTCTACGGGTTGGCTTCTGCTGTGAGCTTGGAGATGTGTTTTGATATCCAGTTGCAGGAAAGGGTTCCTCCCCCCTCCTGGTTTTGTACACAAAGTACTCTCTTACCGCTGGGGACATGGCCCTATAGGCAGAGAACGCATTCCAGGCAGCTCTTGAAGCAAAATTCCCTCCTGAGATGGCTTCTGAAATTGGGTATAGACCGAGGGGTTTTTTGCCTCCTTTGCTGTGTAGGCTGCAACATTTTGCGAGTGTAGTGCTTTATCCTTTCCTGAAAGGCTGGGATTTGTGTACATTTCAGCAGTTTGGGGTTAGCTGTATTTTTCCTTTTGTTGTTGCTTGTTTGTTCACAAAATGGAACGTTTTTATATAATCACTCCAATTACTTCTTTTTTTTTCCTCTTGGGGAGGGGGTGGGGTGGGAAGGAAACCACTCCAGAGAGTCCTGGAGAGAGGGAGAAGGAGATTAACTCTCGCATGTTTTCAAATGGCCTCGATACATTCTTTTGTGTGTGTGCTCTACCAGGAACTAAATGTTTAACTTGATTAACTTACAAAGTTGGCGTTTTTACAGGCTGGATTTGCTGGCAGATTAGAGGTGCACGTTGGAATGCTTCTAAATGATGGCGTTGGCGTGTGGTAAAAGGCTTTGAAACACGATGTGGAGCAAGACCTATGTGGACTTCTCTGCCTCGGCAGGGAAACTTGGGCACCTTGTTTTGTTATGCCTGTGAAACGCTGCCCTGAAGCTGTGTGACCTGTTTTCTTTCATGAGAAGAGCTCTGTCACTGGTAGGCCTTGCTCTGAGGGATGCTCTGGTTGAGCTGCTCCTAAATCATAGTCACCCCCTTGGCCTTCATTGCCTCTGCCTCTTTGGTGGAAGGTCTCACTCCAAGGGTGCTCTTGCTGTGTTTTGGGTGCTGTGGTTGAGCTGCTCCTACAGCACAGGTACCCCCAGAGCCTTTGTGTTTCTGTCCCCAAAGCAGAGCCTTGTCTGTGCTGCTGTGTCCATCCTGGCGTCTGCTCCTGCTTAGGTGTGTCTGGAGTTTGTGCAGCTCAGCTTTTTTCATGCAGAGCTGCTCCAGGTCTCTGGTTCTAGGAGAACTCGTCGGTCCTAAAGGAGGTAGTGCAGGAAGGTATCAGACTTGCCGGGGCACATCATGTCTGTGCCCTCCCTGCAGAAGGACGGTCTGGGCTTCTGGAGCTGGCTGGGAACCTGTGTTATTGGGCTAGCTGGGACTTGCATCACCTCCAGACGTGCCTGAGTCAGTGCTGAAGGTTTGCTTTGCGAAATTCACAGCAGGCTGAGGTGCTGGTGGAGCGAACAACACGAGCCCTTTGGTTTCTGGCCTCCAGCTTCATCTGTCCCTGGCTATTAGTTGGTTATTTCTGCTCTAAACAGTGATTCTGGGAGCTCTGGTCGTGTTGGTGTTAGTGGCCTGGTCAGGCTGGAGATGTTCCTTCAGTGTTTCACAATCAGCCTTAGCACTCAGTTCTGCTTCTGCTTTTAAAACTGAGCTGTTGTCTGTGTCTCCCGTTTCATCAAGAATGTGGCTCAGGGTGAATTGCTATTTTTTCAAGGCGCTGCTTTTTGTTTTTCTGATGTTGTAATAGCATTTCCTCAGCTTTAAACATACAATATTGGCTAATAGGAGTGTTGCTTTTGGATGGGGGAAGGAAACTCAACAAAACAACTCCCCAAACCCCTCCAGCAAAGCGCTGGGCTCCGGTTCTTGCTCGGTGTGTGGTAGGCAGCGCGACGACCTGTAGAGATTATTTTCTACTTGCCTTTAGATTGACAGAGTCCTCCCCAAAATGCTTCTGAGCAAACCCAGGCACGGCACAGCGGCGTGCAAGCGTTCCTCTGCTGCTCAGCAGAGCAGACAAATGTATTTCTCTGGGGTCAGTGAAGAGTAGTGGTGTTAATCAATACTCCACCAGCAGCGTTCCCTTTGCAGTAAACCAGATGGACTGCTTACAACTGGTGGTGATTATTTTAACTGTGTAATTGTGACATGGCTGTGTGATGACAGTGTTTCCTGCAGATACTTCAAAGGGAGGCTCCTGACAAGTCTATCTTTACAACGTTTAATCTCTACTCTTTGTCTTTGTGTTGTGGCTTTTGGACATGTGTTTGAAGTACTTGGATATTTTTCTTCTCTTTTTTTTTTTTACCTTCTGTTTTTCTACACGTTAAAAGGAGGAGGTGCTCTGTCGTGATGAAGTGTGTGAAGAAAGGGAATAAACCAGGGAGCTTTGGGGGCTCCCATGGTGGTTTTAGTTAGTTTTAGATCCGGGCAGTGACTGAGGCAAAAGCTAGGAAGAGCTTTTAACTTACTGTGGTATTTTTGGAGATACAACATCGCAGAGTCACATGATGGGGGTCTGAAGGGACCTCTTGGGGCCATCTAGTCCAAGCAGCCTGCTAAAGCAGGGCCACCCACAGCACGTTGCCCAGTGTCACAATGTCCAGGTGGGTTGGGAATCTCTCCAGAGAAGGAGACTCCACAGCTTCTCTGGGCAGCCTGCTGTGGGGCACCAGCACCCTGATAGCAAATTCTTCTCTCCTCCTGTTCAGGAACCTCCTGGGTTCTTGTTTTTGTCCATTGCACTTGTTGTATCCCTGGGCACCACTTAGAAGAGTCTGTCCCTGTCCTTTTTCCCCTTACCCTTTTAGTTCTTGTTGAGTGCCTCAGTTGCTCTACTCTAAGCTAAACAGCCCCAGGTCTCTCAGCCTTTTCTCCTTACATGTGGACGTGCTCCAGTCCCCTCAGCATCTTTGTAACCTCTGTTGGGCTCTCTCCAGTGGTTCTTTGTCTCTCTTGAACTGGGGAGCTCAGAACTGGACACAATACTCCCCGTGTGGCCTCAAATACTGCTTGAATCATCTATAAAGGTGCATGTGGCTTTGTTCTGGGGGAAAATGTGTTTTGTGGTGACTTGAGTCTTAACTGGGCCAGTCTAATTACTTGCCGAAGAAACTCTTCTCACAGGGAAGGAAGCACACAGGGCTGGGGCTGGTTAATTACATCTATGAAGTCACCTGCTTGGCCCCTCTTCCCACCTGGTGCCGAGTACCTGAATTTCAGGCTGGATTGTCTGCCTTATGGGTTAAAATTCTTCCTCAGTATGAAGATTTAGTGGGGGTAGATGCACAGCAAGTAGTGACAGGTACTGGTGCTTTTCAGTTGAGCACAGCTTGAGAATATTTACATGGTGGTTGTTATTCTAATGGTATTTCCTTGATGAGGCTCCAGTGAAGGTGGCTCGTCTGCTGCCTCCATCGCGGGTGAGAACCGTCTGGATTTCAGTTGTAAAAGGCTGTGGGGAGAAAGTGGTGTCTCCATAGCAAAGATCTTAGTGTTTCGTGATAAACTCATATATTTTTACCCCAGCTAATTTAAACCAGTCTGCACGACACTTCGCAGGAGTGATTTGTGGTGCAGCTTCTCAGTGTTTTCCTTTCTCCCTGCAAGGGAGATGAGCAGCATGGAGCTGGGTGCAGAGCGCTGGGGCTCTCAGCTGGGTGTTATGTAATTTGTGTGCCACTGATGCACGATCGTAAAAACACTCCCAGAAAGGTTCAAGGGAAAGCTTGTGCAGCCAATTATTTGCAATCACAGGCGTCCTAAACTGTGTGGGCTTGTGCAGCTAGAGCAAAGCGTGCTTGGGGAGAACGCTGTCTTTGGCATCCTGCTGCGAAGGGGGTAGGAAGCTGTCAGCACCCACGATCTGGAGGCTGGGTTTGAATGTTTTCCACGGTACCTGGAATTTGCAGGCTTCCCCCAGTGAGAACTGCTGTTTTCTGGAGCGCCTTCTTGTTGGGTATTTAAAATACCTTAATTTGTCAAGAGTCTGGGCGGTGGTGCTCGCTTCCTCTGTGGCTAGTTAGAGGTGATGCCAATTTGTAATCCTTTACAAGGGTATAAAAAAAAAAAAGAGAGAGAGGGAGAGAGAGAAGCTTAAATGCTAATAGCAGTGAGAAATCTGTTCGGCGTGCAGCGTGTGTGAGGCAAGCAGGAGCACACGTTGGGCTGTGTAGTCTCTGTCAGCTGAGCCCAGGGCTTTCAGAAATCTGCTCTAATTTTTATGCCGTGTGTGGAATGGCTAATCCCATGAAAGCCTCGCACCTTTTGACAGATGAAACGCTGCTGCTCTTAACTTACTTGAGCAACATTTTTTCTTCTTTTTATAGAGAGGGTATTAGCTCTGTGGCTCCGAGGGTAATGCAGCCCTTACACGAGAAAGATCTGGCTTTGATCTGACAGCTTTCAAGATCCATTTCCAATCACTGAGTTCCATTAACTCTGTTTATGATGGTGCCCTCAGACTTTCCCCCCCCACCCCCTGTTTATGTGACTCTTTAGGGTGTTAACATTTCTGTGTCTGTGAGTTCTCTCTAATAAACTGGAAGAGTAATTGGGGTCAAAAAAGGAAATAATCCTGTTAGAAGGTGTGGGTAATTATATTGGGTATTTTGGGCTCCAGAGTTGTTGTTCTTGATTCTGTAATGTTTTCTCCAAACTGTAGGATGTGGAGATATCACCAAACCTCCACCAAAACAGGACAGTGGGGCAGTGTGGTGCCTTGTACAGTTAATTGTGGGAGCATCAAACGAGTGCAACTGCGGGTTTGCTGGTAGGGGGAGAGGAGGGGAGGCTTCCCCAGCAAGCAGCCTCTTCTGCTTTGTTGAGCCATCAGTGGGATCTCTGTGGTCCTGCATCTGGCTCAGTGCAGAGCAGGAGCCCTGGAGCCCATCAACACCCAGTGCAGGAGCTCAGGCAGGTGATGGGTGCTGGCTGCGAGCTTCCCCTCTCCCTCCATGCCGGCATCTTGCCAGACCTCACATAGGAGAAACCCTCTTGGGTTTTCCTTTCAGTTTTAGTAGTGAAAAGACATGAACTCCTGAAGAGGCCCTCTGAAATCTCCGTCTCCTCTGGTGAATTTTCACCCTTTAAGTTCACGGTGTGCCAAGCTGTGTGTGTTGCATGTGGCTGTTGTGAGCAGAGAATGAGATGACAGTGTGCAAAGGCTGAAGAATTGGGACACATTACCCCAAAGTAAACAGAAAGCGTGTGGCAGTCCTTGGTGTTGCAGGGTAGCAACGGCAGAGAGTGAATTAGCTGTTGTAGGCAGAAGAAAGTGATGTTTTTTTCTAGGTCAGGGTTGAAGGCACTGTCAGGGTGGTGATGTGAAGCATACATTACTGTCTGCATTGTCCCTGCCATATGGATGTATGCAGTACTGCCCTTGGCATTCAAGCATTGAATTATTTATCCTCTCAAAATCTGTAGGCAGCCTTTCTTCCCTGCCTTTGAAAGAAAACCAAACTTACCTGGGGAGTATTTTTAAGATAAATCCTGCAGTGTAGCTCAGTGCAGTGGCAGGAGCGAGCTGCTGGCTGGAGTTGTTTTTGTGTCAGTAAACCAACAGTCACAGCATTCGGTGGTGTGTGGAGACGTTGAAATATTCATTCTGCTGTTAGGCTGCAGGAATGTCCAAGCTGGTGCTGGGTTCATCTGTGACTGAAATGTGTCTCTGCAACAAAATGGACAGGCTCTGGCAATGGAAAGGGCAGAAGACTCCTTGTGTCTTGGCCATGCAGTGGGGGACCTGACGTTTTTCCTCTTCTATGCACTGTGAAAAAGCATCCCCTTTCCTCTTGTGTTGGATTTGCTCTGAGAAATACTGAGGTGGTCCTTTTTTGGTGGTCAGCTGAAGGTCCTCAGCTGAGGAGAACAGCATCTGGGGGTATCATGGTGGGTGGTGAAATGGCTGGGGGTGATCAGGAGGGAGAGTGGGGGAAGCACACATTGAGGGAAGCTCTCATTATTTGAGAGATTGATGGCTTTGCAGCGTAGAAGAGGTCTAAAATGATTTAGAGCAGTGTGAAGCTGCTAAAACTGTGTCAGGGGCTTGGCAAAGAAGGGAGATGTGATCCTCTGAAAAATTCACCATGCTCCAGAGACAGCCTGTCCCTGAAAGCTCCACAGCCTGGGCAGCAGAGCCTGAGGAGCTGGGGTTTGAAGCAGGGTGCTTTGGTGCCCTGAAAGCCTTGATAGGAAATGAAATTCCTTTAAAAAAACAAAAAAAACCCCAAACAAAACCAGGGGGAAAAAACCCACCCCAGAACCAACCAAAACCCCCAAACCTTATTAAAGGAAAATAAGCTGAATGGAAACCTTGTGATTAAGTATTAAATGTTGAACTGCAGTTCACCGTGCTGCTTCATTTTAAATAAAGCACCTATGAAAGTGCTCCCCTCCCCCTCAGCCCTGAGTCTTATCAGCTTATCTGGGCAGGAGTTCAGAGCCATAAAAACAATATCCTGCTTACACCTTCCAGCCTATCCTATGACCTGCTCTCTGTAAACAAGTTGTACCAGGAGCCCCACATTACTAGTGAGTAGCTGGGTTCTGCAGGCTGCTCAGCTCCGGGAGGAGCCCAGATAAAGTTCCAAGAAGTTGGGAATGGTCTCTGGGTAGCTGCCTTCCGCGAGGAGGAGGTGAGCTGCTATCTGCTGACTGTGGCAGCGACTGCACCCTGTGAAAAGCAGCAGGCTTTGGGTCGATTTTGAGGCTCTGGCTCTGGTGTTTCCCCCGTTCTGCAGGCTGGTGGCTGTTGCGGATTGGGAAATGTCAGCGTTGTCGTAAGGGCACACACCGCTCGCTGCACCCACCGGTGGCCTGCTCTTGCGTCAGGGCCTGGATGGACTGAAGCTGTAAGCCTATTTATAAAGTGTCTGTAGATAGGTGGGGGAGATTAGCCATGCTGATGCTGGGAAGAGATGGCAGGTAGATGTGGGGAAGGGGTGTGTGTGGAAACAAACATCCTGCTCATGGCTGCTGTGGTGGTTTAAATACCAATGGGCGAGCTGGTGCTCTAGTTACAGTGTTTGGCTGCTTCCCATAGCTAGCTGTCTCCCTGGTTTCATCTTGCAGCTAGGCACAGGCTGATCTGTTTATCTGAGCTAGATCCTGGGTCTGTAATGAGTGAGTCTGGGTGGTTCTGTATGTAAAACTTCACCTTTTGCGACAGTCCAAGAGGTGAATGCACCAGCTGGGTTTGAAGATGAAAGTCCTGTTCTCCTAGAGCCTTGACCTTCTTATTCCAACTCATGGTTTCTTGTCCTACCAGCTCAGACAGGACACATGAGAATATGCACGTTTTGAAACCTGGGGTAGTTGAGAACTGTGCTGTCTTCTCTAGTTTCCTTCCTTGCTGTAGCCTGGCTCTCAGCACATGTCAGGGTGCTGTGGGGTGACTGTTCTGGCCTCTGATCTGTTTGATCTCCATTTTACCAGCAGCCCATAAAGCTTCTGGCTTTCTGACCAGGATCTGAGGTGCCCTGCATTACTCAGAGCTGCTGATCTCTGTTGTGGGTGAAGGTGATGAGCTAAATTACCTTCCTCTGTGATCAGCACTGCTGCTGGGGTGCTAAACTTGTTCTGTGGTGAGAGCTGAATTGCCTTTGAGTTTGCCCTCATCCAGGGAAGGAGAGATCAGATGAGAAGTCAACTTGGTGGCTTTTTCCTGGTGTGCTGAGTAGCGTCTCTTAGTTAGAAAGCCACAGGTTGTAGTCTTAAAATGCTGAATTCACTTCTGCAGTCTGTTCTGTCTGCTGGCTTCGCCTGCTTCACCCACCATAACATTTCTTCTCCCTTCTGTCTGTCCCTCCCCCTTCCCTGGAGCCTCATCTGATGGAGGTTCTGCTCAGCTCTCTGCTTTCTCCTTGGTCCTCCTCATCCAGGATTCTTGTCTCTAATTTTAGCCTGTCTGCCTTTTGATGTTCTGTCCCGTCTGTTCCTGCCTTTCTCCTTTTCTCCGTGATCATCCTGCATCTCCATTTCCCTCTGAGATCTGGGCCTTGGTTTTGCATGGTGGGAGGAAAGGGCTTGAAACCAGAGGGAAGCATGGTGAGGTGAAGGATCTGAGGGTGTGGAGACTTCTGCCAGGGATGAGAGTTTGGAGTGCTGGTAGCCTGGGTCTGCTTGTTTTGTGGCTGTTACCTCTTTAGCATCACTGGGAACGTCTATTGTCCCTGCTTAGATCAGCTCTTTGGCTCTTTCTCTTGAGGATGCCTTCTGTGTTTGAGCCATGAGCTCTTTTCTGTGCTGTCACCAGCAATACTTGTAGGCAGAATTTACTCTCGTTGAGCAGTGCAGGTAATGGAAATCTGCAGAATCCTCCTGACGGCCTCCTCAGAGCTGTTCTCTGCTCCATCTGGTGCTAATTCACTGCTGCAGCTCACAGTAGAGAAGGGTGCAGGGAGGGTGCTGGCTGCTCTGCTCACTGAGTATTGCCTGGCAGCCTGGCCTTCCCCTGACCCGTTTGCCAGGCCATGAGAGCTGCAAGCTGTGTGGTTTTCTCGGGAGTTTTACTTCGTGCTAGCATGAATTTGCTTATGTGCAGAGAAAATGACTTCTGGTGTGGATGCATTCTGACAGAGTAAGACAGTGCTCTGCAGCAGGCTGCGGTGCATGCCAGCAGTGAGCAGGGTACCGGAGGCTTGGAGGTGGCTTGTCCTGGTGGGGTTCATCTGCCTGAAGACCAGTGAGGACTGTGTGTGTGTGCACAGAATCCCATTTGTGCACAGAATATAAATACTGGCTGTTGCAGGCATGCAGCCTGTGCTTTTAGAAGTTCTTTTGTGCAAACAATGTTCAACCCTTCCACCACTGCAGCAAGGAGCTTCAGCAGAAACCCAACCCTAGCAATTAGTTGAAGGCTTTAAAGGGAACCTAGCAACTGCTGCTGTAGTTTGAGTCACAGAGGGTTGGGTGGTTTTTATTCTTTTTTTGAGTCTGAGGTTTGTAGCAGTTTGTGTTGTGTGAAAATACTCTGGGTATTGGGGAAGGCAGAGGGATAGAGGGCTACGAAGATGTTGAGGGGAGGGGACTGGAGCATCTCTGTGAGGAGGAAAGGCTGAGAGACCTGAGGCTGTTTAGCCTGGAGAAGAGCAGCCTGCTCAATGCTTAGCAGGAGCTAAAGGGTGGGGGGTGAAGGGATGGGGCCAGACTCTTTCCAGTGCTGGCAAGTGACAGGGCAAGGGGTATTGGGTACAAACAGAAACCCAGAAGGTTTTGTCTGAACAAGATGAGAAACTTCTTTGCTGTGAGGGTGTTGAAGCCCTGGAGCAGGTTGCCCGGAGAGGTTGTAGAGTCTCCCCTCTGGAGAGATTCCAAACCCACCTGGACGTTGTGATCCTGTGCAACCTGCTGTGGGTGCTCCTGCTTTAGCAGGGAGGTTGGACTAGGTGATCTGCACAGGTCTTTTCCAACCTCCACCATACTGGGATTCTGTGAGGGAGCTGTGGATGAGTGACTAAATGAGTTGAAGTCCTAATGGTGGTGCTACAGTGGGCTTCGCAGCAAGCGAGCCTCAGGGAAAGTGGAGCATCTGTGTGGTGGTATGTGAACTGGGTGTTTGTGGGTAACCTGAGCTCACCTGTAAGGAGTTTTGTTACCCAGATACTTTTTGACCTAACTTGCTGTTGTCAGTGATGATTAACAGATGATGCTCTCCACGAGTGTGGTTATGTAAAACATTAATGCCCTGCCTCCTTTTGGATCAGCTTTATAACGTATGCGGGGCCCGAAGTCGAACTTCAAAGCAGGTAGTTTGCTTTATGGTTGGACCTCTGAGGAGTTTTATGTGTAGGGTGGAGTTGAACTTGTGGAGAATATTGCAGTTTTCCCACTGTCATAAAAAGTTATGATCCTCATCATTCAAGTATTGTTCTGTAGGTGGAGGCAGGAGACAGATGCAGGGGTCAGTGGGAGCGTGTACGGAGCGAGTTCAGATGTGCCAGCGGAGTGAATGCCGTCCTCTGTGCTCCCAGCTCGCTGAAACGGGTTCAAAAAGTGCCTTGTGCTCTTTCTGGGTCTTCCTAAGAAACCTGCACCTGTGGTACTCACGGAACAGGGAGACCATTTCCATGGGAAAGGAACTTGGCAGGGGAGCTGCGGAACGCGGCTGAGAGGGGGGCTGTTTTCCAATGCAGTATTTTCAACCCTTCTTAAAACGTGGCACTTCAGAGGGGAAGAGAGACTGTAAGTCACTTTATAACCTACTTTCTTTCTTTGGGCTTTTCTTTGGGGTTGCAGCCAACTGAGTTAAAATAAATAAGTGGCTGCCTCTTGAAGGAGCCTTGTTCCAATTAGCTTCACTCATGCTGCAGAAGATATTTAGAAACTGAGAAATATTCCCTAAAAAAGACTGTTTAAGCAAAATGATCTCGGTGGGAGAGTGGGATAACCTTTTAGAGCCTTAATTGTGGGCTTTCCTAAGTGCATCTGATAGCCAGTTCTTGTTGACCTGGGCTGCTTCTAAACCCTGGTGACGTGTAAGGCAGCTGCAGCCTCGGCGCTGCAGACCGAGGCATGGAACAGTTTTCAAGAAGTTTTTGGTTTTCAAGAAGTGAGTTAGAGCTGATGAAAATAAGTCACTATTCCAGCTTCACTCAGATCTCTATAAATATTCCCAGTGACTTCGCCTCTGGTTTAAAACCTTCTCTCCTGGGACGAGGAGGTATAAATGTGCTCTTTGTTTGCAGCCAGGGAAATTAAAGGATCACAACATTCAGAAACCTACACTTTAGATCTTCTGGAAAGCTGTTTCTTCAGGAATGTGTGTACTGTACCTAAAGGGGCAGACACCTTCGTTAAGGTGGTTTGTTTTCTGTCCTTGTTAGCTCGAATTTTACTCTGAAGGCGTTCAAACTTAAAGGGGGAAAAAAAAAAAGGGCTGTGATTCTTATCTGTGGATGATCCATTAGCTGCTTCAGCCTGCCTTTATTTATTTTGGTAAACACATGTGTGAATGTAAACATCTTATCCAGAATGGCCTTGCAAATGTTCCTGCATTAACATACATTGTCATGGAGAATAATTTTCATTTAACTGTAATTTGCTTTATATTTTCCTGCCTGGTTGCCATAGTAACACAGTCCGATGTGGCTGTGCCTGCTCCAGGAGCTGGGTTATGCATTGCCTTTATAATGGACCTCTGTTAATCAGGCTGCAGCTCTCGCTGAAGGAACCGGCATCATTTGTAGGAGGCACCTTCTGTGGATAAACTCAGATGCCTGCAGCACCTCAGCTTAATGTTTGGAGTTACTGGGCGTGCTTTTCCGTTCTGCAGAAGTTTTGTCATTAGAACTGTGCATTAGGGTTGTGGTGCTGATGTGTATTTACTTGGGTTTAATGTCAGTTAGACTTCATTTTCTGTTTTCACTTAATTTGCTGTAACAGCCTAACTAGTAACACTCCTTCCTGTGGTTCAGTTTCAGGCCTTTGACGTTTGAAACACAGCAATGAAATATTTGTTGTCCTTATCTGTGCATTGAAAGTTGGCTTTCTTCTCATGATGGTGTATTTGTGGCTTTATGGTGGTGGTGGAAGCTGGGCAAACCACCTTCAGTGGTGTCTGGTGATAGGGCTAGGGTCAACGGGCACAAACTGGAACCCGGAAGGTTCTGTCTGAACAGAAGGAGAAACTTCTTTGCTGTGAGGGTGCTGGAACCTTGGAGCAGGCTGCCCAGTGGAGTCTCCCACTCTGGAGAGATTCCATATCTACCTGGACATTGAGACCCTACTTTAGTGAGGGGTTTGGACTGGATGATCCACAGAGGTCTTTTCCAACCCTCACTATGTTGGGATGCCCAAGCCTGGCATCTAACAGCACTGAACTTTGTCCAACAGTGATACCAAAGCATTCATCATGCTTCTAAGGAAAAATTATTTCCTTTTGGCTAAGAGCAGGTAGAAATGAAGGTGGATCTGAATCCCATTTCTTGCCTGTCTGTGGATTTTGGGTCTGTTTTGCACCTCTTGTTTTTGGCCGCTGTGTCCCTGTCAGCCTCACGCCGTGGCTGCTGTTCCTCTGAACTGTGCCCGGTTTCTCTTTGATTTACTTCACTTGGGAACCCCCAGGCTCAGAAAATGCAGATGTGAGTGTTGTGTGTGTCCACTGCACCTGGTGGTGGGAAGCTGATTTTAGAGCTAAAGGCAGTGGGCCATCCCAAGGCAGGGGGATTTAGGGCTTTAGATACTACCCCATAGTGTGGTGGTGAGCTTTGCCCTTCTCTGAAGGGCCTGTGGTGGATCCCACTAATGTCTAATGACATTACTAATGTCACTAATGACATGTGCTTCATGTCTTCAAAGATGAAGTACAGCATGATCCCCAGGAGTATCTCGGCTTGGAGGCAGTGACAAAACAGAAGGATGCAGTCCTCTGCTGTTGTCCATGTCTTGGTGACACCTTGGGAGAGCTTGACTTCTGGCCACTGAGATAGGAATCATGGTGGCATCAGTTCAAACTGACCTTGTCAGTGAGCAAATTATGCATTTTTGCTCAACAGGGTGAGCTGAAGGAGAGAAAATGAACCACTTGGGATTCTCTGATCTGTCTACTTCCCTGACAGAAACCTTAAATTGTGCCCCAGGGACGTGAATTTCACCTCCCTCCCAAATCAGCCTCCTCCAAATGAATTTTGAGTTCAGTTTGAGCTCTCTCAGAAAATGTGTGTGTTGGCCCTTTGGTTCCCCTGCTCTCCGTGGTTGGAGGCCAATTGTGGCTTACGTAAGTCCAGATTACTCCAGCACGTGGATGCTTTCAGATGCATATGGTCTCACAGTTATTTCTTGGGGCTCTGCAGAAAGAATTGAGTAACATTTTGTTCTGTAATGCAGTATTAAGAAACCCAGCGTGGTTTTTTTCCTGTGATGGCATATAAACAAGTAGTGATAACACCCTATTTAAAGCCTTTGGAGGAGGAAGGGCTGAATCAAGCTTCATTTTTTTTTTTTCTCTTTCTTTTTTTTTTTCTCCCAACTGTACCTACACACCACATTTCAGAGCAGTTTTGCTTGCCTGCCATGAAAGCTGTTAGCTATTCTAAGTGAACCAGTTTCTGAAGTGCAGTGTGTGGCGTGGGTATGGAGTAGCTTCGTTCACAGATGTTACCCGCTTCTGCTCCCCCTCTGCCCTCATGAGACCACATCTGGAGTGTCCAGTTCTGGGCTCCCCAGTTCAAGAGGAACAGGGATATGCTAGAGAGTGTCCAATGGAGGCTATGAGGATGATGAAGTGACTGGAACATTTGTCTGATGAGGAAAGGCTGAGAGACCTGGGGCTGTTTAGCCTGGAAAAGAGAAGATGGAGAGTGGATCTTACTAATGTTTATACATATACACACACACACATATATATATATATATATATATGAAAGGTGGGTGTTCAGAAGGTACTTGTCCCTTTTTAGTGGTGCCCTGTGATGGGACAATCATAGAATCAATAAGGTTGGAAAAGACCTCAGAGATTATCAAGTCCAACCTATCGCCCAACACCTCATGACTAACTAAACCATGGTTGTAGCCAGGTGGGGGTTGGTCTCTTCTCCCAGCCAACCAGCAACAGAACAAGAGTACACAGCCTCAAGCTGTGCCAGGAGAGGTTTAGGCTCGAGGTGAGGAGAAAACTCTTTCTGGGAAAAACTATTTGCCATTGGAATGTGCTGCCCAGGGAGGTGGTGGAGTCACTGTCCCTGGAGTTGTTCAAAAAGGGATTGGATGTGGCAAGGGACAGTGAATACAAACTAGAACACAGTTCCACCTCAACATGAGGAAAAACTTTATTGTTAAGGATGCTGGAGCACTGGAAACAGGCTGCCCAGAGAGGTTGTGGAGTCTCCTTCCCTAGAGACTTTCAAAACCTGCCTGGATCTGTTCCTGTGTGACCTGCTCCAGGTGATCCTGCTTTGGCAGAGGGGCTGGACTGGATCTTCAGAGGTCCCTTCCAACCCCTACCGTTCTGTGATTTCTGCAAATTTCCCTGTGTGACGTTAATGCTCTTTTCCTGTTGACAGAGGCAGATGTGTTTGAATCAAAGGCCAATAGAATTTTAATAGAAGGCTAAAAAATGGCTTGGTCATAGTCTGGACTTTCAGCTCTTATGAAGACTTGTTGCATTTTTCCTCTTTTCCCTACTTGTTGTCACACAAATGCTGAGAATTGACCATTAGTTGTTATTATTATTAGTTTATATTATATTATTAGTTTATATTATATTATTATTATTATTAGTTGTTATTATTAGTTGTTATATGTTAGTTGGAATGGGCTGCCCAGGGAGGTGGTGGAGTCGCCGTCCCTGGAGGTGTTCAAGGGGAGATTGGACGTGGCGCTTGGTGTTATGATCTAGTTGTGAGGTCTGTTGGAACAGGTTGGACTTGATGATCCTTGGGGTCTCTTCCAACCTTAGTTACTGTGATACTGTGTGATACTGTGTGATATTCTTCAATGACTGACCTGTGGGATACTCCAATGTCTCTCTTCAAAGGGCATAGGTAATGTGCTCTGACAATCTAAGCTATCAGATGGGACAGTCAGACTTGCTGGCACTTCCTGAAGTGATGAACCCATTTCTCTCTAATTCATTAGTTTATCTGAATTTTATTCCAGTTTTGCTCAACTTCATATACCTGAAAAAGCAGGTGTTCCACCCCAAAAGGTTTAGAATTGGAAGTATTTTATTTGAGAGTTAAGTATTAAAATCTATAATAGTGCAAGGAAATAAAAAGCAGGTTTTGGAGCTAGTGCTGAGTTACAGTATCACAGTATCACTAAGGCTGGAAGAGACCTCAAAGATCATAGAGTCCAACCTGTCGCCATGTCCACCAAGTGCCACGTCCAGTCCCCTCTTGAACACCTCCAGGGATGGTGACTCCACCACCTCCCTGGGCAGCACATTCCAATGACCAATGACTCTCTCCGTGAAGAACTTTCTCCTCACCTCGAGCCTAAACTTCCCCTGGCGCAGCTTGAGACTGTGTTGAGTTGACTGTGTTGAGAGTTGATATTTCCAGCATCACAGGAGCAGCCTGCTGTGGAAGTGAGGCTAGAGGTCTGTTGGTTAGCCTGTGATTCAAGACAAAGGGGTGTCATTGTATTGACAGAGCAGAGCTGGGCAGTGCTTAACTCATTTTAAACAACCAACCAGGCCCAAACCCACCTTACCCTCTAGCCTGTGTGTGAGTCTGGGTATGGTGAGTAACTTACATTTTCTGACTTCTTCTCAGCTCTCTCAGCACACCTTTGAGGTGTTTTCTTCCAGGGGTGTGGTTCTGAAGGGCTGCTTGATGAATTGCAATGTGAGCACCTTGTAGGTATAAACTAACACGTGGTGACTAAGTTACCTTTGTGGACTCATTGAATAGACTCCTTTACCTGATAACTGGGTTAAACATTTGTTCGGTAGCAGGAGAGCAGAGTGGCTTTGGTGGCAGGGAGAGTATTTGAGAGTACTTCAAGGTATTTATTTGCACTTGGGTTTGGTCTGACAGCTAACAGTTACCTTATCAGAAGTCATGAGAAAGTGTTAATTGGGAGATAAAACATTATAAACCCAAATTGTCTTTCGGCTTCTTCCCTTCTTGGATGTTTGGGTTGACTCTGAGGCACTTTTCACCCTGTGTCAGGCTGTGAAGACTGTGTTTGATTTAGCTCCATTAATTATGTGGGAGATGTGGATCTCAGGATCCCAGCACAGTGGGGGTCGGAATGAGCTTCTGGAGAGCTTATGGTCCAACCCCCCCTTGCTCAAGCAGCGTCTCCCACAGCAGGGTGCCCAGAATCACAATGTCCAGGCAGGCTGGAATGTCTCCAGAGGAGGAGACTCCACAAACTCTCTGGGCAGCCTGCTCCAGGCCCCCAACACCCTCAAAGCTAAGCTCCTTCTACCACAGCCTGGACATGGTGCTACTAGGAAGAAAATGTTGCAAACTGGGCTGAGATATGGGGTGGTGGAGAGCTCAGAGGAGCTGCCTTGTGTGCAGTCGTGGGAAGAGGAATGTCTTCAGGGAGTGGGTGAATTGTTTCCTTCTGCTCGGAACAGCCTCTTAATGAACTGCCCTCTCCAGGGTGTAGAGAGATTAACCTCCCACGGCTCTCTGCAACCTGGGAGACTTCCACCATACTGCTGCCTTCACATGTTTGTGGCTAAAAATACGTTTGTGCTGCTGCTGGGCGGACTGGAGGCTCGGTGATCTTTTTGTCTTCAAGAAGGAGACTTTGTGTTGCTGCCTGAACTACCGCCTGAATCGTGGTGTGTTTTTTTTTTCTCTTGCTCTGCAGTGTGACTGCTTTTTCTCCTTCCAACAGGGGAAAAAAAATGATGTGGTGCAAATAATTGTTCTGGTTGGAATTCCCTCTTTGACAACAATAGCAGAAAACGGGGTGGGGTGGTTTGAAAATGTTTAATGATGAAAAGTTTTGGAGGAAGGAGCTCGCCCAAGCTGCCCAGGCTTCGCCACGTGATTCCTCTTCACTGTTTAGTCTTCTGCAGAAGTGGTGGCGTTCTCCCAACCAGCTCTTTGAATAGTTCTGACCACTTCTGCCTCTTCTGAGCACAACTGTTGAAGAATGCTTTGTCTGTGTTGGGTCTCACTTGCTCTGCTGCATTCCCTCATTCAGCTGCCTTCATTTGGTTGTAATTTAGCACTTCCCTCTTATCCGATGAGGCAGAATGAAAGCCTCCCTGGCTAACACCTAGGAGCAGTACTTGGAGTTATTGCTACCTCTGCATGTAATGATTCATCCTGGAGGCAGACAGCTCACTGCCCTCAATACCTCCCTGTAGTTCCAGACACATTCAGATGTGGTGCTTCAGCCTTCCTGGCTTGCGGAATCTCGGCCCCGATGCTTCTGTTTACTGGGAGGCTTTGTTTCTTAGTAACCCTGGAGATGTTTCACGGTAGCAGTAGCACCAGGGCTAGTTTAGACACGGCACGGATGGCTGTAGGTGAGTTTACTGCCTGGTGTTGAGCAGCTCAGTAGCTGATGCTCTTGCAGCGAGTTGAAACTTGAATTCTTGCTGTTGTGCCAGTGGGGGAAGCTGCAGGGGGGTGGTTGAGGTCTGGGATGTAAAATGACTCTCAGCAAACATTGCGCAAGTGTGTGGAGCTCTGCTCTCGGTGCTGAGCGTTCTCTGTGTGCTCCTGAGACGGACACAGGTTTTTCTCTCTTGACTTCTTTAAGATTCAGAGTACATTTTCCTCCTTTCATGTTGGCCTTACCTTGACTTGCTTGATGCCAAAGCTCACCTGCTGCATCTGCTGGACTTTTATCTCCTACCTCTGCCTGTGTGTTCCCAAGACCTGCCGCTGCTGTGGCTCAGCCGTAGGGCTCCGTCACAAGCTACTCAGACAACCTAAACCATTTGTAAGGAAACTCTTTAAAATATAGATGGCATTAGAGGGCCTCAGGCTTAAAATTAGAAACTGTTTGTGATGCACAGTTGTAGTTGTTTACCTTGAACCATAATTATCTTATTTCCTGAGCTAAAAACGTCCCGTCAGCTTGCTGAAGCAAGATTTGATGACAAAGGAATTGTTTTTAGCCACCAGCAGAGCAAAGAACACTTCAAGTATGTGTCTAAATATGATTTTATAACCCAAAGTATAGCACACTCAGGGTTTTAAATGGGCTCTGGAAGTTGCGTGGGCTTATGGGTAGGACATTTGGCCAGGGATCAAGGGACTGGGTTTAATCCTAACCCTGTCCTTTTGTCCTTTGTGCTGTTTGTTTGGAGGGGGGGGATGTGTGAAGGAAAGGATCTGCCCTTCTGCAAGGTGTTTGTGGATTTTCTCGGGGTGTGGTGTCGTGGCAGGGCTGGAGTGGGGTCACTGCTGCTGGGGGGTGAGGCTCCCTGCCCAGCACTGCCCCTTCCCAGGGCACACGAGCCAGTGCTGCCCATCCTAAGATGGAGACCAGCAGGCAGAGGAAAGTGAGTGGGTTTTCTGCAGAGCTGGCAGCATTAGTTACTTTAGGGACAAGCTCCAGAAGGGGCCTGAGGGAAGAGCAGGGGATCTAGCAGCTGAGCAGGAGCGTATCTCCCAGCTCAGCTGTCACTGAGAACTTCACCCACAGACCTCAAGTCCCTCTTGAGGGTCTGGGGTAGCACAAACAGACACAGGGAAACACTGGACATCCATATTCTGCCACTTAGTAGTGCTCTCTGGAGTGTCTCTGTGGCTGCCGTGGCTGCCTCCTGCTGTCATAGCAAGGTGAGGCTGTGGGAGCCAGCTGCTTCCTCACCATTACCTGGAGCTGCTGGGCTCTTCCTTCTTCAGGTGAATGGAAAATGGGAGGGCAGCAGCTTCTTTAATGCTGGCAACTGCTACTTAAACCTGTTCAGGGCTTAGAATAGAGAGAAAAATAATCAGTGGAAGCTGTAGGTGCTTTCAATTTAGGTGGTGTTTTAAAAGAATCTTTTTATTCTGACCTTAACTTGCCAGGCCCTAGACAATAGGGAGAGATGCTGCTGTCTGTAAATCAGGGAGGTGCTGCCTTCACAGCTTCTCCTTGCTGTGTAATTTGAGGTGATTGTAAGTCACTTATCATACCTCTGGGAGCTGAACATTTGAGCACATCTTAACAGTTGCATTTTTCACATCACTTTCTGGGGACCTCCTGGGTCATCCAGACAGGTCTGCTGCTCTGGTAGGTGACAGGGTCATCTCATCCTTGCAGTGGCTGTGTGGATGTGGGTGTGAGCCTTTGAGTGAGACCTGCATGTTCTTGAGAAACCAGTGTCTGAGTTGCTGAAGTGCCTGGTTGTGGTGCTTGTGTGACTGCGTGGAATTGTCTTGGCCGAGCAGGTTGTGTTCGGGTGATCGTGGATCTTGGATAAGCTTGCTCTGGGGTTATTTTTCCCCCACTCTTTGAGAGAGACTCTGTATGTTCTTGAAGGCTGCACAGTGACTTCCTTGACTCCTCCTTGGCTAATTAGTGTTTTAAAATGGGATGCTCGCATCCTTTTCACAAATCAGCTTTCAAAAAGGAAAGAGATTGGTTATTAATAGCACCCGCTATCCAATTTGCCACTGAGTCGCAGGGCAGCAAATATCGGAGGTGTAAAGGTGACAAATGTCTGGCTCTCACTCTTTTCTCCTTCCCAGGAATGGTCTGTGTTTTCTCACTGTGGTAAAATTGAGCACTGAGTAAGGAATTTCAGACTCAGATTTTAAACCAGTGGTGCTCCCCCTGGCCTAGCAGCATTGTTATCCCTCCTTCCTTCCTTCCTTCCTTCCTCCAGAAAAAGAACCTACAAAGGAAATTTGAATGGAATGGGTGAGTAAAGGGCTCTTAGTAAAGTTACCCAGATGATGTTCAGGCTGATGATGGGAAGTGTGTCTTTGTCCCACCTCAGATTTGTGGTTAGGAGGAATGCAAGGGAGAAGGTACCTGAAATATGTCAGCAGCTGTGATCTAACTTTGAATTAGTGGTTCTCAGAGAACATACTACTTGTCTTCACTGGGCTTAAGCTTCACTTGGAGCTTAATTAGGACAAGTTAAAGCTTCAAGACTTTTTAGCTTGGCTTCTGTTCAGCAGGGTGGGGGTTTTCAGCTCTCAAGGATGGGCAGTAATTTTATCTATCTTAAAATTCACCATTGAGGGTCCCTTTTGATGGCATAGCAGCATATTCCTATCTCCTGTGAAGACAGATTGAGAGAGTTGGGGGCTGTTCAGTCTGGAGAAAAGAAGGCTCTGAAGAGACCTTATTGTGGCCTTCCAGTATCTTAAGGGGGCCTACAAGAAAGCTGGTGAGGGACTTTTTAGGGTGTCAGGTAGTGGGGGGAATGGAGCAGAAGTAGAAATTAGTAGATTCAGATTGGTTGCTGGGAAGAAATTCATCACCAGGAGGGTGGTGAGACGCTGGAACAGGTTGCCCAGGGAGGTGGTGGAAGCTTCATCCTTGGAGGTTTTTAAGGCCAAGCTGGATGTGGCTGCAAGCAACCTGCTCTAGAGTGAGGTGTCCCTGCCCATGGCAGGGGGCTGGAACTGCCTGATCCTTGAGGTCCTTTCCAACCCTAACAATTCTATGATTCTTTACGTGCAGCCTTTAGATCTCAAGTGGCAGAAGCTCCCTATGGCCATGGGGCAGGGGTTAGTTTGGTTTTTCAGTGCAGGTGGTAAATTTCCAGGATGGCTTTGACAAACGTAAGCTGGCCAACTGTCAGCTCAGTTTGTTGGCCAGCTGTGGCAATTCTGGCTGGTTTTTGTTAACCTTCAATTCTGTAGCCTAGAACTAAGTGTTCTGGTGCTCGATGAATTTAGTTTGGTTTTGCCATAAACCTTTCTCCTTGTCAACATCCGTGAATATTCCTGCTGGTGCTGATGACTCCAGTGGTGCTCACTTTATTACTTCTGGCTGGTGTGACAGAAGAGTGTCTCTTGTCTTGCCTCCTACCTCTGACTTGGATTTACTGGGTGGTGGTTTCTGTGCTGACCTGGAAGTCTTTTCCGGGGTAATGCTTTGTAATATGTTTGGTTTCCATCGAAATGATGGCCTTCTACAAGCATGCTGCTGTGCTTAAGCTTTAAAAAGTGCCATCTTTCCTCCCTCTGCATTATCTGACTAATTGGACTGGAAATTTACTACTTTTCCAATGAGGCTCAGCAAATGTTTAGGATATGGAGGCTCCAATTTCTTCTCGTTTTCATCCGAACTAAAAATACTCACGGAACAGCTCTGCTTTGAAAATCCACACCATTGTGCATCCTGTGTCTCTTCCAAATGGCTTCAGAATTAACAGCTTTCTGTGCACTAAAATAAACAGCTTGAGGGTTCTGTACATTTTGTTGTTGAGTTTTATGGCTCGATAGCTAAGCAGCTCAGGTTATGTGAAAGCAGAGAGGACTCTTGTTCTGTGCTGATGGTTTTCTCGGAAGCACATCCTCACGTGCTTGACGTGTGTGTGTGTGTATGTGTGTTCACTTTTGATGTGCTTTTGCTGTAATAACAACATGTTGGGTTTTTTTTTCCAAAGCAAGACAGTGGCTCTTTGCTCTGCATGTGCAGATCATTAACAAAGAAGTGAGACTAATTAATGCATCTTTTTGGAAGAGATTCAGCTGGGCTGGAAGGACCCAGCAGTCTTGGGTAATGACATTTTGTATTGGAGCTCTAAAAAAGAGAAGTTGAAAGGGTCTGGAAGATCATTTAGAAACACTGAGGCTAACAAACAGGGATGCCTGTAGCTCTGTGGGCTGCTGGAGGGACAGCAGAAAACTGGGTTTAGGTGCCCAACCATTTTCTTCCTCATCCGTGACAGAGAAGGCTGCTTGATGTAATCACAGAGTCGTTTAGGTTGGAATCACACAGAATCCCAGAATCTCAGCATGATGGGGGTTGGAAGTCACCTCTGGAGATCATTCAGTCCAACCACCCTACTGAAGTGGGGTCACCCACAGCAGGTTGCCCAGGATCACAATGTCCACATAGGTTTGGAATGTCTCCAGAGGAGACTCCACAATCTCTCTGAGCAGCCTGCTCCAGGTCTCCAGAACCCTGCCAGTTTAGATGGGAGGTCCTGAGTTCTGGTTTGTGCCTGCTGCCCCTTGTCCTATCACTGGGCACCACGAGAAAGAGTCTCATGCCCCCCACCCATTAGGTCTTGCTGAGCACTGAGAAGATCCAGGCTGCTCTTCTCCAGGGTGAACAGCCCCAGGTCTCTCAGCCTTTCCTCCTCCCAGAGATGTTCCAGGCCCCTCAGCATCTTCATAGTCTCTCTTGGACTTTCTCCAGCTGTTCCTTGTCTCTCTTGAACTAGACCCAGTACAATAAAAGACCTTTAACATCAAGTCCAACTGTTAACCTAAGGCAAATGTTGCTTGTGTAGCTCAGACTTTTTTTTATCCACTTGCTGACAATGTGGATGCTGATCCATAATCTTTAAGACATTTAACACTGATTTTTGAACCTAGGGAGGTTTTGTGTTTTAACATCTGCAGACTAAACCATAGCCTGGAAAACACCGTGTCCTCTCGCCTGGCAACCCCAGGCTTGTCTCAGCTTGCTGCTACAGAAGGGCAAGCTGCAGCCTTGAGCTGCAGCCCAAGGTTGGGTAAGGAAATTGCAGGAGCTGTGTTTTGATTTAATACTTTCCACTCATCAGCGAAGCCACAGAAGGGTGGTAAGGGTGAAGGGGAGATGAGGGAACATGCTTCTGTGTTTCCAGGGCTCTTAGTCGTGCGCACAGAAGTGAACACTCTGCTTCAGTGGAAACTGTTTGGGCTTGCTTTGCTCTTCTGCCACATCACGCCAAGGAAAAAAGAGCTGCTTGAGTGATTTCAGCTTTCAGGTTGTGCTGGGAGCAGGGACTCTGCTGACAGCCCCAGTTTTTTATCAGGCCAAATACCTTTTAGGCCGCTTTCACACATCTTTGCAGGAGAAATGATGTGTACTTGTAGAGGTTAGTAATTTTGAGCTGTTCTTGAGGGCACTCTTGGCATGAAGAAGCCAGATAACCAGTACTAAATTTAGAATGCTTGGTTACTTCAGTTTATTGCTCAGCTGCCTGCATTAGGGTTAAGCTCAGTGAAACAGGAGGCTTCTGCTGGGAATTAGTTCCTTAGTTTAATGCAGTTTAAAATAAAAGTAGTTAAAGGCTTTTATACTATCTTTGGAGCTCCTGAAATGAGGTACAGGGATTTTGTTTGAACTTCTCCAGTCTCATACCTATAAAAGGAGACATGAATGTCCTGTACACAACCAGCATTCCCATTCTCCTTGCACTCGTGGTTTGGGGTATTTGTGAAGTAGACAGCAGTGGTGTGCAGTAAGTAGCTCCTTGGGGGCAGGCAGGAGTACTGCTGGTGGAAGCTGGGTCTGATTGTTTGATCAGTGTGGGAATACTGGAACTAGTATTGTGTAATGAGTTGAGAAGAACACAGATCTTGGGGAGTGCCTGAAATGCATCAAAACTCAGTCACCTGGCATCACAGAGCCTGTGTTCTTCTCATTCAGTGGAGCTTTCTAAGCAGCTTAGTCATTCCTGGTTTGCACTAGTCAGACTCCAGTTTCTTGTGGACTGTGTTGTCTATGTCAGACTTTGAATTGAAACACTTAAAGGACAATTTGGTTGCAGAGGAATCGCATCATTCTCTTCCTTCATGCTTGCTTTGGTGGGATAAATTGAAGCTTAGGCTCTGCAGCCCCCACCGAGGTATCTTGGGCTGTGTTTTTCAGGACAGTATCAAGTTAGTTTTGTATTTTTATCAAGTAGCAAAGATGACAGGAGCTTTCAAAAATGTAGAACTCAGCAGATGTATTATCTGCAGGGCAGAATAGAGGAACTTTGAGACCAGGAATATATTAGCTCCTTAGTTTCTGAAAGCTATACAATTAAATTTTACCTGATGCTACAACTTGGTTGCTATCAAACATACTGAAAGGTGGGTTGTTGGTTCCCACCCACCCCCTTTATTTTTCTTTTTTCCCTATTTTTTTTACTCCTTTTCACCCCCAATCTTTTTTCTCCTTCCCCCCCTTTTGTTTTTCTTCTTTCCACCCTCCTTTTTTTCCTCCCCTTTTACCCCTTCCTCTTCTTTTTTTTTTTTTTCTCCTCTCTTTTTTTACTTCCCCTTTTTTCCTCCTTTTTTTCCCCTTTGGTAAGCACTAATTTGGTAAGTGGAATTCTCTGCACGCTGGTTTATCTCTTGGGTTGCCCAGTTGGCTATAGCGATGCTGCAGCGAGATTTGCTGCTTTGTGAATCCTGGTGAAAGGCACTTTCTGCAGCTCACACCACTACTGGAAATTTCTTCCTGAAGTGTAGGAGCAGCTGCACATGTGAGCACTTGTGACTGGTCCTGCTGAACACCAGGGTTTGCTCAGCATGTGTGTGTTTGGAGGTGGTTGGGCTGTGAGCTGCTGATAGGATGCAAGGCATTTCAGTTGCAGGCGTGTTATTTATCGTCAATTTCTGCCGTATTTCTTGGCAACAACTCTTCCTCCTCCCATTCTCTGGTGCAACACCTCACCTTTTTCCTTCCCTTTCTAAACAGTCCCGAGCTACATAGAGTCTGGATGTGCTCTGCCAGGCGCCTGAGTGAAATGGCCACAAATCTGACGGTCGTTAGTGGCCATGTGTCCCCTTGAGGGGCCAGAGGGCTGTGAGGGCAGGACTGTTCTCAGCTCTCAAAGGGCAAAACCTACAGAAGGGAGCTGAGGCAGGAGTTTCTGCATTCTTTCTTGGACCTCTTCTCCCAAATCCAGAGCTTGTCATTTAGATTCTTCCCCAAGCTGGGTGCTGTGATGAGGCAGGGATGGAATCACTGTTGTCTGCAGACGGTACTTACAGATATTCCTGGAAGACATGTGGGTCATAGTAATTCTGTGTGCTTTGTTGTGCTGCCTATTTATGAGCTCTTCCTCTCCACCTCCATTATCTCTAGATTCTGGAATTGTAGTGTGAGTTTAGCATTTCTGTAAATAAAAAGATCAGTGAAAGATCAGTGTGTGTTTGCAGGGTGCTGTGTGAAGCTGGGCTGCTCTTGAAAACATTTCTGGGTTTCCTCTCCCTCCAACTTTGTTTTCCTACCTCCTTGAGTCCTGTCTGAGGCGGTGGAGCTTATCTGAAAGCATAAGCCCATCAGTGTCTTGTGTATTCCCCAGTGTATGTTTTCACTGAAACCCTCTGAGAGATGCCTCATTGAAATTCTGTCTCTTCCTGAAATTATGTAGAGAGCAGCAGATGAGTGCAGTGGAAAAAGGCTCTCTTGCTCACTAGAGGTCTTTTGCATTCAGACTTGGGCTAAACCAGAACTTAAATCTCACCCTTGTATTCTGTTATGCTTCTTAGTCCAGGATTACCATAAAAATCTGAATTGATGCAAGTGTCTTTAAATCAAAATGCAACTTTTTGCTTCAAAGAAGCACTAATAAGAAGAAATGTACTTGCTGGTGGGGAGGTCGGCCTCTTGATTGCTTGGAATGAGGCTTCAGCAATAGCTTCTCTCCTGCTTCCCGTGACATGGAGATTTAAGTAGAACCCTTTCTGCCTTCAGCTGATCAAATTTAGAAGTATCTAAATGTGTAAAATAATGGAATCTTGGACATAAAGTGGCTCTGCATCTGTACAGAACTGGTCTGGCTTTATTCTTTGATGGCTGACATCAGCCTCTGAAGCCACATCCTGCATTGCCCCTGGAACCGGTTGGTGTTCCCCGGCCGGATGTGAGCTGCCTGCCCTAGCTGCTTTGATGCATATAGTCCTGTAGTTAATGTCAGTTCACTAGTTTTTCAGGCCACATCTTGTGATTTTGATGCATTTTTCCATCTTCAAATCCTGATTGCTGCAAAGTTGCAAGATACTCTTCTATTGAAGCAGCTTGAATTAATTCCCTGGGTTTTTTTCAGTGAATCCTAGCGCTGTGTGCTCTAAATCTCAAGGTTACTGATCTGAGTGGGAGTGCAGCAAGAGGAATTGGGAACTAATCAGTGAGGAACTGCTGAGGACTATGCAGTCAGTGTTGAAGAACAGAGGTTGATGGGGCAACTTAGAGGTTGAAACCTTTCTTTTAATGGACCTGTCTGCTTACATGAAGTTTCCAAAAGGCATCACGTTAATGTAAAATAAAGCATCCCAAGTCTTGAAAGCATGAGCCTGTTTTAGATCAGAGTGAACATGTAGTTATTTGGTATTTATGCTACCATTTCAGCACATGGGAAGGCTGAATCTCTGCTGTTTTCATTGCAGACTGGTTTCTGGGTAGCTGTAGCTAGTGTGGAATGTGCCAGAGCCTTGTCCCATGGTCAGGTTGGGAGCTCATAGAAGGGGAAAAACAAGGAGAGTAAGTTTGTGGAGGGAACAATTCCATCAGGCTAAAGCTAAGAAAATTGGAGGGATGAATGTGTCTAACATTGTAAGTTAAGCCTTTGGAAGTGAAGCTAGTGTTAAATTGTAGTGTTGGACTCTGCCCAACAGCAACATTGTGCAGGTGGCCCTGATGACTCTTTCCAGTCAAGTTATGTCCATGGTTTGTGTGTTGGGTATCTTCTGCTGAACTATTTGCTGTACTTCATAAGTAATTTGATAACCATGTCATAAAAATGGTACAATGGTTGCTGTGAACATTACCAGGCTTGTATGTGGTCACTTCCAATGTTACAGTAATACCAGAGTGGTGAGGGTTGGATGGGACCTCTGGAGATCATCTAGCCCAACCCCTCTGCTAAAGCAGGGTCACCCACAGCAGGTTGCTCAGAATCTCAGTGTTCAGGTGGGTTTGGAGTCTTTCCAGAGAAGGAGACTCCACAGCCTCTCTGGACAGCCTGTGCCAGGGCTCCAGCACTCTCACAGCAAAGAGGTTTCTCCTGCTCAAGTGGAACCTCCTGAGTTCCAGTTTGTGCCCATTGCCCCTTGTCCTGTTGCTGGACACCACTGAAAAGAGTCTGGCCCCATGCTTTTGCCTCCCTCCTTTGAGTTCCTTCTGAGCATTAAGAAGATTCCCCTCTCAGTTTGTTCTTCTCCAGCATGAAGATTAATGTATATTTTATGTGTGAGCTAAGTAATGAACAAAATTGCTTTATGTAGGCCAGGAAGCAGATGTAAATAGATCTTCAGAATTGTCATGGGAGAGGATTTCTGTAGCCTTCTTAGTTTTTGCTTAGAGCACACCTTGACTCTTTCCAGGTCCTTTACAGCTAGAAGTAAGGACCTGCTAATGCTGAGCAGATACCTCAGGGTGGTTGAGTTCAGTATGGACATAAAAAATCTGGGATAAAAGGGTGATTTGGATGTGGCTCTGCCCAAGCTCTCTGCTCTTCCCCACTGCAAACCCTTAAACAAGCATTTTGTAGTTCAGACTTGCCTTTGCTCCTAAAGCTTGTGCAGGCTCCTTCTAAGCTGTGCTGTCCAAAAGCTGTCCCCTCTGCAGCTGGGGAGCAGGCCAGCTCGCCTGAAAAACCCCAGTGACTTCTGCAGAGCTCTCATCTGGAACAGACTAGTTTGCTCTGGCTGGCAGAGAGATTTCTTCCTGAGCAAACGTGCTCGCCAGGCATGCAGGCAGAGCTGGGTGAGTCATGAGATAGGCTGGGCTTAGCTGCAGCCCTGCGGCTTCGCAGCCAAGTCGAGATCCTGCCTGTGGTGACGTGACAGTCACCCCAGAGCGCTCAGCGCTGCTCAGCATTGTGCAGCCCAGCCTTCCTCCGGCCTGAGAAGTGGTGCTGAAAAGCTCAGGTGCTGGGTTTTGAGCTCAGAATCATCTGCCAAGCCTTTCATGTACCAGTTCAGTTGCCTGGTTAATGAATGTAATTCCCCTTCGCCTTGGGTGCTGAGAGCTCCTGCTGGGTCCTGCCCGGCGCTGGAAGCTTCGCTTTGGGAGTTCGTAGCTGGAAAAATATTCTTGAAAGGTGCAACAGAAGCTGTTCAACAAATAAAGAAAAAGTGAGGGGTTTAGAATAGATGAATTTCTCTGCAGATCCAAAGGTATGCTTAAAAAGCAAGCACAAGTTGGTCAAGAAAGTGAATTACAGGCACGTGTCACCTGGTAGCACACCAAGGGCAGGTCACTCCTCCTCTGCATGGTCTGTCCTTTCATCAGTTGCTCACAGCTGGGGGAAGGGGGAGGGGTGACCAGCCTTTATTCATCAATAAAATGTCTTGAAGACCAGAAACCTTGAGGCAAGTATCTTGTTGGGTTTGGTTCTTTTTTCTTGCTTTTTAAAAATCTGTTATCAGAAATGTTTGGAACATGGTTGACACTCTGCTCAGCTTTCCCCAGCCTCTTTCCTTCTGTTTGTGCAGACTCCTTATCAGGAAGTTTATTTCTGGCTTAGGCAAGGATTTGTGTTTGGTAACCTCCATGCACTCACAGAGAGTAGGTCCCCTTTTTTTCACAACAGTTCAGAACCCCTCTCAGTGGAATCTCAGGGTTGGAAGGGACCTCTGGAGATCACTCCAATAACAGCGTGCTGCTTGTGAAGGAAATGAAGTTGTGTGCTTTAACTTTCTAACCAGCCCATTCCTGTGTCTTTCAGATTGCACAGCGTTTTTGGGACACACCTCTGTTGGATTTTAATCTATGTCCTGCTAACAACAGCTTTCAACTATGGAATCGGTAAATATTGACCTTGCTTCTGTCCAAACTCTCTGGTTTATTTCCTGACAAGTGCTTGTGTCCACCTTTGGGTTTGCTTTTGTGTGTGTGTGTGTGGTGTTACCAATTGGTCTTTGTTTTCTGAAACACATGAAGGTGAAAATTTCAGATTTCCTTGGAATGACTGATGGGTACTAACCAGGAATGCCTGGGACATGTCTTCAGCTCTGAGATGCCTTTTCACTCCCAGCACTTCAAGAGCAGCAAGTTTTCCCCCTAACTTGGTGAAAGCAGAAGTTAGCAGTGCTGGAACTGCCCCTGCAGGAAAGTTCAGCCCAGCAGACTGTGTAGCTTGTTGGTGCTGTTGAGTATTAAATATTCTCCTGCCTCTAGTATATCACAGTCCTTTCTTCCTCTTTGCTTTCAAAATGGCTTTTTAAAAAAACCCTAGTCTATTAAGAAGTGCCAGTTTCAGTATGTTATGTCTCCTTCTGATTAGTATAATTGAAACAGATGGCACCTATGCTTCATTTTGGGCAGAGAAACCTCCCAATATGCTGAGACTACAGTTTGATTCAGTATTAGGATTCAACTTTTTTGGTGGCATTAGCAGATGTAGAAATAATAGGCTGTCTCAGAGTGGAGTTTAGGGAGGGAGAAAAGAGGTTTGTAGCCTTGGTGCTTTGAGAGGAGATGAGGGAGGTCGGTGCTGTCCTCTGGAAAGCAAAATGATGTTGCTGGCTGAGGGGGTTTGTTCGTGCTGGTTTTTCTGCAGCACTGGCAGTTTGGTGTGTGTCTGGCTGAATAAAAGCTGTTGTCTGAGCTCAGCTTTGCAGCATTATGGAGGGGGAAGCTCAGCAGTGCAGAGTTCAAGGTCATCCTCATCCTTCTCCGCGGAGAAGGCTCTCAACGGATAACCCACAGCGTGTTGCTTCTGCCGTGGGGCCTCGGGTGCTTGGCTGACCTCTTGGTTTGTGCTGCGGTGGGATTGTTTGTGTTGAAGTGTTTGTTATGATAAAGCCATTATTGCAGGAGAGTTACTCTGTAGAAGTACAGGTCTGCTTTATCAGGTGGCTTTGCAGGCTGGTGGGTTTCTTTTGTCTTGGATTTTGAAGAAAAAAATAAATATCTCCGTGTTTAGTTTGCCTGTAATGATTCCAGGGATTCAGAGGGAGACAAGACGTTGTTTCAGTTTCCCTTGGTGAATATTAATAGCAGCAGAAGCCTTTCACAGTGAAACGAGACAGTCCAGGCATCAGTGACTCTCCCCTGCTGCAGCCGAGTAATTAAAGTGTATCGAGTGTGAGACCTTTAGCTGTGGTGTGCAGTAACTCTCTCCTTAATGGGTGCTCTGCAGTCCCCTGAAAAACCGAGCTGAGTCCTCCCATCAATTATAAACCAGGCTGTTCACTACCTATTACATTTCCTAGCTGGGCAGCAAGATGTTTCATTCTGCCTTTTGGAGTAAATGCTGGTTTGCCTGGGTTTGGGGCGGGTTTTTTGGGGTGTTTTTTTTCAATGCAAACTGTACTTTTGAAACCAGGCTTGCATTAATTGCAGTACCTCACTGAAATGAAAGCTAACCCTTCATTTGCATTCTATACTTGCCCACTGGGCAAAACAACTTCCTCCCTGACAGATTACAGAGCATTATGGCAGTCTGCATCTCTCCAGGGCCTCCTGTCCGTATCACCTGCCTTTTGGCCACTAATAATCTTCTAGGATTGTTGCTGAGAGCTTAACTGATGCCTGGCATCACTATGGCAGCTGCATTTGAGGAAGGTTTGCCACATCTTCAGCCCTTTTCTCTTTGGGTGTTTTGTGCTTTGCTTGCCTGAAGCCACGCTGTGATGGTTGTGGGTCTAGCTGAAACTGTGGCTGGAAAAACTTGCCAGATGAAGGGTTTGAGGCTGTATGAGGTGACAAAGCATTTGCACTGGATAGAAAGAATGAATTACTAAAAGTCAGATGGCTCTCTGACTTCTGAGACAAACAAAAGAGTGATTTCACTTTGTGGGTGTTTTGAGCCCGGGGAGGTGATAGTTAAGTGACCTTTCCCGGTGAAATGAGTTTTCATCCACCGCTCTGCAAAGACAAGACGATTGTGTTGCCGCTCTGGGGTCCAGTAGCTCCATTCCTGCACCACTGTGTTATGGGGATGTTGGGGAGAAGATAACAAGGGGAGAAACTCAGAGTTCTCCAGAATTAGCTGAAAAAATTACCCAAGTCTCACATGTTCCAAAACTGAGGTGAATTCCTGGGCTCAGTGCTGGTTGGGAGGCTATGATGTACAGCGTCACTGCCGTTTATCACGCAGGTACCAGCTGGTGCTGATGTGCAGTTGATGGCATCCTCCAAGGAGCCTAGGGACTGAACAGAATTGATGTCTGGCCCAAGCTCGAGTAAAACTCTCATCCTGAAAGGCAGGCAGTCTAAAAGGGGGTACTTGGTTTTGTTAACTTACACCGTGGAGGGGTAGGACCCTGGTGCTTGTGTGCCAAAATGGCAAAGTGCTGATGTCCAGCCTTCTGTCTTGTCTGAGGTGTATTGTGGAAGTGTGCAGCTTTTGTCACCCATCCGTTCATGGCCATGAATATGGGGGCTGTTCTGCTGTAAACCTATGGGTGACAATGCACTGAGACACAAAACTTGAGTGTTTTGGCCTTTTTCTCTTCTGTACAAGCAACTTGTGCATATTGGATGTGTGTACCGTGCGGTAGGGGACACTTGTCTGGATTTCCCCACGGGAAGAGGCTGAGTAGCCTCATCTTCAGGACCAGGCTTGCCTTTGTACTAAGATCCTGCAGCATTTGCTGTATTCTGATGATGCCATTCCACAATTTATAGCTTTGCTAATGAAAATAAAGCTTCAGTGACGGGAAGGGTCTCGGAGGGCATCCTGATGCAGAGCGTTTGGGTCCCTGGGAGGTGGCTTGTCCCCATCACATGTGCCAGTAGCACCCTTTACTCTGGTGTGCTGTCAGCCCCATCACCAAGATAACCCTTGTGTTTGAACGAAACAGCAATACCTAGAGGTCTGTGTAGATTGTGCTGTGATCTGCTGACCCAAAAGCAGTTGCGTGGGCACAGCTGGAGGGCCAGAAGCGCTGTGGTCCGCGGTGGGGCGGGAGCAGAGGAAGTGTTGAGAAAGTCTGAGATTTCTCCACTCGGGCTGCCGGCTCCTTTATTGCGAAACCCAGGCGTTGCTACAAACATGCTCCCCTCGCTTCTCTAAAGCAGGCTCGGGGCTTTGTGTTTGGTTTTGCTTCCCCTCCCAGCCTAATGTGGTGATAACAGCAGAAGTCCTGTCTGGATGGGTGGGGGAAAAGGGACTTGAGTCGTCAGCCTCAACTCCTGGCTTCATGAGGCCAAACAGCTGCAGCATGGCAGCTCTTCTGCCACAACGGGTGGGACAAGTATTTATTCGCTAAACCATTTGGGGCAGGTTGCTTGAAGGAAGCCAGGGTGGCTGCATCAAGAAACAGCCTGATCACAGTGGTCTCATTCTGGGGTTGGGTGACTTGGGCTTGCAGCGCTGGAGCCAGCAGCTGGTGTGATTCACACTTCCCAGCGTCTTCATTAGGGAAGCAGAAGGGTCAAGGGTTTCTCAGAGCAGCAGAGAAATTGCAGCAGCTTCTGATGGTGGCTTTGGCACTGGCATTTTACAGAGTTGGTAATGAATATGTAGGTGTAAGATTAAAGGAATGAGTAAGGGAGCTGCTGAAGAGAATTGGTGTTCAGAGCTGCAGCCGTGCCTCTGTCTGACCTCCCGAGAAGGATCCAATTGTAAAGCCGAGGCCCGTAGTGGAAAAGCAATTACAGTACAAGCTTCCAGGATTGAATTGTCCTCTGAAAGTCAGATGCTGCAATAATGGCAGCGTTGTTTAGGTGAAACGTGACTTTATTTAACGGCTTGGTATTTTTTTATTAGTGTTCTTAAGTGTGTTCATACAGTTTTCAATTTCTGCTGCTCTGGGGGAAATAGAGCTTAGAATTCCACAAGGAAGGTATTTCTTTGCATAGAAGCATTCTTTTGAGCTCTCTGGCTTTTTTCCACATGTTTCAATTCTTAGCCCTTCTAAATTGGAGGGGTTGGAAGGGAACACAATAGAAGTGCAGCGTACGTTTCTTTCTTCAGCTTGCTCACAGCCAAGCTGAGCAGTGAGGGGCTTTCTGGTGGCACTGGGGTATGGCGTGGAAGAGTTGGCTTTTGGGTTGAGAAGCTGATGTGTGATGAAACAGGGTCTGGAGAGGGAAGGGGAAGCCGTGTGCAAGTGGAATTAATAGTCTCATGGAACAGGAAAGAAGTGGAGCTGTGTGGCTTGTGGCTTTGACTTCTGCTGTGCTCCTCACCCCACCCCTAAAATGGTAGAGCCGTTTCTCTCACAAAAATGCAGATTTTTGGAAGGGCTGCGAAGCAGCTGGGTGGCTTTTGAGGTGCAGATTTGCCTGGAGTGTTTCAAACGAGGTGGTTTGGGTTTGTTCTGGTGTGTGGCTCAGCCTGAGGTGGGTTGGTGGGAGAGTGTTTTCCCATCCAGTGCTTCGCTCTGGCACCGTGGGACCTGTCTGCATGTGAGGTGGGTTTCCACAGCCCTTGGGAGCAGTAAACTTCTCTGTTTGTCAGTTTGTGTTCTGTAGTGGGCAGTACTGAAGTTGTATAGCCTAAATTTAATTTTTGAAGCTCATAAGCAGAGGTGAAGCAGATGTGGCTTCAGCGTGAGCCTAGATTTCTGTGGGGGTCTAACAGGGCTTGAGTTTTTGGACACAAACCCACTGCTGGGCCCTACAGAGAAAAGCTTTAAACTCTTTCCTCCTGGCTTCTCAGATACAATCTCAGTGTAAGCATTTGATTTGAGTGTTTGAATTGCTGCTTTTACAGCTCTCAGTATTTTATCCAAATTTATTAAATTGCCGGTGTTATTCACATGCCACTTTTGGCAGTTGCCACCTACATGCCCTCAATTTGAACATACCTTTCAGGAGAAGTGAGGTAGGGAGGCTCCTTCCTCCTGTGTCAGATGTTAGAGAGAGGAGCACTCACATTAATTCACTTTCACTAACCTTTCCACTGCTAATGAGCTAACCTGGCCCTCTGCACAGTGCAGCACCATTAATGAACAGATCTGAGCTAAGCACAAACTCCTCTGAAAAACATCTTGCCTGACTTCTTCTCTGGCTGTAATTCAGATCCACGTGTTCAGCGTGACACAAAAGGGAGTTCTCAGTAAGAGCAATCCACAGCTAAATACTCCTCCTTCCTCCCATGTTCTGTTTGCAATTAGACAAAGCCGTGGCAATAATTAGCTAAGAAGAAGGAAAAGAGTTGGTTGTATTCTGTGTGGTGGTTTTTTCCCTCCAACTGTACTTGATTTGGAATAATTTTACTCTTTAGAAGGCCTTGTTGTGGCCACACAAGAAAGTCTGCTTTTGAGTTAGGGTTTTTTTTATGTTGGGTTATATCAACCTATATAAATTGCCCTCTACGCTTAAAAGTCACAGTTGTGTTTAGCAACGAGTTCATTAAGGCAAGCTTGTAACAGAGCTAATGCCCAGGATCATCACTTCCAGTAATGGACGGTGTTACTTCATGGGAGAAGATTCCCAGCAGAGACAGCCCCAGTGACACATGGGGACAGGATTTTGGGAAGGGAATCGGCAGGTTGCGCAGCCACCAGTTACCGCTTCCACCGTTGTGCAACAGCCTTCCCTCTCCTGAAAGGAAAAGTGCTTTTGGGCAGGCTCTGGCTTGGTGAGTGAGGTGCAGTGTTCAGGGCGATGATTTTATTTGCTTGAGTGTTGTGTGGAACAGCAAAGTGCGCTCCTGAAAGGGAGCGGAGTTACGGTCTCCGCCCTGAGGAAGCGGCGCTGGGGGTGCGAGCTGACAGGCTTTGGAGCGGCGTGGCAGGATTGCACAAAATATGGCTGAAGCTGCTTGTTTGCAGGAGATCTCCATCACGCTGTGATTAAGTGCAGATGATGCGTTTGGCAGCAAGAGGTGTGCAATCTGTTCCTACCCTGAGGAGCTCGCAGACCAAAGGCCCACTGATAAGACCAGCCTCACCGTTGTACTTCGTGACTGGTGAATAATGGTGAAGGATGTTCTGGTCCCTGTATCTCTTGCTCTTGTAAATAATAGTGTAGAGGATTGTGAGCCCGGTGGATGTGACACTCAAATCCCCCGGTTCCTAACTCGGGGCAGGCGGGGAATAGCTTTTGCTGTTTGGGGGAATGCATTTCTGTTGTGTGAATAGGGAGGGAGATGCAGTGTGACTTGGACATCCTTAGTGGAGCTGCAGGTGGGATGGTCGGTGTCCAACAAATCCATGCTGCTGCCTGACATCCTCTGAGGTGGGAATCACTGCTTGGTGGTACGAAGTGGTAGGGGGGGAAAAAAAAGAACAGTGAATTTCATGGAAACCTTGGGTGAGTTTCTAGGAAACCTTGAGAGTGTTTGGCTGAACCACCCAAGTGCCTGATGCTGTGACAAGCAGGCGCAGCCTGTCCCTGTAACACATGTGAGAGGGGGGAAATTGTTGTTATTGAAGGAAATGTAAAATTACTGGATATGTTTTATGGATATTCTTTGAAGAGGCCTTCTCATAAAACCAGGAAACACTTCTGGTAAGTAAGGCTTGAATGTTGAGAGTGAAGGAGGAGAACAGACATTATCATTATTGTGTTCCCTTGGTTGAATTCTTGGCAGAGCTTTAATTGTAGAGGAACAGGACAACAAGGACTGAGATTTGCAGCTCACTCTAATTCATTAGTGCCTTAATTAGATGCTTGGGTACTCAGGTATTCTGACAGCTTTCACACTGCTGCATGTTCTTCCTATTCTGTAGGAATGTGTTGGACTTCTCCAGAAGAAGATAATTCCATTGGATTGTACTTAGCAAGTTAATGTTGTAATGAGTGTTTTGATCTTGGGTTGAGACTGGGACAGGCTAATTGTTTCCAGTTGCTGGAGATGTGCAGGGGCTGGAGAAGGGATTTCTTGGGTGTTTTGCAGAAACTTGGATGTTGTGGACCTTCAAGAGAGCGAGGCAGGCAGGCTGTGGTCTGTGCTCACCAAGACAGAGGCTTGAATTCCCAGCCCCTTGTCCTGTGCCTGTTTGGGAAGCTGGCACACCTGGCTTTGCTGTCCTCAGAAGTGGCTTTGGTTTGGTGGACAGATACCCAGAGCTCTGCTTTCACTTTAAAGTGTTTCACCCACATTGCCTGCCTTTAGCACTGCCCAGGCTTGTCCTGGCTGAGGGTGAATGGCTGCAGGCCCCTGTCAGGACATTTTGGGAAGTCTCAGCCCTTTGGTGAGGCCGTGGCAGAAGACATCAAGGAGTAGAGCACTATAGGACTGGCTAAAAGTCACTGTTTCCCCTGAGAGCTGTGGTCTCAACTGTAATGTTTTTAACTCTTGAATTTGGAACAGACTTAGGAGCTCACCTTTGGGGGTGGAAGCTTGTTAAGTTGTCAATACTATTGCCTGTTACCATCTGTTCCTACCACTAAGGAGCTGCAAAAATCAGTAATTCATTCTCTTGATTTTTTTGAGGAGCTTGGGTGTAAGTCTTCTCCTTGTTATTTTTCTGGGCTCCCTCATTATAAAAGACAGGCATCAAGTGCTGCAAAGGCAGAACGACATTCTTGCTTTAATCTCTCATCTAAATGTATTTGAAATTTAAATGGCAATGGTTACCAATATTAGAGGTTACCCGGGAGCACAGCAGCTATTTCTGGTGAAGGCAGTGCCTGGGTCTCCCTTATCAAACAGGAATGTGCTTGTGTAACTTCACCTTTCTGGGTTAACCCCTGCAAGGGGGGTGGGGGTGGGAGGGAGATGGAAGGACAAGTGGAAGGCACACCTACAACTTACTTTAGCAAATCACCCCTTTATATGGATGCTGGGTTTGCTTTTGTAAGCAAAACTTGTCCCAGATTCCGGTTTTAATGTCTTTGTTGTTGCCCTGGTGAATTACTAATGCAAGTGGGTTGGTGTTGGTAGTTCTGGTGTGGAGTTGCTGGTGGTGGTAGCTGGGGTCTCAGAGAAGTGGGTGGGCTGGAGACAGCTCAAGTGGGGTGTCTGTGGGAGTCACAGGAACACTGAAGCATCATCAGTTGTAGGACAGACAGACTGACTGCTGTGTGATGTACCTGAGTTACCCAGGGCTGGGATTTCACTCCTGGATTTAAACTGCAGAATCAAAATGGATTGACATCAAATAACAATGTTAGTGGTTTGGGACATGAGATCCCTGTGACTGGGGTTGTCTGCAGAATTGTCATGGGGGCAGATAGAGGGGTGGTGATGATGCTTTTTTAATGCAAAGGGGCTTTGCAGCCTGAGGCCAGGTATTCTTCACAGGTTTTTTTCCTCTTCCTTACGGTGTCACTGGAGTTCAGCTTTCCCCATGTTTATTTTGGTGTTATCTGAACTACAGAGCCTGTGCCTGAGGGCTGAGTTGAAGGGATGTCCAGCTTTCTACCATCTGCACACTCGCCACTGCTGTCAAGAGCTGGGTTTTGTTTGATCTGTAAGAACAAGTTGAATTTTGAAGGAGTTTGTGTGATGTGTAACACAGCATTATCTTGTGATAGCATACAGGCAGGTGAGAGCAAGTCCTGTGCTTCTCCAAGGCAGGGCAACAACTCTGGTATTGTGAAGAGAAAGAGAAGCTCTTGAAGGACTTAGTCCTGGCTGTAGTTAATGGTCTGGAGGATTTGCAGGATTGAATTGGTCTCCAAGGATTGAGAAGTGAGCCCAGAATGGTGCCTCTGTGGTTCCTGGTGGCTGTAGCTGCCATAAGGAAGGACCTGTTGTGCCACTATCCTCTTGTACTCTTAGAAAGCTTCAATACTTGCGGACTTCAGTCTAAAAGTTGTCATGTATCTTGTAGTGAGGCTGCATGGGGACACATGGGACACAGTAGGCTATTTGTGACTTCTGTTGGCTTCAGATCCAGGATTTCACCTCAATTCTGAATTTCCTGGAAGTCTTGACACTCAGTTTGCCCCCAGCCTTTGAAAGAAAGGCAGGATGGCAGCGTGAGGACTGGGTGTGTTTGTGTACTCTCGGACACCTCCAGCTTCTCCCCAAGGCTGACTCAGTGCCATGTAGCTTAGCTTGGAGCTGCCAACCAGGCACCGACAGCCACAGGGGAAAAATACTACAAAAGAAATGAGGGGAGCTGGTGAGTGTGATGGACGTGGGTAGGTGTGGCAGGAGGAGTTTTTAAATGTTGATCATTTGGGGGCTTTTATGTAACACTCAGCTGTTTAATGCTATGAGGACACAAAGGTCAGTGTTGACTAGCTCTGGTTATTCTCCGCTGGACCTCGACTTAGTGCTGGTGTCACAGAAGAAATACACTTCCTCTGCATGTTATGCAGTCAGAAGAGAATTATTTTGTTGTCTCCAATAGTTTTTACCTCATCCTTGTAGTCTTGCCAATATCCTGTATTTGTTTTTTGCAGGAAGCCTTTCAGCGTTGTCTTAATTGGAATTAAGTGTTGTAATAGAAATGCACATTTTTGGTTGGAGATAATGTAGGAAATATTCACCCAGATTTATTTTAACTTGGTGGGAAAAGCATTCGCTGGAGAGCTTTGCTTTGGGACTTGAACTTCTGAGGGGTTTAATGGAAGGTTCATTTGCTGTTGGGTCACAATAAGGGAATAAACCAACCTGAGTTATCTTGAGCGGCTCATGTCAGAGGGAGTTGTTCCTGCGTTGTAGATGATAGTATCATAGTATCAGTCAGGGTTGGAAGGGACCACAAGGATCATCTAGTTGCAACCCCCCTGCCATGGGCAGGGACACCCCACACTAGATCAGGCTGGCCAGAGCCTCATCCAGCCTGGGCTTAAACACCTCCAGGGATGGGGCCTCAACAACCTCCCTGGACAACCCATTCCAGGGCTTCCCCACTGTCATGGTGAAGAACTTCCTCCTCACATCCAGCCTGAATCTCCCCACCTCCAGCTTCATTCCATTCCCCCTAGTCCTATCACTACCTGAGATCCTGAGAAGTCCCTCCCCAGCCTTCTTGCAGGCCCCCTTCAGATACTGGAAGGCCACAATTGGGTCACCTCGGAGCCTTCTCTTCTCCAGCCTGAACAGCCCCAACTCCTTCAGTCTGTCCTCACAGGAGAGGTGCTCCAGCCCTCTGATCATCCTCGTGGCCCTTCTCTGGACACCTTCCATCACGTCCATATCCCTCTTGTAATAGGGGCTCCAGAACTGGATGCAGTACTCCAGGTGGGGTGTCAGCAGAGCTGAGTAGAGGTGGAGAATCCCCTCCCTTGCCCTGCTGGCCGCACTTCTCTTGCTGCAGCCCAGGATCTGATTGGCTTGTTAATTAACATCGTGGCACAGGTCTAATGCTGTATAAAAGATACGTGGAGTAGGAATCAAATGACACCAAATCATTGGACAAAACAAATGAAGGAAAACAAATACTTAATGGGGGAAAAAAAAATCATGTTTTCCTGTCAGCAGTTAGGAGTGCATCTGGACTCAGCAGCTGGCCAGGCCTGAATTCTTTCTTCCTCTCCTTTTTAATGATGCTTTTACGAGAGCCTACAAGGAGAGCTCTGTCTAAATGCGCTGGTGGCAGGGACACAGCAGTTCCTCTTGGCTTGGCATTCAGCGAGGTATCGCGCAGCTAAATTCTCCTTTCTTTCTCCCTGCAGTTCTGTAGGGTTTTAATGTGAGGAGTACCTGAATACATGAATTAGAGACTGGAAGGTTTGGTTAAAGATAGAGAAACTCTTCCTCATTCCCTTGACCTCAATCTTGCAGAAGGTAGGAGAGCGTTTCGAATTCCTCTAGCTCTGGGTGCGCACAGGCAGCTCTGTGTGCACATGCATATGTATTTTTAAATGTCCCCTGCTTCAAGGTCATCTGCAGTTAAAGTTGGAGTGCAGATTGGATTTCCTGTAGCCAGAGAGCTGCCACTGGGGCTAATCCCCATGGTCTCCAAGCAGTGTGGGACAAGGACCAAAGGGGAGGCTCTCAGATGAGTCCCGCGTGTGCTTGTACCTGCCCGGTGAGAAGGACGCAGGCTGACAGCCTCTGCCTGCAGCACCCCTCAGAGCTGCTGAGTTATTTCCCTTTTTGCCTTCATACTTGCAAAACAGCACCAAGCTTTGAGACACTCCTGTGTAAGCTTAGGTGGTGATGAGCAAGAGGATTAATGAGATCCTCAAGACAGATAACTGGAGCAATGAGTTGTGCATAATAGTAGCTTGGAATTCCAGTGACGTGGTTGCAAAGTGCCGTGCAACACACATGCCTTGGCTGAAGCATCCTTAGTTCTCAGCCTTGCAGGCCCACATGCCTCTGGGTACTGCAGCAAAATGTAGTAAGCAAAACATGTGAAGAAAAAAGCTCAGCTGTGATGGTTTTGCACACACCAAAATAGTTGTCAGGCAAGTGATTCACTGTGGATTTGAGCACTCATTGGTGGTGTCTTTCTAGTGCTTCAGGGGGTCAGTCTGCAACTTGCATAGAATCACGGTGTCATGGAATGGTTTGGATTGGAGGGACTTCTAAGGGGCATCTTCTAGGGACATCTGCAACCAGAGCAGGTTGCTCAGAGCCCCAAACAACCTGACCTGGAATGGTTCCAGGGATGTGGCATCTCCCACCTCTCTGGGCAACCTCAGCCAGTGTCCTCACGCTCGGTGTCAACAATTTCTCCCTTCTATCCAGTCTGAATTTCCCTGGTTTAGTTCAAACCCATCACCCCTTGTCCTGTCACAACAGGCCCTGCTAAAAAGTCTGTCCCCAGCTTTCTTCCTGGCTTTCCTTTGCTCGCAGGGATGGTTTCTATATTCATACTTAATTTGCAGTAGCGCAGAGGAATGAATAGCTGGACTCTGGTTTTTTTGGTATAGTCCTTACTAAATGTCTTTGGAACAACTCTTGGGTATAAACAAGGAGGACAGAGTGTACTGGGCAAAGCAGTGAGACTCTTTTTGTGGAAACCATAAGTGTTCATGGCTTTAACATTGGAAGGTAAACACCAGGGAAGTTCATCAGGCACCTTAGAATAGTTCCAGTCACTACTTGCACTTCTCCAGTTCCTTTTCTGCTGCAATCCTTCACCTCTTGATACAGATTTAAGAATTTTTGCATTACTGAAAACCTTGGATTTCTGATGCTGACAACACAAGGCTGAGCTCTGTACCTCAGAGGAAGTTTGGTCACAATTTAAGATGTGATCCTGGAGAGGCTTCAATTAAAAGGTGTTGAAAGAGGGCTGCGTTCTGCAGTTTTGCAAAGTTGGGATTTCCCCTCCCCCCCCGTAAAACCTTGGGGATCCCTGGGAAAGGAGGTTGATCCTGGCTTTTTCTGCTGGGTGAGTAGGAATGTAAAACTTCACTCCCCTGCTTTGACCTAGTTATGAAACCCTTGCCTGTAAAAGTATTAATTTGTGGACTCTCAGCCATTTTAGTATGAGAATTGCAGAGCACTGCATGCTTGTCTGTAGAGGCACCTTGAGTCCAGACATTAAAGGGTAGTGATAAATCTGATAGACTATATATTCTGGTGTGCCATAAACCTTCCTCATTACTCTGGAATTAATCAATGGCTTTGACTTCTTTTTTCCCCCCTGCTCAGCCATACTTTCACAAGGTATAATTAAACAAAAAAAAAAAAGAAAAAGCTCTAGTTTTTCCTTTTTGTTCAACTCTGCTGTTGTTGAGCTATGTGTGGTTTGGACTTAAGCCCTCCAGAATGTTGGCAGGAGTTCTTGTCTGGAAAGAAATGGTAATTCTTTTGGGGTTGAAAAATGGGGAAGGAAAGATTGCTGGAGCAGAGATGATTTAAAGCAGAAGTCAATAGGCATAGATCTCTCTCAGCGTACACTAAGGGATGGGTGACTTTATATGGCGTGTTCCTCCTTTTGGTTGTTGTCAGGTTTGTTTTGTCTGGGGGTTTGCTCAGGTTATTTTGAGTTCATTGTAGCCAGTCCCAGCTTGTATATGAAATTGAATACACTGGCTAAAACAGTGATGATCGAAATCACTGCAATTTGAATTCGGTTAAAATGACACAAAGGTGTCCTTAAGCTGTCTCTGATGTGAACTGCTGCTCTTCTTCCTTCTGAGTGCATAGCAGGAGAGTCCCCATCCCTCTCAAGCTGCCTGTGTCCTCTCCTGGGGTCATACCCTTAAGCCAGCAATCCGAGTGTCAGGCTATTCTCAGGTGAAGCCTTTGCTTGTGGAAATGCCAATTAGAGGAGGAGGAGGAGAGGAGGCAGTCAGGGTTGGCTGCCTTGGCCGTGCTGTGTGTGGGTGGTGAGGAGCAGCTCTTCTGAAATACAGAAACCTTGCTGGGTTTGAGCTCTGAGCTGCTGTCAGCTCCCTGTGTCTCTGGTCCTGGGGCATTAATCATAGCCCTGACTTCATGTTCATTTATGGGAAGTCATTGAACAGCTGGGCACAGGGTGGTGTTCCTCCTTGCCTTCCAGCCACGGTACCTGCCAGTGCCGGCTGGACTCTGCTCCGGGGGTGCAGTGTTGTTTGCAGGCTGAGAGCTTTGGTATGCAGGTGCCAGCCTGAGCAGTGCTCTGAAGGTGTGTACAGAGTCATGCAGCAGCACAGGAGGTTCTGTGGCACTGCTCTAGGTGCCTGGGCTGCTACTTCTGCTTTTGTTTCAACAACAAGCTGAGGAGGTTGTGTGTGCACAAACCAAAAGGGGAAATGTCCACTGCTTTCAGCTGAGAGAGTTGTCATCTTCTCCTTGTCCTCCACCTATTAAGGATGCTTCTGACAGCAGTGTTGGGGCTTTTACTATTGCCTTGGTGATACCAGAGGTCTGAATCAACTCACAGACCTTTCAGGTTGGGCTTCCCCTTGTTCCCTGGCAGAAACACCAGCAACAGCTTTCCCAGCTACTCATCCCAAAGGAATCAAATTCTTGTGGAAATTTTTACTCAAAAGCAGGATCAAGCTTAGGGTTGCTCTTAGCCTAGCAATGTTAACCCCTATGTGGTTTATTTTTATTCTTCAGCTTTGTTTTGCTGTGGGTGATGTAACTGCTCTGGCTGGAGGGATGGCTGTGTCACTGTGTACTTGTGGTGCTCGTGGCCAGGCCAGCATGCCAGGCTGCTCCTAGGAAGCAGCAGAGATGGAGCTCAGCTCCCCGAGGCAAAGCTACAGCACCTGAGTCCAGCAGCTTTCCTGAAGTCCATGTGGGAAGCTCATCTTGGATTTGCAGAAAGGTCCTGGATGGGATGACTTTTTCAGTGGTGCACTGGGAGGACTTGAACCCTTTGAAGAGAGCAGATGCGAAACCCATGTGGGGCGTGAGATGAGTGGACTTCTGCCTCATGCTTACATTCCAAAGTGGGAAGACTCAGTCCTTGTTTTCACTCTGGAACATAATGCTGACAGCTCTGGTTTGGAGCCGTTGGAAGATCGTCTCTGACAGGCTGGAGACACAGACGTCATGGTGGCTTTAGGTTTAGTACCCCCACGTACCTTTGTGATTTTGGGTGGCTGATGAAGCAGCAAAGTATTGAAGTACTTGAACAAAGACTGTATCTGGAAGTGGTGAGTGGTCATTGGGGCAGATACTTAAGACCAAAGCTGCTATTGTTTTTCTCTTAGTTAAACAACAGTCGAGCTCATGCTGTGGCTTTTTTCTTTTCAGTTGCAGTATAATGTTAGCTTTTATTTCTCCCCCGGGTGTGTGTGGTGGGCCAGCACACAGATGCATTGTTCGGGGTCCTGCATTCCAGGGAGATCAAATGCTCCGTGCCCCACATCAGCTGCACATCTGCAACTGCTAAATCCTCTGCAGCCCTTCCGGATCCAGGTGCCATGCAATTACTAGGTTAAAGGCATCAAGAGCTGCTGCTTCTGGGTCCTTTCTGTTTCATTCTGCCTTGCTTTGATTCACTACAGCTGGTGAAACAGTTAGACTTGGTTCGGGCATGTGTGGAAGAGAGCTCATTTCATGCTTGGAATTGTAATTATGTTCTTTTCTTTCAAGCTGCCAGCAGTAAAAGATGTCTTCCAGTGTGTATTCTCTAAATAAGCTGCAGTGTTTAAATGTTTTCTTATTTCATTTTAAGAAAGTGGCAAAATAAATTGTGCTTACTCTCCTAGGTTTTGTTCTGGAGCCATTAATTCCCCGTAGCGCTCTCCTGCGATTCAGGCACATTGCCCCTAAACAGCTGTTGTGTCAGTGCAGTGCTGCTGCCCTGACTTGCCCACTTGGCACTGGTGGCTTCCCTCGTGCCCTCTGACTGCAGTTGGTATCTCCTGTTGACAGTCTATGACTTAACTTTTATACCTGCAGCAGCAGCTGCTTGGTTCTAGTGAATTTTTATCTGTTCAACACCCTTGAGCAAGAGGCAGAGCACAGCACAAAGTTGAGTTCGTTGCCACACGGAACTTTTCATGGTGAATGGGTCAGTTTGGGTGTGCCTGTGTACAGTGGGCACCACAGTCCCATGGTGCCAGTGTACTTCTGGAGACTGCAGGGGTGAAATTCTGGGCATATGGGTTTCCATGTCACACTTTGGGTACTTTCAGCTGGCTTTGGTGAGGAAAGAGCCCAACCAGAATGTGGTTGGTTTTAACTTGTCCTGATGGCTTCATCTGCAGCATGGGTCTGAGTACCCTTGTAGTTAGCACTCATTGCCTCTCTTTCCTCTTCCACCTCTTTTCTCTCTTCTCAGCTTTAATTTTCATGTGGTGGTGGCTGTACAGGTCAGATCCTTCCCTTCTCTTGGAGGATAAATACTGTTCCTCGAATGCATGTCTTTCAGTGGCCTGATCATTGGGAAGAAAATGTTCTGTCCAAGGTGGTCCCCAGAAGCCAGCTCCACTTCCCTTCCTCTGATGGCTGAGAGTCCTGTTGACATGGAGCAGAGGCTTGCATTTCACATGCAGGACACTTCTCCAGTGGGGAGTTTGGAGGCTGTGGTGAGGCACTGCCTCATGGATGTGACCTCTTACGTGCTTCTTCTCATGCCATCCCAGCAAACAGTTCTTCCCTGAATGCACCCCATCTTCTGGAGGGGTCCTCACATGTGCTGTGACCCAGAGCAGAGTCTGTGCCCTGATCTTGGGTTCTTGACTTCCTTGCAGAGATGAAGGTGGTTTTCCTGTGCAGCCGTTGGAGCTTTGCTCTGATTCTTGGTGTCTGAAGTCAGCGCTTCTGATCTGCTTTCCCTCATCTCTGGAGTCTGTCTGCTCATCTTGTGGTCTCGAGATGAGAGTGCCTGATAGCCATTTCAGTGTCTCCCTGATTGACTGGAAGTCACAGTGGATAAATCTTTCATGATTGGAAACCACTTAAGCCACGAGGTGGCTGATGATCGCCGGTTATTAGTGGAGAGGCTCTACCAAACAATCAGAGAAAATTGAGTGGCAGGGCATAGAATTTATGACTTCATCCCAGCTCTGTGGGGGCAAGGCAGGGAGGATCGAAACAGTGAAAGAATTATAGCTGACAGATATTTTAAAGAATGGCTCCAGTTAGTGTCATTTATTGCTGGAATGTGTGGACAGATCCCCAGTCAAAGCCCTCTCAGGGGCAGTGCCAAAACCAGATATGAAAGAGTGTGCAAGAAAACGAAAATGTGGGATGTGGCCATGGGCTTCAATCTTCTTAGTGGGCAAGAAGAATGTGTGTTCTAAGCTGGGCTTTTGCAGGCATTTTCCTTTGATTATAAAGTTGATGGATTCTACTTCATGTTGTTTGAACCCCCTGCTTGAAGGGGATTAGTTGGAACTTGTAAATTGGGCAGTACCTGTGTTACATTAGAGGCTTTATCGACCTACAGAGAAGACCAGTTGCAGAAACTTCTGGAACAGTCTAGGAAGAACTTTTCTTGCATATCACAGAATTGTTTTGTTGATTGAGTTCAACCATTCTCTGACTGTACCAAATCTGGGGCTAAACTATGTCTCTCAGCACCACCTCTCTGTAGCTTTCAAACACCTCCGGGGCTGGGGATCCAACCACCTCCCTGGGCAACCTGTTCCAGTTTGGGAACCCTTTCAATGAAGTTTCTTCTAATGTCCAACCTAAACGACCTCTGATGCAACTTCAGACCATTTCCTCTTGTCCTCTCACTTCTTCCTTGGGAGAAGAGACCAACACCCACCTGGCTCCAACCTCCTCTCGTTGTAATGAATGCGTGCAAAACTTGCTTGTACTTTAGGATGCTTTTATATTTGCCTAGAAGTGATAGATGGTGTAGGAGAAACGTGCTGCCTTTGACTGTCTATTACAGATACCTGGACAGAAGCCTTGCTGCTGTTCAGTGTGGTTGTATCTTCCTTGACACATGTGACAGAACTCCAAAGGAAGTGAGACTCTAGAAAAACATTCTTGGTTGTTGGGGTTTTTTTCAGCTGTTTTGTAGTGGTAATGCCTCTGGAAGTATTAGTCTCTCTTGTCACAATTTGGCACTCACTCCAGTTCCCAGCAGGGGTTTCTCAGCTAATCCCTGTCTGGAAGATTTTTGCTTTACCTTACATTAATTTCTCATCCCTACCACAGCCAAGCATCCTTGAAAGGCTTGTGTGCAGCTCAAAGGATGTCACAGGCCTTCCTCTGACTTTGGATTAAAACATCAGCACAGTATGTGTGTCTTCCTGGAGCATTTGTGTGCTGCTCAGTGCTCTTCCGTAGTATCACAGTATCACTAAGGTTGGAAGAGACTTCAAGGATCATCGAGTCCAACCTGTTGCCACAGACCTCACGACTAGACCATGGCACCAAGTGCCACATCCAGTCTCCTCTTGAACACCTCCAGGGATGGTGACTCCATCACCTCCCCGGGCAGCCCATTCCAATGATGACCTCTAAGATCATCAAATCCAACTGTCAACACACCACCACTGTGCCTAAACAGTGTCCCGGAGTGGCATGTCCACGTGTGTTTTGAATCTCTCTAGGGGTGGTGACTTCGCCACCTCCCTGGCCAGCCTGTTTCAGTGTCTGACCACTCTTTCAGGAAAGAAATTTTGCCTAATATCCAATTTAAACCTCCCCTGGTGCAGCTTGGGGCCGTTTCCTCTCAGCCCCCACCTCACCTTTATGCCATGGACTCACTGTTACTCCCTTGTGGCCCTGGAGAGATTATGTGAGAAATTTGGTTTCAGACACAGGATTTTCTGAAGGCCAGTGGCTCTCTGAGAGGAGAGCAGCAGATGTTCTCACTTAGCTCGTGAGTGACAGCTACTGAATCAAACATCTGCCTTGCTGCTGGAATTGTCCCCAAACGCTGCCATGCTTGAAAGCCTGTCTGAAACTCGCTGGAGCCAGAGAGCCCTTGTTTGGCGTGCCGTGGGAAGCGGAGCTGTATGAAGTGCAGCTGCCACCGGCATCGCTCTTCAGCCAAGGTAACTGGTGACCCAGGGAGGAGCAAAGCTGTGCAGCATGACTCCTTCCTCTGCTCACCCAGAGCACCTGAATGGCACCAGGGGGGATATCTCTGCTTCCCGTGCAGGCTGAGTGCTCCTGGCATCACAGCTGATGGATAGCTTGGTGTTAGTCCTCAGCCAGCAGTACTGTGACAGTCCACTCCGGGGATGAGTTTGGTTGATTTGCTCTCCCTGTACATGAGAAATTGCTGTCATTATGTGTTGGTGAGGGTTGTCTTAAAGTAGATTCTCACTTCCCTGTAGGAAAGTGCATGAAGAATGTTAAGGAAAAAGGGAGAATCCCAGACTTTATCCTTTTAAATTGTAGCATTTCTTCTGTGGCTTACCTTTCTGACCTGGACATCAGTCCATTCTCTGACTACAAGGATGTAAAGCTACAGGCCTGGATCCAGGGTTCTGTGCCCTGCAAACACATTCCCAGTGGGGACTGAGTCTAAGGAATGAGTCTGCTGGTTTTATTCTCAGTTTTGTAGCTAAATTTCTCAGGAGCTAAAGTTTCTGCCAAGTCTCTGACCTAAGGCGGGGAGGAGAAACCCTTCAGCTAATAAAACATTTCTTGCTTACCTTTTTGGGGCTTAGGTTTGTAAAAACAGTTCAAACCAGAGTTTTCAAAAGCAGTCATTTCAGTTTTAACCTTTCCAGGCTCAGCCTACAAAGAAACCCAGCTTTGTTTGATTTGTGCTTCACTTTTTTCCATGGCAATGGAAATGAAGCCGCTAGAGACGCAGCTGGAGGCTCAGTGCTCCCTGCGAGGCTTCATCGCTTTGGCTCTGCCTGTGGCAAACATACTGAACCTCGGGCTTGATTCAGACCTAGTCTGCTTCTTGTCTTAGCAAAAGTTAATCCTGAAATTGTCTGCTCAGCCCTGCTGTGCCTAGGTGAAGATCCTGCCCAGGCTTTGGAGCATGTCTGTGGTGTGTGAAGAGCAGCCTTGAGGAGGAGCTGGCAGTCACACGCTGTGGAGGGGCGAGCGTGTAAACTTCGTCTAAAGATAATTTATGGTTTCTAAAGCTGCTGCTGAGTAAAACTTTCCAAGGCTGGCTTCTGACCTAGCTATCATCAGTGCTAAAACTGAGAATAGTCATCTTAAAGTAGCATTTTTAGCTGTGTTGAGGGGAAGGAGGAAAATAGCCTGCCTTCCCTCTTAAACCTTCAGCTGCTGCAGTGCAGCCTGTGCACAGCTCCAGGCTTGAGCTAAGGGGGAACTTTTACCTGAGCCTTAGGCTGGCTTAAACTTGACATCACTTAAAACTGGTTTAAACGTGGCTGATCACTTACTATTTTTCTTTTTTAACTGGGTTTGTTTTACCAGCAAAAGTGATGTCAGGTTTCTAACACCCCCCCTTCTCAGCTGTCTCGCTCCTTTGCGTCGCCGCAGTAGCGCCGGCACTGAGAGGGAGAACTTTGGGTCACGCCGGGTTGAGCTGTTGGCAGCGACACCCGTGTCTTGGCAAGAGCTTTCCCAACAAGATGCTGGAGAGCAGAGGAAGATTTCTCCTTGTTTTTGCAAATTAGCAAATGAAACCCTAAATAAGTTGCTAAACTCAGTTTCCTTCTGTTGGGTTAGAGGAGTGGTGTGCTTGGAAACCTTCACAATCCTAATTGGCCCGGGTGTGCTAAAAACACCTTCTTGCCACCCCAGGCTGCTTGTATCTTTGCAATCCATTTGGCTGGCTTACTGGCAACTCCTTTTCTAACACTTGAGAAGCTGTATAGCTTCAGAAAACCAGGATGTGTACCCTGCCTTATTGTAGGAGTTTGCTTTCCAAGTGTTTTTCAGGATTGCTGAAAGAAAGAAGCCTGACCCCTTTTTGTTAGAGCTGTGCCCGTCAGTTCAGTGCTGGCAGGACAGATAGTGGCACTTGTGTGCCCATCCATCCAGTGGTCGATGTTTTGGGGTGACATAAGTGTGGTTTTCTTTAGACACAGATACTGAGTCAGGCTCACCAGCCCTTCCCTCTTACCAGTTAACTGACTTTCTCCTTGCAAAGGCCAAGTCTCTATCAGCTGCTCACCAGCAGTACTCACTGAGGACAGTTCACATACTGTCCCCTTTTCCCTCCCAGGCTGGGGACAATGAGTCTCTCATCTTCCTTGGACTGATAATGGCCATTCCTCCTCCCACAGAAGGCTCTGGAATGTTTTCTAAGAAACACAATATTGATCCTAGTCCTTTTCTAGGCTTTTCTGTGTTAGACAGTTGGTTGCCATTCTTCATGGCTTTGGCTATGTAAGCTTGCATCTGATTTGGCATTTCAAAAAGCTTTTGCCTTTTCCACACTGAAGTTCCCCATGAGCAGGACTGCAGTGGTAGGAGAACCACAACCTGTGGGGACAGTCGTGTCTGTATTTCAGTTTGGGCAAGAAGCAGGGAATGCAAATGTGCTGTGGTAGGGCTCTGAAACCTGGGAGATGGCATCTCAGGGTTTGTTTGGCATGGAAGGGGATGACAGAAGAGGAAAATGAGGGAGATGGAAAACTTAACAATCAGTTTTAGAGGGAGTTTAGCTGTAAAGACCAGCCAGCTGGAGCTGGAAATGAGAGGGTGAAGAGTTGAAGAGCCAAAGTTTGGGTTTCTTTTCAGATGATGAGGTTTTTCCTCTAAACCAGTAGCCAAGCTGCCCCAAAAGGAGCTGGCATGCACCTGAGGTATTGCAGCTTCTTGCAGCATGTTTCCTTCCTGGCAGGCACTGAATGCATGACTGAGTATTTAATGAACGGAGTCATCACAGGACTCTGTGTGAACCCAGAAGTAAGAAAAGCTTTTCAGAAGGATTTATATTTTCAGCTGTGGCAGAAGAATTTCTGCTACTAATTTCTTCAGCTCATGATAAGATGAGTGCTGGGTGAAGGAGGGGTGTGCTGGGTGCTCTTGCCCCTCCCTGCTTGCACACCCTGCCAGGGACGTGGGGGAACTGGGGAGCCACCCTGTTGCCAAAAGCAGCCTCCTGTCTCAGCTTACATGGTCTTCCTAGCCTGTGTTTGATAGTTTTAAATGGTTGTGTCGCTGCTGTTGAGCATAACCACAGTAGAAAAGAGCTTATCTCAGACACTGTCTCTGAACTCTGCTGAAGGAAACCCTTTGGGTGCACACAGCAGCAAGCTTCTGGCGCAGGGACTCTCCTGATTCCTTTCTTTATCCATTTGAGCTTCCTGAGTTCTTCTGCCTTTTCCCTGTCCACTTCCATAGAGCAGGGAGTGACAAGTTAGTCAAGGTCTTGCTGTGTGTTGTGATTTCTTGCTTTTAGGGTTTTGTGGAGAGCTCTTCAGTTTTTACCGTTCCCAAAGGAAGTGATGTGCCATTATTAAAAAGAAAACATTGACTTATCACATTTGAGACCTGGCCTGCTGGCTTGGGACTGCAGTGAGCTTTAAAGTGACAGTAAATTGCCTGTCACCATCTCCAGCAGTGATGTCCATAGTGTGGTAGCTGCAGTGCAGCTGATGGGAGTTTTGGCGGGCCAATCTGGTAAGCCCTGACCTGGGTGGTTACAGCCAGCTACCTGCAGCCACCCACTTGTCTGCATCTGGCAACACTGTGCCTGGGTGTGAATGTGGTCTTGGAGGTGTCACATCACCCAGGGCCTGTACAGGTATCTGCAGGTTGCAAGTACATGAAGGCTATTGGATAGAGGAAGGAGGCTGGTCTCACCATAGGGAGTGTGCATCTGGCCCAGCATTTCTGACAGTCTGGCCCTCAGTCACTTGGTTTCATAGCAGACTCATTCTGTACAACTGAGTCTTCCTTGTAGTGCTTCTGTTCTTTTCCCAAAGCCCTCCACATTTGGCAGGACCTGAGGCAGCACCTGGGGTGTCTGAGGAGCATGTGGTGTGCTGGTGTGCCAGGAAGGACGGGTGGTGGCTGGGCTCTTGCCATCCCACAGGGATGAGCTGCTCCTGCTGAGCTACCCAAGCCCATCTTTTCCTGCAGGCTGGGCTGGGCGCTGGGGAGAGTTGGGCATGCTGCAGCTGTGGGCTTCATTTCCTCAGGAAACTGGGATAAAAATACCTGAGCGGTGCTGTGGGAAAAGCTACACATGGTCACTCCTCAGCAGCCTTTTTTCAGCTTGTGCCCTGTTAGGTAGGTCCTTGAAGGCTCATGTTGAACGCAGGCCCTTGCTGGCTGCTTCTCATTCTCTGCATTCCTTTCACTAGTTACCATTTTCAAGTTGGTCTCTCAAAAACACCTCCCTCTAAATCCTTACTCCCATTTTCTTAGTGATAGAACATCCAAATCCACAGGAGCTTTCTGTGGAGAAAAGAGAGCTGCAGTTGGAGTCAGAAGAGTAGCTGGAGAGGCCATTAAGAGCTTATCTGTTAATGAACATGATGCACTTTCTCTTTTTGGTGCAATACTCTTTGATTTGAGCATCACAGAGAGAAAAGGACTCTTGGCTGTGGAAGGCTAAGCTGCTGTTGGCCTTCACCATGCTTTGCTTCTGTGTGTGGGTACAGGTCAATATTCACCTGCTCAGTTTGTGAAACAAGCTTCCCAGGGGTGTCAGGGTGTTGTTACCTGCACTTAAAGCATTTCAGCTCAGCGGTGGTTTGGCAACGTGAGAAGGTTCAGCCCTGTTCCACTCATGGAGAGGAATGAGTGTGATGCAGAGCATCTCCTGCTCCTTGTCTCAGCTGCTTTGCTCTGGCGTGCCTGCAGGTGCTTGCAATGAAATAAAGGATTCTGAGTCTGCAGAGTGTCTGACAACCATATTTGTGTGCACTTAAATTCTTCATACAGTCCATTTTGGTGACATTTGTCTGTGTAGGGTGTGTGATGTGCTGCTGTGGGGTCCTGGGGCTCAGCTGAAGTTTGGTGATGGCTGTGCAGCAGCCACCCATGGATGGGATGCTGGGGGCTCTTCCCATGGGGAGAACCAATAGCTCATCTGACAGAACTTTTATTCTAGTAGTTTATTTTGTCTCTTCCAGTTGCTTGATGTCATCTGACCAGAGAAAGAGGCCCAGCCTTTAGGTAGTTTTTCCTTCTTTCTTCTTTTTCTGCCCTGAAATCTAAAATGATTGTATGCAGTCAGGATGGAGAGGTTTTAAATCCTCAAATCCCAGCTGGGGGGGGGGGGGGGGGGGGGGGGGGAGTTGGAAGGGACCTCTGGAGATCATCCAGTCCAACCCCCCTGCCAAATCAGGGTCACCCACAGCAGCTTGCCCAGGATCACAATGTCCAGGTGCATTTGGAAGCTCTCCAGAGAAGGAGACTGCACAACTTCTCTGGGCAGCCTGCTCCAGGGCTCCAGCACCCTCACACCAAAGAAGTTTCTCCTCCTGTTCGCAAGGAACCTCGAGTTAGTGCCTGTTTCCCCTTGTCCTGTCACTGGGCACCACTGCAAATCAGTCTGGCCCCATCCTCTTGCCCCCCACCCTTTAGCTATTGCTGAGCATTGAGCAGATCCCCTCTCAGGCTGCTCTTCTGCAGCCTAAACAGCCCCAGGTCTCTCAGCCTTTCCTCCTCACAGAGATGCTCCAGGCCCCCCTCAGAATCTTCATAGTTCCCATTCTCTTTGGGGACAAAGGCTTGGGTGCCATCATCTGCTGACTCCTGCCCTTGTTCTTTGTTATCTGGAGCATTGCTGGTGGGGAAGAAGCAGCGTTCCTGTGCTATGGGACTGTGACACTGTGCCTAGAAACCAGCGCTGGGCTTGTGTGAAGGTGTGAGAAGACAGGTGTCAGTGGAGACTGCTGTCAGTCAGGACATCTGCATGGGGAGAGTTGGCTTCTGTGGCTGTTAAAAAAAGTTCCTGTTGGGGATGGGGGGAAAAAAAGCTTCTTTCAAATATTAGTTGAAAACAATTACTTGAGGTATGGATGTGCTCCCTTCCAGAGTGCTTGAAAACATCCCACTGAAATTACAGACAAATTGAAGCTGAAACATTGCATTTTTTCCACAAATGTGGAGAGGCTCCAGGCCCATAAAAAGACCTTGGAAAGGCTGTAAAACACATGTTAAGCAATTTTTCACTTGAGGCACCTCTAGAAATGCTCCCTTGCAAATGTATTGGCTATTTCACCTGAAAAAAAAACCAAAACAGTAATCTTGTTTCAAAATATTTTGGTGATTAGAAGCAGAATGTTTCTGCCTTTTGGATGGGGACAGATTTTGGTTTTATAGCAGGACCTTTTGTGATAGGGCAAGTGGTGATGAAACTCAAAGATTGAGATTTAGACTGGGTAGGAGGAATACATTTTTTTTTTTGGGAAGGGTGGTGAGACCCTTGCCCTGGTTGCCTGGGGAGGTGGGAGATGCCTCATCCCTGGAACTGTGGCAGGTTAGGTTGTTTGGGACCCAGAGCAACTTGCTCCAATTGAAGGTGTTGGCTGGATGATCTTCAAAGGTTCCTAACCCAAACCAGTCTGTACTTCCATGATTTCTTATCAGATGCTGGTTAGGAAAGAAGAAGGGAAGAGGAGGCTCAGGGGTGACCTTCTTGCTCTCTACAGCTACCTGAAGGGAGGTTGTAGCCAGGTGGGGGTTGGTCTCTTCTCCCATTCAACCAGCACCAGAACAAGAGGACACAGTCTCAAGCTGCACCAGGGGAAGTTTAGGCTGGAGGTGAGGAGAAAGTTCTTCCCAGAGAGAGTTGTTTGCCATTGGAATGGGCTGCCCAGGGAGGTGGTGGAGTCCCCATGCCTGGAGGTGTTCAAGAGGGGATTGGATGTGGCACTTGGTGCCATGGTCTAGTCATGAGGTCTGTGGTGAGAGGTTGGACTTGATGATCTTTGAGGTCTCTTCCAACCTTGGTGATTCTGTGAAAGAGATGAGGCATCACAGTGAAATAAAATCCAGGCTGTGTGAGCCAGGGCTGGCTCCTGTGGATGTTCCTTTCAAAAGCAAAGAATGGCTTCACTGACATGAGTAACTCCTGTGGGGTTAACTAATTCCTGTGGTGTATATCTTAAACCAGAATCAGGCAAACAAATGATGGGGAGACTCAAACCCTGTGCAAAACTGGGCAGCATGTGAGCTGTGTTTCTTTTTAGGGCCTGTAACTCCTGCTCTGATCACAGAACTTTAATACTTGGTGCTGAAATTAGGAGTTGAGTGGCACTGTATTTTAGCCCAGGAAGTAGACCACATCACTTCTGTCTGTAAATGGTGTAGCTGATATGTTGAATGGGATGCAAAATGTATTTCAGTTAGCATTATCTGAGAGAGAGGCCAGCCTTCAACTCTCACCACAGAGTGTATTAGTATGACTCAAATGTTGAAGCAAAGGATACTTCCCAGAGCTTGGGGTTGTTTTTCAGCCTAGATGCATCTTTTTTAGGCTACAGAGGGTTTGAGGAGTCTCTCCTGCCTGCAGATTGGTTCAGGCTGTAGCACTGCCAGCACTGTCTCATGTGTTAAATATTTGCAGTTTTTACAGTGGAGTAAATTTTTGATATTTAAACTTTGCCAAATGTCAACTGTCCCTGCACAAGATGCCCCTGCCTGCAGCACTCCAAGGTGTAGCACAGCCAGGAGGGGCATGTAACTATGTCACTTGTGGCACCAATCCCTTCAGTACAGGGAATCCCCATGGGAGCTGAGGTATGAGAGCTTGTCCTTCTGCACATCTCAGAACAAAGTCACATTAGAGAGGATACAGTGAAGGGGTGTAGGAGGAGCTCTTGAAGGTGGACATGGGTGCAGCAGTCATCCCCTCTTCATGGAAGTGTTGAAAAGACTGGGTGCAGGTGCACGCCCTGGCACATGTTGGTGGGCAGCACTGGTAGTGATCCAGCATGGCATGGTGTCTAGTGCTTAACATTCATGGTGATTTATTAGGGCATTAACTTAGCATTTTCAGTGGTGTCCAGTTTCCCTCTGAAAATGGGAAGCCAGTCACACAGAATCCCAGCACGGGGGGTGGTGTTGGAAGGGACCTCTGGACGTCATCCAGTCCAAATCCCTGCTAAAGCAGGGTCACCCACAGCAGGTTGCCCAGGATCACAGCATCTAGGCAGGTTTGGAATCTTTCCAGAGATTCCACAACCTCTCTGGGCAGCCTGCACCAGGGCTCCAGCACCCTCACAGCAGAAAATTTTTTTCCTTCTGTTTAGATGGAACCTCCTGAGTTCCAGGTTGTGCCTGTTGCTCCTTGTCCTGTCACTGGGCACCATGGGAAGAGTGTCCCTGTCCTCTTGCCCCTCATCCTTTAGCTCTTGCTGAGCATTGAGCAGATCCCCTCTCAGGCTGCTCTTCTCCAGGCTCAACAGCCCCAGGTCTCTCAGCCTTTCCTCCTCACAGAGATGCTCCAGGCCCCTCGGCATCATGTTTGAAATGCTTCCCCCCAGCTTCCTAACACATGGTGTGGCTGGAGCAAGTGTCAAGCTGTCTCATTATGGCAGTGTCCTGTATCCCTGTTCTCCAAAGGGGTGAAATCCAGTGCTGCAGCAGTAGTGTGGTCAGCACATGGCAGTTTCATCCTTGGTTGGTGCAATCCACATTCTCGTGGGGAACAAACACAACATTCAGTTGGGTCAGCAAGCACATTTAAAAGTAGTTTTGCTGTCATCATCATCGAGCTGTCTCTGAAGGAGAGGCCACTCTTGTTAGACCAGTGCTTGTCTTCAAAGCTGCTCATGGTAGGAGGGGAGAAGAATATGGATCTGCTTTGTAGCTCTAGCAGCAAACCTTCCCTCTGATGCTTTATTGAACATGAACGTGCTTGGTGGTGTTGGACTTCAAAAACCTGAACCGTTGGGTTGGTTGTGTTGTACAGAGGGGCAGGCCAGGGTTTATTGGTCTCCTGTATGTGTCCATAGCCATGGAAACATGTGTTGCTGCTCCTCTTCAGCACCAGGAACTACTTCAAAGCCTCTGTGGAAATACTTACTGGTGATTTGCAAACCAGACTTCAAAAATGCCCCAGAATTTATGGGTGAATGAAAGTGCTGTTGGCTGTAGAGCCTGTCTTGTAACTGGACCTGTTTGCACAGCAGGTGTGGGAGCACTGGTCTCATTTCAGCACCTTGGTGGCAGAGAAATCTCCATTCCTGATGCTGTGGGGGAGACTGTTGCCTGCTGTCATAGTCTTCCCTCTCTTTATTGTTTTTAAAGAAGACTTCAGGAGTCATTCCTGTCACCTGGTGCAACTGATCCTCCCTCCATGTGAGGGCATCTGGTGGTACCAGCAAGGTCAGCATGCTTTGAGCCTCAGTCTAAACTCTTAACTCCAGCTTTTCCTTGCTCTGTGCTCTCCAAACCAGTTGCAGACAGACCATTTGCAAATGTCTGTTGATGTAGGAAAGGTTTGGAGGTAGGGCCTGAGGTTTTGGATAACTCCTCAGGCTGATCTGTCCCACGGCAGATGGAGCTTGCACTTACCCTTGATGTCTAATTGTGCCAAAATTGTAGCCAAGAGGGGGAGCTGCTTTTGCAGGTCCATTTGGACACTTTGTGATCTGGATGTGGCTGTTGAAACACCTTTGTGAAAAGCAGCTGAAGGTGGTTCTCTGTGTCCCATGGGAATACTCATCAAACTGGGAACTTCTGTGCTTGGTAGTCCCATACCAGAAAAAATACTTTGTTCCTGCTGGCAGCCTGGTGACTGCTTCCTGCTGGGGCTGGGGATTTCCAGTATTTTTACTAAGCCTCAGCAGAACTTAGCTGACTTAATCTTTAATGAAAATGGAGAAAACAGCATACTTGAGACTTTACATAGCAGCCAGACCAACCAGTTCAGTTCTCCCACCTCCCTGGGAAGACTTGCTAAGGAGCTTGTTGGTCTAGATGCTTTTTGGTATGGTATTTAAGGTGTAAAGGTGGTTAACCTTTTACACATGAAAGCTTGCTTTTTAGCCATGAGATACTCTGACACACCCAGCAAGGAGGGCAGCTCCTGAACTGCTCAGAGGGTTGTTCACTAACAGACTTTTTTCTTTGAGAAACAGAGTTAATTTTTCTCAGGGCCTGTTGCTGAACTCTCTGGTCTTTGGGATCTATGCCAGGAAGAAAACCTCACTGTGCATTTTCTTCTGGATGAGAAGTGTTCTGTGCATGCAGTTTAATAGAAAGTGCTTTTATTCTGAGAGGCAGCTCCTCTGTCTTAAAGGAAAGAGATGAAGCACTCGAAACCTAAAAGCAGGGTGGTGGATTCCAGGACTGTTCACTTTATGTGGTTCCAGGCAGCTGTGGATGGTACATCAAAGCTGCTGAGAGGAGGACTGGAGAAAGGAGACAAGGGGCAATGGCTATAAACTAGAGCAGGGTAGATTTAGATGGGATGTTAGGAAGTTCTTTACTATCAGGGAAGATCTCTACTATCACTAGAACAGGTTGCCAGGGATGGAGGCCCCATCCCTGGAGACATTTAAGGTCAGTCTTGATGGGGTTTGGAGCAACCTTCTCTAGTTGCAGATGTTCCTGCTGATCTTTAAAGATCCTTTCCAACCCAGTGTGCTCTATGAGACTGAACAAACTCTGTGAACAGTGCAATGGCTGGGCAGTTGGTCTGCTTTGGGGATATAAAGCTTTGGTGGAGAACCTTCTGTTTGCTTCTGAAACATGCTAATCTGATGAGCAACTGTGAAAGGCTCTGGATTTGTGTCTGTGTTGGTTGAAGGGTTCTGTGTACCATAACACTTTGGTGACAGTGACACTGGGAGAAGACAGCTGGATCTTGACTGTCAGGGATTCTGCCCTAGACCTGTGCAAACAATTCCTGTGCTCCCATTTTGGGGCTGCATTTACAGGGACCCCCAAAACCCTTCATACAAAGTTCAGGTTCAGAGTTGCAGTTGAAAAGGCACCACATTGGTGCATGGCTTTCGCTCCTCTATGTTTTTAAAGCTGTGCTCGTGCCTAGCTGTGTTGTGGTGCATCTTCTACCACCACATGCAGAAGGTGCACTTGGTAGGCATCATGTTGGCTCTGCTGAGGCTCTGTCTTGCCTTAGCTGTCAGTAACAGGGTGCAAACTTTGGAGCTACTGAAGAAACTTTTCCAAACTGCTTGGTTCCTCAGACTGCACTGAAAGTTTGTCGTGGCTGGTGGGGCACAGTACCCACAGCTCAGAAGGCAACAACTGGTAAAGAGTTGTCTGTAAATGCTGGATCATTGTAGGTGTGAAAACAGTGTAGGTCTCCACAGCGGTCACCAGATACTTCAGAGCTGTTGTGGGAAAGCTGCTGGGAGAGGAAAATGAGGGGTTTTTAGGAAAACATGGGAAATGTCACCGTGTTGGGGAGCAAAGGTGTGTGTCTACAGCTTGAGCTCAGAAACAGTGGAGCAGTTCTGTTTGATAGAGCTTCTGCATGGTATGATCCTCCATGCAGCTTCAGCCTGAGGTGGACGTGATTTGAGTCAGCTTCCCAGTCCCATGTGAAGTGGTTCACGTGGCTGTGTCTTGAAGCAGCTTTCTCGCCCCACTACCCTCAAGCTATGGGGAGGTGGTTACTGGCTTCACCCCCCAGACCCAGGCTCATCTCTAAGCAGGCTGCTCAGCACTGCTAAGGAGGCGGCTGCCTTTGCTCACCGGAGCTTCTCCTCGCTGGGAGGCAGGATCCCAGCAGGCTCCCTCGAGAAGGAGCTGGAAGAGGCTCCAAGAAAGGCACATGAGTGGAGCAAGCTGCCAGCCCACGCCTCTGCTCTGTGCTGGAGCACGTCGGCCGAGCCAGCCCTGGTGAGAAACGCTCCTCTCCTCGGCGTGCAGGACTGCCTGGGCCTTCATCTGCCTGCAGTGCCATTTATCTTCCTGGTTTTGATGCACCTCAGCTGTCCTGGCCGGGCTGCAGGAGACCCGAGAGAGAGCTTTGGTTTCCAGGGAGAGTTCATGTTGGAGCTGAAGTGTGTGTCTTGCCTTCTCACGCAGAGCAGGGCTGACCCAGGCGTGCGTGGGGTGAGCTGGTCACAGCCTCCCTTCCTCCGTCTCCAGCAAACCAGACTGGAGGAATGTCTCACATCTGGCAGCAGCCAGGCAGCTTTCATTTCATTTTTTGTTTTAGAATCAAACACTTTTTCAGTGATTTCAGTTGAAGAGGAGCTGACTCTGTCCTACCTAGGGTAGCCCTGCATGCTGAGCCCGGGGCTCAACTGGCACTGCTGGGTAGCTTGCAGTCCTAAACCCACGTCAGATCCCCCTCCTCTTGGCAGTGTGACTCGGGTCATCTGCTCCAACAAGTTGTGGTCCTGGGCAGCAGCAAGGTCAGTGCTCTGCTGGGGGCTGCTGCAGTGTGTGGTTTTCATGAAAAATACCCTGGTTGAACCTAATTTTTCATCTGGCTCCTGCTTGTATGTTGAGTAGAGAAATATACTGCTTAGGGTGGAGGAAATGAACATTTCTGCATAGTTTCATTTCTGTTGCTAGTCTTAGTTGTCTCAAAACCTGTTAAAACTTATCCCACGTGAGCCACAGTGCAGGCTTCAGTGCTACTCCTCAGCTGTACTGGCACAGCCCTTTTATAAAGGTGGCTTTCCTGGCTGGCTGTGTGTTTCCAGCTGGAGGAGTCCCTAGCTCTGGTGTGCAAGCACGGTGGGTTAGTAAAGAGAGTGGAACAGTTTGACACAGCGGTGCTTTTCACAGAATCCCAGCATGGTGGGACTTGAAAGGGACCTCTGGGGATCACCTAGTCCAACCCCTCTGCTAAAGCAGAGTCACCCACAGCAGGTTGCACAGAATCACAGTGTCCAGGCAGGTTTAGTATCTCTCCAGAGAAGGAGACTTCACAACCGCTCTGGGCAGCCTGCTCCAGGGCTCCAGCACCAAACAGCAAAGGCATTTCTCCTCCTGTTCAGACAAAACCTTTTGGGTTTCAGTTTGTACCCAGTGCCCCTTGCCCTGTCACTTGCCACCGCTGGAAAGAGTCTGGCCCCATCGTCTTGCCCCCCACCCTTTAGCTCTTGCTGAGCATTGATCAGATCCCCTCTCAAACTGTTTAGCTACAGGCTAAACAGACCCAGGTCTCTCAGCCCTTCCTCTTCACAGAGATGCTCTCATCCCTTCAGCATCTTCAGAGTCTCCACTCGACTCTCTCCAGTAGTTTCTTGTCTCTTGAACTGGGGATTCCAGAACTAGACCTAGTCCTCCACTAAGGCAGAGTAGAGGGGGAGGAGAATGAAACCTTGGGTGTGTTGGGCCATGCTTGGCACCATGTGATGAGGAGTTAAAAGTTGAAGTTGATTACAAGGGTCTTCCAGGATGGTACAGTTATTAAATGGCAGCTGTGGTTTGCCAGGGTCTTGGCTGCATGCTTTGTGTTGAACCCATCCCCTTGGTGGATGTGTAAAAACAAAGCTAAAAACCTGGAGATACTTGAATGAATCGGTGTTTGTGAAGGCACCAGAGCTCAGCTGCTTCTCCTGGGTTTCAAGGTGCCTCTGTGTGGGGTGCCCTGCCTAGAAGTGGCTCCCTGGGCTGGCTGATGGTGCTGTCTGTCTGCTCACCAGCTGTGGGACGGTTCCTGCACGTGTGGCTGCTGCTGGGCAATCTGCAGGGACATGCTCTGGCAATTAGTAGGGCTTTTTCTTCTAGACTTAAAAATACCTTATAGGGAAAATGAATCAAATGGAGCCTGAGCTTCTGGAGATGCAGTGACAGAAATAGCAAACGCTTTTATTGTCAGCTTGCTGGCAAGCCAAGACATCTCTGTGTTCAGTTGAAAGAGAGGGTTTTTTTTCCCTCCCCCCTCCCTGTCTGCAAATACTCTTCAGATTCTGTTATTTGTTTGGGCGCTGGCGTTTCTGACTTGAGATGAGTTTGGAAGGTGTTCCTCTGTTTCTCAGGCACGCCAGGGTGGCTCAGGAAGCTCTGGTCTGCTGGGATAAGCTGTCCTGATGTAGATGGACCCGGTGCGTGCGTGGTGGGAGGATGGGAAAGAAGAGTCACAGGTGAGGGGGCCGAGCACCCCCTGCCTCCCCCATCCTGCTTGCTCCCAGCCCATCGCTGGGTGTACGCTCTCCCCGGGAAGGCGCTGCTCCCCGGACGGCGCAGCCGCACCGATTTGGTAAGCTTCCCTGCACCTGTCTGATGCACTTTACAGCCCGGGCCTCACGCAACCCTTTGTCATTCAGGGGGGACAATGTCCTCTTGTGTGCTGGGCTGCCAGCAGGGAGGGGACGGGCGGCCAGGGCAGGGGCACGGCCTCGCTGGCGGATGGGCTTCCCATGCGAAATGAGACGGGAAGAGAAACTGCTTCCAGAGCCTGGCTTCCCGCGGTGGGGAGCAGCCGTCCTGCTCCGGCCGCCGCAGCAGCCCGCTCGCCACTCACGTTTCCATATCTAGGTTGAATACAAAAGGCTGTAAATGTGGGTGAAGGGAACATGGGTGAAGAAAAAGGCTTTTAGAGAGCTCCCCTGGCGTGCTGCCTCCAGGAAATCAGCCTCCTGGTTGTGATGGTGCTTCAAACCAGGCCTTGAGCGGGGGGTGAGGTGGAGGGTGCGTGAGTCTGTGTCTCTGCTATAGTGCCCAGGAGCTCGCTGGTCACGGTTGCAGAAATAACTTGGTTCTTGTTCAAGGTCTTTTTTTTTTCTGGGGAACTTTCTGTGTAGTGTTCTCCTCACAAGGACCTCTTATGCCTGTAAATATGAAACCTTGCATGTGACTGGGCTTGTAAGAATAGCCTTGTGTTGTGTGTGCCTGGGAAATGTTTGAGTGCAGGAGAATCCGGTGTTCTTTCCATGCTTGGTAGGTGCAGCTTAAAGAGGACGCAGCATTGTGGCAGCAACTATCCCCTTCTGAGGACTGAACAGAAACACAGCTCAGGATTTATAATGAATGTTCAGTGAATTAAAGCTCAGTGGAGCTAATACTGGGGCCAGATGCTCTTCCCAGTGGTGCCTGATGACAGGACAAGGGGCAACAGGCACAAACTGGAACACAGGAGGAGAAACCTCTTTGTTGTGAGGGTGCTGGAGCCCTGGGAAGTTGTGGCGTCTCTTTTGGAGAGATTCCAAACCTGCCTGAACACTGTGATGCTGGGCAACCTGCTGTGGGTGACCCTGCTTTATCGGTGGGGGGTTGGACTAGATGATCCCTTCCAACACTCACCATGCTGGGATTTGGGGATTCTGTAATACAAAAGACAAAGTGCAGGCTCACCTGAGTTGTCTTTGCCTTTCTAAAGCACAGGGATTCCCATAAGCTGTTTCCAAGCTCATAAAATAAAAGGCTTATGTAGCACGGACTGACAAGTTCTGAGTAGTTTTAACATGATCAAGAAGAATGGTTTGGGGGGTGGGGGGAATTGCTATGTTGCTGCCATATCCCAGTGCTTTGTGGATCTTGTTGGTTCTCACTTTGTTGAGCTCAGAGAGGACTGCTCTGCAGTTCTTGTTGTGTGTCTTTGCAAATGTTGCAGTCCCCAAAGTTAGAAATTCATTGAAACTTTAAGACTTTGGGTGAGATGAGAGATTTCATCACTTCTGGCTTGTGACCACCCACCACTCAGTTGGCCACCCCAGCAGAAAGGAGTGACAGAGAAGTTTCATTCTCTGGGTGCACTTGGTGAGTTGTTCCCCAGCCTGAGGGTGTGCTCAGCAGGTGACACTTGAAGGGCTGCATTACAGTGTCTCGTTAGTGGCACTGCAGCCTCAGCACAGCAGGTGATCCCCTGGATTGCTGGCAGTCCCTGGATGCACAGTGTGGGAGCAGCATGCTGGCGCTCGTCCTTCACATCCTGCATCCCTGCCTTGCTGTTGGCAGGAGGTGAGTGAGGGGCCATGAGCCTTTAAGCCAGCAACTGTGCCAAGGGAAAGGGGAGGCTGAGTGGCCAGCAGAGCAAATGGTGGACAAAGGAGGGAGAAATCACAGGAAATGTTGAGGGGCAGTTGTAGAGAAAGAGCTTCTGCAGCAGATTCCCAAATGTTGAGCCAGCACCCTGATTTTCCACCAGTCCAAGCCATTGGGAGCCCAAACCAGTAGCAGAGTGCTACTTTCTTACTATATGTTAACTTTAAGACTCTTTGTGCTGTTAGAGTGGGTGAAGGGAGAGTCACCTGCCTGGTTCCTGCTGAGGGTGAATTGGTGTTTTTGTCTAGGGTTGGCTTTTGGCTGAGCTGAGGGTTAGGCTCTTGAAGTAGGGTTGGAGAGTAGTGTATCTAAACCAGCTTTGCCACCCATAGGAGAAGGGAAGCAGAGCAGTGAAGGTTCCTAAAAAGGGCTCTGTGACAACAGCTGTGCCATGAAGTCCTTCTGTAGGTTATTACTGAGAACAGAGATCTATGGTTGCCAACCTGCCACCCTGCCACCAGCCAGTGCCCCAAAACCAAACACCAAGGGAAGTTCTGGTGGGTGCAGGGTGTCTGTGAGGGGCTGTGTGATAGTTTCAGTGGCTCCATGCTGCTTTGCAGGAAGCCTTTGATGAAAATCTCCTGATTTGGGTCTGGTGGCTGCCCGACACAGAAGACCATTGTTCTCGGTGCTATGAGCGTCCCTGCCACCACCTTCGCTGGCCCTGGGTCTCCAAAAGGACCCAGCGGAGATAACACAGCCTGATTCCTCCACCTCCCTTTCACCTCCCCCTTCCTGCATGCCCCTTGTGTTAGGAGAAGGCTGGAATTGAGGCATGTCCTGCACCAAGCTGAGAGAAGTGAGTCTAACTGGTAGGGAGGATGACAGCCTTCACTGCAGCTGTGGGTTTGTGCCCTGCTCCCCATAGTGCCACCTTCTCACCAGCTCTGCTCCTCTGGCGGTGTTGGCTGTCATGCAGTTCCAAACTGTTCGCTTCAAACCCAATGTTTTGGCCACACAAGTGCTCAGCCAGGGAAGTGTCTGAAGAAGTTAATTTTTCTATTAAACCAACAGCACATAGGGGAAGATGTGGGGGTGGCAGAGGGGTCATAGGCAGTGCTGTCTCCAGGGCAGATGGCCTGAATGTCTAGTGGGTTTTTCATTGATTATGTTCCTCCAGTTGAGCAAAAGCCTTCAGTGGTGGTTCCCACTGGAAGATGATGACCTTGAGGTCATGCAGATGTCTGTCACCACTGAGAGCGCAGACTTGGTGGGCTTTGAGAAATGGTAGAGGTTAAAACATGTCATTGGTAGAGCCTTTCAAAGAGGAGATAGGGAGCTTGACAGTTCATCGATGGTATCTTGCTTCTGTTGCATTCAGCCAGTGGCAGCTGGGAGATGCTGCTGTCCAGGGCACATCTACCCTGATCCTGTTTGCTCTCCCACGTCTGCCTGTGTGCCGTGGAGTGATGGCTCCTTACTTGGACCACATCTGCCTCAAAACCTGTAGAAACCTTATCTATGCCCAAGCCATTGCCAGCACCAGTAACAAATCCAAAATGTGTGGGTCACCATGAAGACCATGAGGGCAACCACCAGTTGGTCTGGAGAGGCTCTTATCGTGGCTGGCAGCTGCAGCGCCGCTATCTCCACAGCTGTAGTTCTGTGAAGGAGACCTTGAGACTGCTGCAGGGTACTGGGTGTCAGATGCCCTGCACTGGCTGATGGAGCATCTTACAAATGACAAAGCTCCCAGTAAGTATGGAAATACTGAGAGAAGGAATCTGTGGAGTGAGGAGTTCACTGTAGGATGCCATAGGATTTGGGTTGAGCACCAAAAGCTGTGCTAAGGAGATGGCCTCAGTTTACAGGGTATTTGAGAAAACCTCTGACTCTCCTCACAGCTCTGTGCAGTGCAGGAGAAGGAATGGGAGAGCTCTTAAATGCAAGCAAAGCTTTTTATCTGCAGTCTGTAGAAGTTCATTCTGGCAGCTCATGATCCACACGGTGCCATGTCAGACCTTCAGCTGGTTTTGGTTTGTAAGCAGTGTCTCTTTGAAACAGACCATTCCCTGTAAGTCAGACTGGTAATAAGCAAAGTGTTGACTTGCAGAAGGATCTGTAAACACCGCTGCTGTGGGCTGGCGTAGGCATGTACAAGTGCTCTGCCTGCAGGAGGGACTCCTTTCAAGCCCTGCACTCTCTGCTCTAGATGCATTTTCTTGTGTCTACATAGGCACTGGTATGTTGTCTGCCTTTGTAAGCTTCCACTTTGCATCAGCTCAAGTTGGGTGTGCGCTGGTCCCCTCCTCAACCTGCTGCTTCCAGACGCTTTCATACTGCATGCTTGTTTCTCCTCCCTTCGTCTTGCTTGTGCTTCTCTTCTGCCCCGGTTCTCATCCCATGCCTGCACCCAGACTGCCAAACACTTCATGCCTTTGGTACTTTTACTGCAGTTGGCCAGTCTCAGGGCAGCTTTCCTCCCTGGCTGTGTGCTCTCGCCTGTCTTAGTGTGTGCTTGAGGCTTTAGTCAAAACACAGGTCAGCAGATTCCAGCCGAGTGCTGAGATGAATTGACAACCTCTGTGCAGCTGGGGTGAAGGAAAGTGGGTGTGGGTGGTTTCTGGGAACACCTGGGTGAGGCACCACTTTTCACTTGTACCCAGAACTGACCACAAACCATTCAGGGTTTATTGTAGAAACTGCACATTGCTTAGGCTGCTTTGAGATCTGGATGAGCTCTGCTAACCCATGAACAGAGCTCTGACAGCAGTTGGGTGGCTGTGCCCCTCTCAAAGCCAAGGGGTGAGTGTGGGGATGTTGTTGTGAGTGGTGTTGTGAAGATCTTGATGTGTGGAACACAACCCAGTCACTTCTCAAATGCTCAACATCCCTTTGAAGAGCTTGTAGGTGTTGAGACACTGGTGGGGCTCTTCAGCCTTTATGGTACCAAGTGAACATGGGACCTGGGTGGGTGGTGAGGTGACACTGAGCTGGTTTTAGCATCCACTGCTGTCCAACGTGTTGGGCATCATCACTTTGTACTGGGTAAAAATAGCTCTGCAGCTTGCCTGAGTGTGTAGTAGCGCTAATGGAGGCTGCAGTTGTGTGTGTGAATGCCAGAAAGAGGAGAAAACCGTAATAGCTCCCCAAAAGAGGTGAGAAGGGTCATTTCCTACTTGTTTTTTGCTCAGTGGGTGACACAGGATTGATGGAGGTTGTGGAACTGCTTCTCTTGGTGACTGTGGTGACTTGAGTTTAATGTGGTTTGTTAAGTGACTGTTTTGATAGTCTGGTGGTGAAAACTCCCCTGATCCTGCCCTGTGCTGGGGCCTCTACAGAGCTGAGCGTGGTAGGATCTGCTGTTTGAGCATGGGGAACCCACCAGGCCACCAAAATGCTTTCACTCCTGCTGTGGAAGGCAGCTGACTTCTAGTCGGGGGAGGTTTCAGACTCACTGCATCTCTGTTTTATTATCTTTGGTACTCTGTAGAGCTGGGGCTGTTGTGCTTAATTCTTGTTGAGTGCAGCATTTTTAGAGAGGTAGCTTTAGGCTGAGGGCATCTGGGTCTGCTCTGTGGTGAGACGGCGTGGAGGAGGCTGGCAGGAGCTCTCAATTGTGTGTGGCTTTCTCGGTGTGGGCTAGAGGAAGGGAAGGAGGAAGAGGAGGAGGCTCAGCTTGCTGCTTACTTTGCTCTTTCCTCCAGACTTCCTTTCCTGGCCTCTGGGTAGAGGTGGGTCTGTAAAAGCTGGCTGCTGAGTTTGCACTGGGGAGTTTTTCCAACACTGAGATGCTCGAGGGAGAAGCCATGTGTCCTGTGCCTAGCCACCGTCGGGTGTGGGCTGGGAAGAAACTTCTGACATGGGTGTTACACTGGACACTGGCATAGAATCACAGCTGGTTTAGTTGGAAAAGAGCTTCAAGATCTAATCCAGCCTTCTACCTAGCATCACCATGGCCATTAAATCATGGCCACTGCATGGGCAAGGACATCTCATACCCAGCTCTGGAGTGGGCAGTACAGGTGGTGTACTGGGTGACACGGGGGAGAGAGAGAGAGGAGAGCAAATACAGTGTTGGGAAAGATGAAAAGACCTGAGTGGGTGGCAGTGAGAAGGAAGAGGAGGAGACAATCCAGACGATGAAGGAAAACAGGATCTTCTGTAAGGGATGGGAATGCTGGAAGGAAGCCAGGAAGGAAGCCTGAGAAAATGGAGAGAGCACTGCTCTGATGCTTCCAGCAGGTATTCCTGGCATTCTGCTGTGAGGAACTGCAAACTGTTTGGAAGCCTGGTGAAAGCTGGGGATGTGCCCTGAATAATCTGGATGTTTGAGTTGAACTTTGGTTGTCTTGGGGGTTTTGTTGTTGGGAGTTTTTTGTTTGTTTGCTTGCTTGTTTGGTTTGGTTTTGGTTGTTTTTCTTCCTTTTTTTTTTTCCAAGCAGGATTTGGTGCCTGCTGTTGACTTGTCCAGGGAGGAGGGAGCTGACCTTGGGAAGGGGTTAAGGTGCAGGCAGATGTTGTTGTGGCTGGGAGAAATGATTTATGCTAAGCAATTTAATGGATTTTCCTGTGGATTCTGATGGAGAAAAACCTCCCTGACAGGAAAAAAAATAATAAAAAGATCTCACTTGTGGAGTTGGTGCTTGCTCATGTGGGTAGAAACACCCTGAGCCCCCCGTGGTTGGTGCCTGGGTTCACTCCTGGATGGCAGCCGCGGGTGCTGGGCTCCCACCTCAGCCCTGAGAGCCGCCTGGATCCCTCCAGCCCTGCCGAGTGCGGTGAGCCAGGCTGGGAGAAGAGAGACAGCTCCTGCTCCCCCACCACAACCCATTGGTTAGTAAAAATAGCTCAGCTGCTGGCGTCAGTGCCAGGCCTCGCATCTGGCTTCCCTGAGCGGCTCCAGCACGGCCGCCCTGCCTCCAGACAGGGTCTGCTGCAGGACACATGGTGTGTTCCTCTCCCCTCCTCTTCCTCCAGCCCTGCTGGCTTCAGCCCGGGGCATTGGGAAGCGCCTTTGTGCCGGTGGCTTGCTGCAGACCGGGGTTTAATGAAGGAGTTGCTGCTGCCGCTCGGCAGCCTCCCGTTAACAGAACGGGGAACAAGCTCCGAGTGAAAGCAAAACTGTGCCTGTGAGGGCCCTGCCCTGCGCTGGAGGTTTTGTTGGGAGGTTTAGGGCTGCTTAAGGGAAAGGTGGACCCAGAATGAGTGTGCACAGCGTGCCTTGCTCCCCTCTCACACAGGAGGAGTAGGTGTTACAAAACAGCTTTTCTCAAGACGGCCATTTCCAGCGTCGTGATTTCTTTTTTTAGCTTTGCCTTTTCCAGCGCCGGAGCTACGGAAGGCAGAGAGAGACTGAAGGGAGGCTGGGATGCTCTCTTGGTAGGCACTGAGGGAAAACAGAGCAGCCTGGCAAAATGGCCTTGAAAAATGAAGTGGGGAGCTTGTGCCTGCTCCCCTGGGGGACTGGTGGTGGACACCGATTGTTGTGCTCTCAGTGTTCAGAATTCAAACCCCTGGGGCGCCGAAGGGTGTTGCAAAGCCGTTAAACGGAGCAGCAGGAGAGCTCATGGTGTGGTGCAGCCCCGTGGCCAGGGCTCTGCTCCGTGCCTCAGACCAGACAAACCACCTCTGCCACCTCATCAGGAATTCAGCTGGTGTCTCACACGTGCCAGGGAGAATAATTCCCACAAGAAACTGCCGTGGATGTTTGGTGCTTTGATGTCAGCCTGCGATCAGGGTGAGCTCGCTGGTGGGAGCTCGCTCTGCACACCAGTCTGCAGACGGTTGTCTTCCTGTGGCCCTGGTGCACCCGGAAGGCCGCCTGCTACCCAGCAGATGTTTCTTCTGTTTGCAACCCCTAATTCATAATTCTTCTCAGGAGAAATGTCTCAAATAGAGCTTCAGGATCTGGTGAGCCCAAGTGATCTCAGGATCTGCCAGCCCAGAGCTGGCAATCCACAGGAGAGCTGTGCCCAGCCCCACCATTGATCCAGCGCCATGCCATGAGTAGGTTCTGTGCACAGTCTTCATCTAGCAGCCCTTTGCTGTTTTTTTGCATCTTACTGTTCAGAGTCTGAGTTGGTGAAACTCTGAACTAACTTAGCAGATGTGAGTTCTTGCAGCTTAATTACTCAGTGATGTGGCTTCTGTGTTGAAGCTGTTTCGGGAAGGCTGAGGATGATGCAAACCTCCACGATTTCCAAAATTAAGGCCGAGGAGGTTTGCATGTGCCTAAGGAGGAGGAGAACAAAACCACCCCAGGCACCTGAGTGCAGCTCTATGTGGGCTGCAGAGCCTGTTTTGGGGCTACAAAAATGCTGAGGAGGGGAGTGGAGTATCCCTGTGGGAAGGAAAGGCTCAGAGACCTAGAGCAACAGCAGCTTGAGAGATCTGCTTAATGCTCAGCAAGAGCTAAAAGGTGAAGGGCAGGAGGATGGGGCTAGACTCTTGTGAGTGGTGCTCAGCAATAGACAAGGGGCAGCAGGTACAAACTGGAACCCAGGAGGTTCCATGTGAACAGGAGGAGAAATTTTTTTGCTGGGAGGGTTCTGGAGCCCTGAGAGGTTGTGGAGTCTTCTTCTCTGGAGAGACTCCAAACCCATCTGGATACTGGGATCCTGGGCAGCCTGCTTTATCAGTGGAGTTGGACTAGATGATCCCCAGAGGTCCTTTCCAACCCCATCATGCTGGGATTTGGGAATACTGTGTGTTAGGCTGGCACAAGGCTTTTCAGGGGGCCACCAGCAGACATCAAAACCTGGCAGCAAACCTCGCCGCTGTAAGCCGGGAATTTTCCTCGCTTCTGTTTACAGCAGAAGATACATTGAGGCATTTCTGTTGTAGTAACTGGATAAATATTTTCAAAGTTCTCAACAGTTTTGTTTTCAAATTGCTCCCTGTGAAGTGTGTAATTTTCTTCCTTGGGGCAATTGAAAACAATTAGCAGCATACCCTATGGAATTGCTGCTGCATGGGAAGGGTGGTGGATTGTGCGTGGTACAGGAGTGCATGGTACTGCCGCCTGCTTGAATTTGGGAGCCTTAGCCCATTGGTGGTGAAATCTGCCTGCTCAAATGCCACTGGAGTTTTATCCTCAACTGTCTCAAGTATTTACCCAGCAGAGGATAAATGAGACTGTCTAGTGAATGTGTAACTTGGGAGCCTTCAGAGGTGCAGGCGTGCTGAAGGAGGAGTGAGTGGGAGGAAGAAGTGTGCACCACTCAGGACACCTGCAGATGTTGGATTTCATCCTTCTGTGCTTTTCACTTGGAGCTGCTGTGATCTCATGAGATGGAGTTGGCATTTTTGGATGCCAGAGAGGCCAGGAGTTCAGGCACCTGCTGGGGAGTCATTGTTAGGGATGTTTCTGTGCCTCTACACCATGATGTGGGGTGCATTTAAGGACTACTTCCCACCTTTTCTTTAAGAATTCAATGTAAGCAAAGCTCAAACTAGTCTTTAGTCTAATGTTGTTTCATCCCTGGATCTTCCTCTAAACTGCTGGGGCCAGGAGCAGGAGTATGAAAAGCAGCTGCTGGTGCTGTGCTGAGATCTATTTGAGGCACTTAAATAACATGATTTTGCTTGAATTTCTCCCTGTCTCTTTACTAAGCAAGGTCTAAGTAGCTAAGTCTGGGCCATGCAGTTCTGGCTGCTGCTTGGGGATCTTCTAAGCACCATCATTTCCCAGCGCCTGTGTTCTTTAGAGCAGGCCGCCTCCAGCTGCAGTGTTTGCAGGTAGATTGGTTTTTGAAAGGAGATTTTATTCCATAAAAATAAAAGCTTTTCACTTACAATTGTCCTCTGTTGCTGGTTTAGTTCTGGCTTGAATTATTTAAGGTGTAGTGATGACAAGGAAATAAACTTGTGTGGTTGAGGGCTGTGATCTACAGAGAGTTAATGTCTCTTCCTTCTGAGGAAGCTCTATGCATCCTGTTGAGCGTTATCTTTCATTTCTGTCATTGATTAACAGCTCCCAAACCTACTCCCCAGCCTGCAACTCTTGAATTTTGAGCAACAGAGATTATAGCTGGTAGTTGAGTGGCATAATTCAGCCTCAACTCTTTGATGCTTCCTTTCTTCGGTCAGTCAGCTTGAAAATTTACCTGTCTGAGAAGAAAAAAAACCCCACAATTGTATGCTTTGCATGAGCTGTGGCTTAAGTTATTTTAATTCCCTGCTAAGCATGCAAAAGTCTGTTCTTGTGCTTTGGAGTTGGCAGGCACAGCTGCCCAGCTCTCTTGGCTGCCTCTTTGTAGCCCTGGGATACTTGTTTGGGTTCCTGGGGCACTTGTAGGTTCTGCACCTCTGCTCTCTTCCTGGAGATTAGTGCTGTTATTTCTCCTCAAGTCTGGTGGTTATGGCTTTTATGAGATGCAGATCTCACAGGCTTATCTTGGCTTACTTCTTTCTGATGGTCGAATGGTCTTCTGCCCAGACGGCATTGGGCATCTCAACTGCTGCTGACACAGCCTCTGTGAATCCATGGTTTTGGTCTGTTTTGCTTCTTGCCTCTACAGCCCATGTCAGTGCTTTGCCCTAGGTGAGTTTCAGACTCTTCAGCCCTGCCACCTTTTGCCTGTACCAGAGGCAGAGCTGGGGCTCAGGGTGTACCAGGGGCTCAGGGTGCTCCCAGAACCTGCCCTGCTCCTCATCCAGCTAAGCCACGCTCGCAGTGGCTGCCACTTGGGATGGTAATGAAACGCTGCAGCGAGCAGACCAAAGAACTCAAATCTTATCTCCTCAGCTCCCGGTATTTTGCTTTTTATCTCTCGTCCTGCCTCTTAATTTACAGCTAGTATTGCAGAGTTTCAATATTGAAACTTGAAAGAGCCTGCCTTAATTGAAGTAAAGCTTTGGAGTTGAAGGAACTCCGATGGGAAAGCAGCTCTTTGGTCATGTTCCTGCTTAGCATTGAAGGGAAGCACACTTGGGTAGAGAACACAAACCCATGTGCTGGTTCATGAGGGCTTCTAGGAGGCAGTTGAAGCTTTAACCTCTCCTTGCAGCAGCAGCTTTGCAATTAGGCTCCAAAGTAATTTCTCCTGCAAGCTGGGGGGTGTTGGGCGGTGCCGTTGTCTGAGGTTTTGGTGTTGTGTGTTTCTTCTTTTTTTTCCTGTTTAAAGTGATCATACTGATGCTCCTGATCCTGAGTTTATTCATTTAACATGCCATCAGCCTTTTATGATGGCTTCCAAGCTCTAACAAACAGCAAGGGCTGTGGTGGAGGTAAAAATACTGTTTTATTTCAGTGGTGGACTGGCGAATCTATCGGTAAACAACACAATTCAGCTTCAAAGGCTTCTCAGCTAAAACTCATTGTTCATCCTTTGAGCTGCTCTGCCTCGCACCCTAATAAAAGTGGAAATCAGGCGTGGGGGGGGGATGGGGCTGAGGAGAAAACACAAGCTGAGAAGTGGAGATCAAAAGGACAAACAGCAGCAGAAGGCAGCGAAAGGGAGGCACAAAGAGTCACAGCTGAGCGTGCGAAGCCTTGAGAGTGATGGAGGAGAGAAAACAGCTATTAGAAAAGGCACCAGAACAATGGGGTGAACGTAGCCCGTTTTTAGCTTTCACTTCACTTTAACAAAGCTGCCTTCCACCAGCCTCACCCCACGGAAGCTGTGGCCTTAATTCATCTTGAAAGTTGTTGGCATGCCGCTCGCCAGGGCGCTGGCACAGGAGTGAATCCCTGAATCTCTTAAGCGGATGGACCCGTTCGAGGGGCCACGGTGTTGGTGGTTTTCTCCTGGTTCATGCCGTGGCAAAACGCTTCCTGGTTTGAGTTGGTGAGAGCTGGAGTTGAGGGAACTGTGGGAAAGAAAAGCCATCGCTGACAGCAGCTCTTTCCACTTACACTGTGCCTTGTGAGGCCCGGCCGTGCTCCCTCCGCACGCTACCAGCTTCTCCAGCCGATTAAACCAGTTCCCAAAGCCTGGCAGCCTGCGTGCAAGCCCAGCTTTGTTAGTAAAGCCTCAAGGCTTTCTGTGCCTCTATTTATCCTAACAAATAATTTAGAGTGGATTAAGGAGGAGGAACATTGTTTTTGGAGAGCCAGCAGGGTGCGTTCATGGAGTCATGAAGGTTGGAAAAGACCTCTAAGATCATTGAGTCCATCTGTGTAGCCCAGGCTAGCAGTGGGTGAGGAGGCTGGCCCACGGCATGGCCCCCTGACACCACATGCCCCCAGCATCCTGCCTTCCACAGCTTAGTGCTGGAAGCTGCTTATTGCCTCTCCCCATATGCCTTGGAGCTGCCCATTTGTGGGGGCTGATCTCTGGAGGTGCAGGGAGGTCCCCCAGGAAGGAGCAGGGTTTATCTGGCAGATGGGGAGGTGACGACTCAGCCTCCCCCAGCTACGGTTAGCCTGGAGAAGAGCAGACTGAGAGGGGAATCTTCTCAATGCATGTAAATATCTGAAGGCTGGATGTCATGAGGATGGGGCTGGGCTCTTTTCAATGGTGGTGAGTGATAGGACGAAGAGTAGCAGACAGAACTTAGGAGGCTTCACTTGATCTTACAAAGAAACTTGATTGCTGTGAGGGTGCTGGAGCTCTGGAGCAGGCTGCCCAGAGAGCTTGTGGAGTCTTCTCCAGAGAGATTCCAAACCTGCCTGGACACTGGGATTCTGGGCAGCCTGCTGTGGGTAACCCTGATTTAGCAGGAGGCTTGGACTAGATATCTCCAGAGGTCGCTTCCATCCCCCTCCATTCTGTGCTCTGCACTCACTGCTGGCAAGCTGGGCTTTGTGAGCTTTTAATTTCCCAGCTGCACAGGGGGATGAGTTGTGCTGCTGGGGAGGTTGCTGCAAGGCATTCTCAGGCAGGTGAAGCCTTCCCTCTGTCCGGAGGAGCTTCTAGGCCTGGGTTTGATTGCGAAAATAATAGCTGGGCAGGTCAATGCAGTTGCATCCTGCTCCTCCCTCACAGCCCGTGTTTGCTTTCCTTTGTTTGGGTCGCGTCTTGCTCCGACTTGCCTCTGTCAGCCTGGCTGGATGCGGCTTTGCAGAGCTAATAACCCTTGTGTGCAAGCCACTTTCTACCTGGGCCCTTAATTAAAAGATATATCCCCCAAATCCCTCAGTTTCTCACCCCGCGTCCAGCGTGTTGCGAGCTCAGCTTGCTGAGCTGGTGTTCGGCAGAGGAAGCGAGCTCAGCATTCAGCTGACAGAGCATCTGAACAGCCCTTTGGGGCCCAGGGAGCCGTGGTTCAGGAGGGGGAAGGGAAGGTGAAATGGATGCCTAAATCCTGAATCCGCTGCTTAAATTTCCTCTCTCCCTGGAGAGGGAGGAAGCAGAGTTCAGCACGGAGGGTTTGGCTGCGCTCCTTCATACCTGCTGCCTCCTCCTTGGCCGTGTGCTTGTGGCAGCGCTGAAGGACGGAGGGTTTATGGTGTGAGAAAGTGCTTTTTCCTCCAGTGACATTTGCTTGTTTGTGGTTGAATCACACTGAAATTTTAAAAAAAAAAAAAAAAAGGCAAAGGAGGGAAAAAAAAAAAAAAGAGGCAAGAATCCAGCATTAGTGAAGGAGTGGGTGGGGAGCTGCATCAACTGCCATGGTAACTTCTGAAGGGCTTCACCCGCTGCTGTCAGAGCTGGGTTTTTAGTGCTCTAGCGACTGTGAATGTAGGATACTTTTCAGGCCATGGAATTGTTTTGTCTCCTCGTTAAAAACAAAACAATATAAATCCCCCTCTTCTCTGAACTACCTTTTTGTTGATTTTCTTCTCCTTTGTGACCTGAATACATCTGCACGGCGGGGCCCTCTGTTAAGTGCCTCAGCAGTGCCGGAGTCTAAGGAGAGTAACTGCTGCCGTCGCTGCTGCCCGCATGCTGTGTGCCCAGCAGCCTGCACAGAGAGTCCTGCTTGAGTAGTCCTTGTGGAAAAGGGCTCACAGGTGGGACTGGAGTCCTGTGTGTGGTCAGGGGACCCTTCTGGGGTCTGCAGGAGGGCTCCTGTTGAGGTTGTTCAGCCTGGAGAAGAGAAGGCTTCAGGGGGACTTTCTTGTGTCCCCCTGCGAGGGGCCAAGAGGAAAGCTGGAATCAGACTTTATCAGGCCCTGTTGTGACAGGGCAAGGGGTGATGGTTTAAACTGGAAGAGGTAGATTCAGACTGGATAGAAGGAAGACATTTGTTCCACTGAGGGTAGTGAGACACTGGCCCAGGTTGCCCATAGAGGTGGGAGATGCCCCATCCCTACAACCATTCCAGATCAGGTTGTTTGAGGCTCTGACCAACATGCTCTGATTGCAGATGTCCCCACTGAATGTGGGAGGATTGGACTAAATGAGTTCTAAAGGTCCCTTCCCACCTAAACCATTTCATGTTTTTATGGTTCCTGTCCCTCCACAGCATCACTGTGCTGCCCATTTCCTTTTGAAGAGTGGCCCAGTCCTCCCAGCAATGTAGGGCATGGTCACCTCCATGGCCTTGGCCATGCTACTCGCCAGGCTGCCCTGGCATATGAAGGGCACTGTTCAAACCACCCTCAGCTGTCCTCATCTCTGCTGCTTTATACCATGCTAGCAGGGAGAAAATGCAGGAACAAGGGCATTTAGCACTCATGGGGTGGCTTTGTGTGAGCCACTCATGAATGGACTTGGTGTGGCAGGTCCCTGGGGCTCTTGCTTCAGTTGCTGTTGTGTCTCAGGATGTGCCAGGGCACTTTGTCTTGTGTTTGGTTATTTCACAGTGTTCTCTGGCACTGAATTGGAGGCAGCATCAGCTGTAATTGCACTTTTAACCTCCTCTGTGAGCAAGACCTGGTTTCTGGTGGCATCCCTGACAGCTTCCTCTGCAGCACCACCCATCTTAGCTTTGCTTGGCATCCCAACAGAGTTTAAAATGGTTTCATTCTGAATAATTTATCTCCCAGAGAGAAAGAGGAAGAGAGCTGATGATGGAGAGCAGCGAAGGGAGTGCTGCAGCACGGGCAGGTGCAGGGTGGAGGAGAGGGTCCTGCTGCCTGCCATGGGTCCTGCTGCCCACCGCAGCCTCACCCCAGAGCAGTATGCCCATATCCATCATAGCCCCATGGGGCTTTGTCACTCCTAGAATTTTCAGCTGAATCAAAGCTCAAGGTCCTGGGCAGAGACTCCCATGGGAGCCCTCTCACCTCCTGCCTCACCACCCTCTCATCTTTCACCACTTTGTTTCCCCACCAGCTTTTTCAGCTTGCTCCCCATTGCCCCATCCTTGCCCATGAGAGGTTGGCTCCGGGTCTCACAGGCTGGGGTGCAGGCAGGTGTGCCAGCAGCAGCATGACCAGCCTGTGGGGGGCAGGAACCTTCTTATTTAATGGTTAGGAGCTTCAGGAGTGAGTTTCAAAATGGAGGCAGCTCTGCCTGCCTCCCCATCGCCCGGCGTGGGTATGCGCTGCCCTACTTCTGCCTGGGATCAGACAGCCCTTTCTGAAGCCCTACAAAGAGGTTTGAATGCATTAGTTTACATGGAATTAATCTCCAGATTCCAAACATGCTTTCAAGCTGGTTTGGCCTTATTTTCCTGCAAAAGGAGGCCAACTCCACGTTGTGGGCAGAGACTGTTGTGAGTGAGGGTTGAGCTGGAGCAGCGAGAGCCTAGCACAGGCACCATATTCAGCCCATTAAAAGGAATTTTTGGCTCATGGACAAAATAAATTGGAAAAAAAAAATCATCTCATTCTTTGTGCAACTGCATCAACAGTGAGAGAACACCAGAGCAAGGTTGTGAGGTGACCCTTCTAGTAACCGCCATGCCTTTCGGGAGGGATTTGGGGTTCACTTTTTGAGGGGAAGATGCTAAAGAATAGTGCCCCAAATGATTGTACAGAAAATCTGGCTCCAGTCTTTGACAGGAAGGTGGTGATAAAGGATTAAAATGTGCCCCAAATGATTGTGTAGAAGAGTCTGGGTCTAGTTTTGATAAGAAGATGGTAATTAAAATGTATCTCCCCCCCCCCCCAATGATTGTATAGAAAACTTTGGGTTTTCAGTGGGAAGGTGTTAAGGAATTAAAATGCACCCCAAGTGGTTGTGTAGAAAATTTGGAGGTGGGGCTGGGGGAAGGGAGTGCTGGGAAAATCTCATGATGAGGAGAAGTCGGTAACTGGGGTCAGGTGAGTTGCTCCAAGAGGTGGTTCCTGCCGCTCCTTTGTGTGCCACCCGAGCGCTGCCACGCGGGGAGGGAGCTGGGGTGCTCCTGTGGCTGTTTTTCCCTCCTTGGCTAGCCTGTCACCCTTCAGAAGGCAGCAGTTGTGTGGGGGCGGGGAGCGACGTATTCAAAAGTGGGTGAGATGGAAAGGAGCCAAAATGCTGCAGATTTCTAAGGAGCAGCAAACACTGATCCCTTTGAGCAGGGGTTGCTGCCTTTGGTTGTCAGCAAAACCCTGGTAGGAGCGTGCGAGGAAATGGAAACTGTGCTGCACTGTGCAGGGGTTTCGTGGTTTAGCCAGGCAAAGATACACAAAGCTGCTTATTTTGGGAGGTGGTGGAATGTTGCTGTAATAATCTCAGCAAATTTTGGTTCACATAGAGCATCTGTACAAGTAGCACACCCACAGCTTCGTGTAATACGTTCTGTTTGCTGGGGGAAAAAAAAAATGTTTTCCCTTGAATTTGGAAGTGGTTTAAGCCAGGAGGATCTGTGCTGTGCTTATTTTTCCACCCTCTTTGGTATCCTAAACGTGCCAGGTCCTCACTGCTTGTCTGGTTGATGGTGTTTCTGTCCGAGAGATGCCTGTCCTGGTTGTGGGTGGTGTGGAAGCCTGTGCTGGGCAGAGCTGAGAAGCAAACTGATGTCAGCCGGAGGAAAATAATTAGAAAAGGAACTGAGATTGTTCTCAGAAGGCAGGAATATCCCTGCGGGGTCCTTGCAGAGCACCTGGTAGCCTGCTGTAGAGCTAATAACTCACATTAGGAAGAGCTCATTTTGGTCTGACAATTTCACCCCCACCCCCCCCGTTGACATGGAACATGTAGAAGCTTGTAGTGTTTGAAACACAATATGCAAAGCGCCGTGTTAGTAACTGACTCCATCCCAGCCCTGCGCTGCAGCCAGGCTGCCTGCAGCCTGCTTTTGTAACTCCTCCTATGAGCTGGCAAAGGGAGGACGTGGAAGTTGTGAGCTGGAGTCACGAGAGAGCACAAGCCTTTAACCATTTGCACAGTGCTTGGGCTCCCAGCAGCTGCTGGGCTCAGGGGCTTTGCTCTTCCTTCTGTAGCTTCAGCTGGTATGGTCTCACTGGAACCACTGTGGAGTATTTGTGTGCCGCGTTGTCAGCGCGGTGCGGCTGTGCTGTGATTGTCAGAGAATCAAACTGAATCACAGAATTAATTAGAGGTTGGAAGGGACCTCTGGAGATCACCTACTCCAGTCTCCCCCTCCCCCTGCCTGAGCAGGGTCCCCCAGAGCAGGTGCCCAGGATCACAATGTCTAGGCAGGTTTTGAATGATTCCACAGATGGAGACTTCACAGCCTCCCTGGGTAGTCCATTCCAGTGCCCTTCCATCCTGAAGGTAAAGTCCTCCTCATGTTTGGATGGAACTTGCTATGTTCAATCTTGTGCCCATTACTTCTTGTCCTGTCACTGAGCACCACTGAAAAAAACTTGGCCCCATCCTCCTGACACCCACCCTGTAAGTATTTATAAACATTGATAAGATACCTCCTCAGTCTTCTCTAGGCTAAAAAGCCTCAAGTCCCTCAGCCTTTCTTCCTAAGAGAGATGTTCTAGTCTCTTCATCATCTTTGTAGCCCTTTGCTGCACCCTCTCAAGCAGTTCCCTGCCCTTCTTGAGCCAGGGAGCCCAGAACTGTATACCAGATGAGGCCTCACCAGAGAAGAGAGGAAGCAAGCCAGAGTTGGGGCATGTGAAGTGGCCACGAGGTGCAGGGAGGTATCAGCTGGTGAGCATTTGGCTGTTTGCCCGTAGGCAAGCAGAAACCCGATTTATCTTCAGCAGATAAGCAAGAGCAAGGAAACATGCTGGCATGCTTTGCTGCATGCAGGAGTCTTCTTGTTGTTGTTGGTGGTGGTTTTTTTCTGTAAACAAGTTCTTTCACAAAAATGTCTGCTTTCAGACAACCGGCAGGGAAACTGAGAAACCAGGTAGCGTGAAAGCGTTTGGCTCGATAACAGGGTTCTCCGTTGGCCATCTTGGCATGAAAAGGAGCTGCTGCAACACATGGCTCTGCAGCTTTCAAGCAAATAACAGGAATAGATTGAGAGGCACAGTGATGCTGGACGAGAGCTCAGCCCGTTTGCCACAAACATCTGAAGGCAAAGGCACCAAAATAGCAAATGTCATCACTGCTGACGGGGCGGCAGGAGCCGAGCGCTGCGCGCTGCGAGCCCTTGCGAGAGTGGCACGGGAAGTCTCCTCCCCCTCCCCGGGCTCCTGTGGATCAAAAGGATGTAAAGCTTGTTTACAAGATGTATGCAAAATCTGTTTGGGAAGAAATGGAAGGGCTGTGCAGACCAGGGTGCACTCAGGATCTGTGATGTCATGTTAGTTGAGGGTTGCAAGGCTTTGAGGCTACAGGGTGTGTGACCCAGCGCCAGCTTCACACTGCGGAGCAAAGCAAGAAGCTGCTGTCCTCGGGGGGACTGCGTCCGGCGAGCTGCTTGGAGCACATGCTGAGAAAGCTTCCTGCTAATGAAAGCTAGAAATGGGCAAGAGATCTGAACAGTGCTCCAAGAGGAGCCTTGTGTCTAAGCTTCAGCACCCAAGAGGTGCTGCCATCCCTCAGAGTGGTTTAGAATCATAGAAATGACACTGAACCATGTCTCTCAGCACCACATCTCTGTGGCTTTGAAACCCCTTCAGGGATGGGGACTCCACTGTCCTGGGCAGCCTGGTTCAGGCCTTGACAACCCTCCACTTTTTGGGGAAGAAATTGTTCCTCATGTCCACCCTAAACCTTCCCTGGGGCAACTTAAGGCCTTTTCCTTTTGCCCTGTCCCTTGTTCCTTGGGAGGAGAGACTGACTCGGTCTGGCTCCAGCCTCCTTTGTCTTGAGCTGAGCACTGACCCCACACTTAAAGGTGGGAAAGAAAACGTTTGGCATTTTGGGAGATATATGGTGGTTTAGAAGCTGCATCAGAGTTGGGAGTGAAATGGCAGAGGTGTCACTGGGCTGATGATGGATCAGCCAGAGCCTCACTTGTGTTGGTGCCTGCAGAAGCAGGTCATTTCTGCAGTGATGAGAGTGTCGCCTTGTGCAGACTTTCAGCCTCGCTCACCTTCCCCTGCTTCTGGGAGCGAGGCACTTTATTACCTCACAGCGAGTCTTAAGGCTTAATCCATTGTTTGTAAAGCTCTTTAAGATCCTTGTTTGGGAGCACTAGAATCTGGAGGATTAAAACCAATTTATTTTTGTGTATCTTGTGTAATGTGCATCTCAAAGACTTTCCAAAGAGGGAGGGATTGTGAGCTGGGGGGAGACAGTCTGTGAGGTAAAAACAGGAGGGAGGAAGAGGCTGGGAAGATCAAAGAGGGCGAAAGAAAGAGGCTGATCTTCCATTGTGGGGACTGGGCTGGAGAGGAGGGTGAGTTTCCAGCCCTGGGAAGAAAGGGCTGGATAGAGTGGAGCCATCTTCCTCTTAATCCCATGCAAAGACCCATCTGGTCAGTGCTGCTCCTTGTGAAGGACAGTGTGCAGCTTTCCTTCTGCTCTGTCTGCGCCCTTTGGTTATGCATATTGAGGAGCAGGAACCTCACTTGGTCAGTTCTGTCACCTGTAAACCACCAAAGACGTTCACAAGAATGAATGAGAGAGATGTGGACATGGATGGTTTCTTAAAACATATCTGGAATGGTCAGTGAACAGTCTCGCCATGCTGTCTGTGGTGCTTGTCTTGGTTTCTGTTTGCACATCTCCATGGCTTGCCCATGGACCTATCAGGGACACCAGTGAAGGTATTTCCTCCTGAGGGACTTTTGCTGCTCCTCACTGGGGGGAAACTTTCACTATGAGGCTCCTCACTCCTACCAGAAAATTGTCTCTGACAGCATTGCCCCATCAGGACATCCCTCCTGCCCACTATGGACCTCCCTACTGCTATCACTTGTCTTCTAAAGAGGCTGTGTGTGTACAGACATGGGTGCTCCAGCCCTCAGTGCCGCCTTATCCCCCAAGGCAGCTGCCACAGCTTCTCTTCATTTCCAGAACCTCATGTGCCAGGTCTAAAGCCTTGGAGAAGAGGTGACCCGGTGCTTTGGACACAGTTGGTGCCTTGGCTCCTGTGGTGAAGCAGAAACTGGTTGTTAAATTCCTTCCCCAGGTGCAGGCCTGAACCTTCTGTGTAGGTGTGTTGCCATCAGGTGACTCTTAAACACGCTCCTTTCCCACGTGAACTTGTTTGGGGTCACAGAGCATGTTTCTGTTGTGCTTGGTCATAGCTGATCATGAGATGGAGCTGAACTAGGTTTGGGTTCTCACCAAAAGATACCCTGAATACCAGTGATGGTAGAAGCAAATGCTGGGGAAGCAGTTTCCAAATGAGGAGTCCCTCAGCATTCTGTGCTTTGAGCCCTGTGATTGTAGAGCAACAAGAGAGCTGTTAATTGTTCATCGGCTGTTTGCGTGCAGGGGAGACTCGTGCGGGGCTGGAGATGGCTGAGCCTGATACGTGTTGGCAAGTAGGTGTAGGTGTGGTTCAGGGAAATTCTTCAGGTGTGGGTGTGCTGGAGCCAGGGAGGACGAGCAGCCAGTGCCAAGGGCTGGGTGAGGGCAGGGGCAGGCACTCCTGGCCTGGAAACGGTGTTTGGTAGCGTTAGGATATGACAGCAGGGACGCTCTGGGTCCCTGCACCGCTGCTGTTGGCCTGGCACTGTAAGGTTGGGTTTATCCCAAACCCAGCGATATTTCTTGTTCTCCAGTACCCCTGGGCTTGGAGTGCTCCAAGTTGGTAAAGATGATTTGGGTAGTAGGTGGGACCAGCTCTCAGAGTGGCTTTGCAGTAGCATAGCTAAAGAGATTAACCTGGTACTCACTTAAAAAAAGAAAAGAGGAGGCTGGTGGCTTGAATGGGACTCAGAAGACTCGTTTCATGTGTTTGGAGTTGGGAACACAAGCTCTTTAGCTTAGCAAGGAGAAAGTTGAGAGCATCTGGTGGGTTGGAAGCCCGTTGGTTATTGACTGCCAGAGCCTGGGCAGGGTGCTGGGCAGTGTGTTCTCCTTCTAAACATCTGCTGCCCTCTGGTTTCGGGCGACCTTGCCTGGCACCACCCTGCTTGCTGTGTTCTGGGATGCTTTAATGAGAGAGGAAAAAGTCCCCAATGCTGGAATTTAAAGCTAAAGAAACAAAATTGGAAAATGAAGTACCAGATTTATTAGGAAGATGGTTGGCATGAGAACAGCTTGGCTTGGGGGAGCAGCAGAGCTCACAGCTCCTCAATAGTGGGGTGTTAGGGCTTCCTTCAGGTACTGCCTGGGGTTTGAAATACCTGCTGTCTTTGATCTGTAGCTGTAGACAGTGCAAGGAGCATTACCCTGGTGAAATTCTGGTGCCTGTCAAGCTGTGTGAGATCCCAGAATCCCAGCATGGTGAGGTATGGAAGGGACCTCTGGGGAACACCTAGTCCAGCTTCCATGCTAAAGCAGAGTCACCCACAGCAGGTTGCCCAGGATCCCAGTGTCCAGGAGGGTTTGGAATCTCCCTAGAGGAGACTCCACAACCTCTCTGGACAGCCTGCTCCAGGGCTCCAGCACCCTCACAGCAAAGGAGTTTCTCTTCCTGTCCAGATGGAACCTCCTAGGTTCCAGTTTGTGACTGCTGCCCCTTGTCTTGTTGCTTCACACCACTGAGAGGAGTCTGGCCCCATCCTTTGCCCCCCCTCCCCCCCTTTACCTATTGATCAGGCTGCTCTTCTCCAGGCTAAACAGCCTCAGGTGTCTCAGCCGTTCCTCCTCACAGAGATGCTCCAGGCCTCTCACCATCCTTGTAGACTCCACTAGACTCTGCAGTAATTCTCTCTCTTGAACTGGGGAGCCCAGAACTGGACTGTGGCCTCAGGAGTACAGAGAAGAGGGAGAGAAGAACCCCTTGAAGCATATCTTCACTTTACCTCCCCATGATCTAGTAATCCCAGCTGGTTTCCCTGCTTCTTTCTGGTTCTGCATAGCCTCATTGAAAGTTATTTGATGGGAACTTCAAGTGCTGTTTGAGCTCCAGAAGCACCATTTCCCTCAGAACAGATTTCCCCTTTTGTTCTGCTTGATGTTGTGACTATGAAGCAGATTTAAATAAAGTTTATTTTTAGCCTTTTGCAGGGTAGGTTTGAACAGGCACCAGGAGGCCACTAGAGAAATCATTCCAAGTTCAATGTAAACTTTTTCTTCCCAGTGACCTCCTTGTCTGTGCACAGAGCTGGTGTCCATCCTCCCATCTCCAACCTGAGTTGTTGCAGAGCAAACAACATAGAGTCATAGCATTGTTGAGGTTGGAAAAGACCTTTAAGATCAAGTACAGCCACGAACCTAACACTGACAAGTCCACCACCAAGCCATGGTCCCCTCTGCATGACTTTTAGATACCTCTAGGGATGGGAATTTAACCACTTCTCTGGGCAGACCTTTACAGGCCTTGGCACCATTTGGGGGATAAAATTTCTCCTGAAGTCCAACTTAAACCTCCCCTCAGGCAACTTGAGACCATTTCCTCTTGTCCTATCACTTGTTCCTTGGGGGAAGACACCAACCCCACCTGACTCCAACCTCCTTTCGGCCTCTTTTCCTCCTGCCTGAGCAACTACAGTTCCCTCAGCTGTTCCTCACAAGGCACGTTGGGCATGGTGCAGAAGCCCTGAGCATGGTGAGCAGAGCAGAAGGAGCACAGGTTTCCTTAGATGCCCAGGGCAGTGGGAGTTGAGCATTTTGGGATGGCTTTTAATTCCTCGGGGTTAATCTACAGCACACAAAGAGCCATGCAGGAGCTCTGCCTCGGGAGCAGAGTGTTCATGAAGCTCCACTGCTGACACCAGGAGCTACTAGCAGATATTTCAGCCTTGTGTCAGATTTCAGCTCAGCAATGCAAAGGTAGGCTCCAGAGCTCCTCCACACATGTTACAATGGGAGGGTGGGCTGGGGTTGCTTTAGCAAGGGGCTGGAGATGACTTGAGGAGTTTAAATCAGGGCTGTGTGGTGGTGAGTAAGAGCTACAGCCATGGCAGGAGCTGTGGTAGTGTTGGGAGGTGTTTGTGATGGGTTGGGAGGTAGCACACGTTGGCTCACGGGGAGCTTGCACCAGCCTGTCAGAGGGAGCATGCCAGCAGGGAGGAGCAGGCAGGTGCCAGGCTGGCTGGTGGGGTGGGGTGATGTGCTCTATTTAAGGAGAAAGAGAAGCTGGAGATACTGAGTGTATGCAGAAATCTGCTGCTGGCTTTGGGTGAGTGAGCAATAGCCAGTTATCCCAGTGCCTGGATCTTCTCCTCCACTGGGGTGTGCAGGTCTGTGCCCTGCTGCTTTAGCCCTCCTCTAATTCAAACCACCAGCTGGAGTACCCTAGCCATGCTGTTACTGTCCTCTCCTCCCTGACTTCATTATGTCTTGATCTCTGTAACCTCTTTAACACATTTAAATACTGAAATGAGATTATCTTTAAAGAGCCCTTTATGAAAAATGTTCCAACCTTCCTAATCAGAAGAAATGTTCCTGTAGCTGCTTTTCTCCTGTCCTGTATTTTGACAAGTGGTGAGGGCAGAGCAGTGAATCACCTCACCAGGACAACAGCTTGGGCTGAAAACCAGGCAGGTTTCTTCACCAACCTGATCACAGAATGGTTTGGGTTGGAAGAGGACCTTTAAAGGTCATCTGTTCCAACCCCTCTGCAGGCAGCAAGGACATCCTCAACTAGAGTAGGTTGTTTAGAGCCCCAGGCAAACTGACCTTGAATGGGGGCATCTCCCATCTTTCTGGGCAACCTGGCCTGGTGTCTCACTACCCTCACAGTGAAGAATTTCTTTCTATCCAGCTTAAATCTCCCTGTTCTAGTTTGAAGCAGTTACTCTCATCCTATCACCACAGCCCCTGATAAATAGTCACGTTCTTGGCACCTGCAGCACCAGCCGCTGCAGCATGGGAAGGTGGGCTTGCTCCCATGGGAGGGTCCCTGGGACACTGCTTCTTGCTGAGTTCGTGGTTCAAAGCATTTCTAAACCTCATTAACCTTCAGCTTGCTGGCCCTCGAGCACCAAGGTGCTGAGGACCTGCTCTGCTCAGCTGAATCATGACCAAACCTTTTGGGTGAGCACTTCTGGGTGCAGTTGCTGAAAGCTGTGTCTCAGCAGCATTAGAGGGATTTGTGTGGTGAGCATGGCTGGCTGGCCAGCTTTTGTAGACCAGAACATCCTCCACCCCTGGATCCCAACAGGTCGAGCTGATACAGAACCTTGACCATGCCAGCAGCCCTGTGGTCAGTGAGATCAGCCAACTGTCCCTGCCACAGGACTTCAGCCCTGCAGACCCCTCACTGGGAGGCTGTTCTGAAGCCAGAGGAGCAGGAGGTATAGCTGAGCAGTCAGTGTGGTGAGCTGGCTGTGCAAAGCCTTTACCTGACACCTTAGTGTGTCTCCTAGGCTCTGCAAGGGGGACATTTGGTTCCTTGCAGAGGGGGAAGAAAAGACTTGCCATATAATATTGGCATGTGAAGGGCAAACTGCAGACAGTTTGAAGCTTTTTTTCAATGCATGCTTTTAGTGAGAGCTTTACTTCTTTGAACCTAGAGTTTGTTGCTAGAACAGGGTCAGAAAAGGTGACAGCTTCCCGGGTGAAGCAGCCAAAACCTTGCTGACACCTGAAGAGCAGACAGGTGCTGTGCCAGGAGTGTGCCCATGCTCAGCCCTCCAGCCAGCACTGGTATTCCTTCTGCCCTGGGCAGCAGAGCCCTTCCTCTTGAGCCCCCGTGCATGTTTCTGCCTGGGATCCTTGCTTTCCTTCAGGGATTGCTGGAAACTCCCCATCTCCATGCCCTGTTCGTGGCTAGATGAGCAGGGTGGTCTCCATCGGTAATTACTGCTGGAGCTGATGGGCCTTTCCTGTAGGGTTCTGGTGGAGCCTTTGGCGTGCAGGAACGATCAGAGAGGGTTTGGGTTTTGCCTTCCCCGCGCCCTGTAAAAGATATTCCAGCTCCAGTTTGTAATGTGGCAAGAGGGGGAACGAGAGAAGGGAACAACAGCATTAGCGGATGTAGAAGTAGCTGGAATGAGAAGCTTTTGTGCCATTAATAACAGTCCTGGCTGGCAGCCAAGGCTGGGAGTGTGGGATTAGCCTGAACAATCAAGACTGCAGGATCAAAACAAGGAGGCAGGAACAGCGAGGTCACACTGCTGCCATCTGCGCTGCCGCAGTGGTGGGAGGGAGCGGAAGAGGGGGCTGCGCTGGAGGAGCCGTGCCGATGGCGCAGCCAGCCCCGAAACCGGCCCCGCGCCGCTGCCACCGGCCTGGCACCGGGCTCCGGGCTGTGGGCTTCACCTCCTGGAGAGCCCACGCGGGGGACATGGCTGCAGTGTGTCGTTTTAAGGAAATGGCTTCTGAAAAAGCAGAAGTGGCTCGTTGGGGCTTGGTCCTGCACTGCTGTGCTCCGGGATGAGGATCCCAACGGTGTTCGTGGCTGTGGGGTTGGGGGTCTTTCAGTGGCAAGGCTGGGGGCCCACCCCAGTGCTGGCGTTGCCGCCGTGCCCTTTGTGAGTCCATCTGGTGACCGGGGGGGTGGGGAGAGGTCACCGGACGCATTTGCCTGCAGCTTTGCTGTGGGTGAAGCTGCGGCGTGTGGGGCGTGTTGATGGTTCCAGGGGCTCTGTGCGCTGGTTTGCATCACGCTTTCAAAGGAAGGACTCGAGATTTCTGCTGAAAGATGCTTTTCAGAGCAGACGGAGGCAGGTCTCGTTCCGTTTCACTCGGATCTCCGTCAGCTTTTGCCGAAATGCCTTCCGAGAGCATCAGAAAGCAAAGTGATTCGCTGCCTTTCCCTTGCTTCTCCGCTCTCTTTTTTTTTTTTCCCCCTGACCTAGTAAATCTCGCTGTCCTGCAAATGTAAATACAAAAGCTGAAACGCAGTGGAAGCAGAGCAGTGTCCCACAAACAGCCTCCCAGCTCTTGCTAAAAATATCTCGGTGCGGTGCAGTAACTCCCAGGCATTCTTTTGTCTGACTGCTTTTGAATTCCCTAATTGAAGTTGGTTGGAGGGCAGTGCACCAGTTTCCTGAATAGCTCAGATGTTGATTGTGACTTAAAAAACAAGAGCAAAATTGTTTTTCCTTTGTGCAGCCGCGCTTTCAGTTACCTTCCCCCCACCCCTCCCTCGTCCCCCCCCCCCCCGGATTTTTAATCTTTGTATTATTTTATTTTTTCATTTTACTTGCAATTTGATTTTGTGAGACAACTGCATTAACTACATCTGCGGGGAAGGGGCCCAGGAGGCCACAGCTTTCCATCCGCGATGCCACGTGCGCCTCGGAGCCCGAGTTCGGCTCCGTCGGAAGCATCCAGGCTGGCGCGGAGAGGCTGTGCAAATGGAGCTTCACGTAGTAGGAAGTGTTAATAATGGTTCCTAATTGCTTACTAATAACTAAATCTGTGGAATTTGGCAGCAGTTGGAATGCAGTTTTCTCCCACAATCTGTCTGTTCCTTCCAGAAGGAGCAAAGTTGCTTTGTTGATGCAGAGCAGCAAAGCTTAAATTAGCCCAAGGTAAGGGGGGGGAAGTTCTCCAGGTCCCTCATGGGTTGCGTGAGTGCTTCCGAGTGAAACCTGCCATGTCTTGGTCCCACTCTCCAAGATTTCACAGGGGAAGATCCTGTGATTCTAAGAAGAATAAAGTTTGTCCTCCTTTCTGCTTGTTTCCCCCCCGCCGCCCCCTCATTTGAACTTGGAAACAGAGAAGGCCAGGCTTGGTTCAGATGCTCCCAAAGGCTGATGTGCCTGGGCAGCTTGGGATGGGTTCCTGAGCTCTGGTGGGAGCAGGGAGGAAAGGTTTGTGACCAGTAATCTGTGATAAGTCACGGCCAGTGCAAGAAGCTCCTCAGAATACATATTTATTGGGTAAATGTGATAAACCATGAGTGCTCAGAGCTCCTCTGTGGCCAGTAAACAAACACTAACGTTGCTTTCAGTCAAGCCTCAGTAAATTAAAGGTTTGAAATTGTGATGGAGATTGGAGGGAAGCTGATTTCCGATGCCGCTTCAGAAGCTGGGATTTGTTCAGGCTCTCCATGGTGGGAGACATTTCGTAGCTGCTCAGCAGCAGCAGCAGAAAAACAAGCACAAATTTTTCTGTCTTCAGGGATGACTGCAGTGAAGCCTGTGGGGGAAGGGCTGTGCTGCTCTCTGGGACCAAAATACCTCCCCATCCCCCATGCACGTCAACAGGCCCTGAAACTTCCCTCATGCTCAGGGTTGAGTGCTCAGGGTTGGGTGCTGGATGCTGTATCTAGCCATGGAGCAGGAGCAGGGACTGGTCACTGCCTGCGGCCCCTGGCCTGGGGTGCTGTGAGGGAGCGAGGCTTCTTCAGCACTTAACCTTGGAAATGGAGGGTCTCCCAGGTTGGACATGCACAAAAATATGCTGCCAATGGGTGTGAGCTGGCAGCCTGTGAGTTGGGTTTGTTGCTCTCATTCTGCCAGTGCTCAGAACCAGCGAGATGTGTCTGGAGGAGCCTGGGGCATGTGTGATGGTGGGGAGAGCGATGTCCTCTCTGTGGTCATGGGCATGGTGGTGCACCCAGATGCTGGCTGTCCACAGCACTTTCCTCCCTCACTTCCTGCAGGTGGATAGACTCTCTAGGTGAGAAATACCCTTATTGTCCCAAAGCTCTCTTCCTCTGCCAAAACATGTCATGGTAGGTGCCAGTACCTTCTGGTCAGGGCATGGCCGGTGGCATTGGGCAGGAGCCCCTGTGAGAGGTTAGGCTTATCTGCTGCAAAGGAATGTGGGGAATTTCATGGGGAGGAAGGTAAGCTTTTGGTTTCCCCAGTGAAGTGAAGCCAAATCTGGGCGGGTAGCATTGTGATGTTTTAAGTACGGGGGCAGCTCCCTGTGTGTTAAGACTCCACCTGGCCAAAACATTCTGGCTCTGACTGTAAACCTTGGAGGGCAGGGTGCTCAAATGGAAAAGATGACGCAGCCTTATCTGCGGCGCAGCCTTGTTACGATGGAGGAATCTGAGCACTGGCTTATATCAGGCTTGAAGCTCTCCCCTTCCCTTCCAACAAACTGCATACCACTGCCTTGGAGTTGTTCCTTCATCGGGGGCATGTCCTTCAAGGAGTGTGGTTGGGTGGAAAACACAGATCTGGGTTCATCTTCGGTGTATATCAAGTTCCCCATGGCTGTCCCACACAGCCTGATGGCTTCCACCTGGTCCTTCTTGGGGTGCTGTGGCATTGCCCTCCCAGCACACAGCAGCAGCAGTTCTCCAGAAACTTTAGCCCTTGCCTTCAGTGTGCAATTATTCTTGCAGGAGACATTCAGGTCATCTCTAACCCTTGTGCAGTAAGTGACACTTCAACGAATGACTGATGCTTAACATAGTCAAGGGTCACCTTACCCAACTCCTGGTGCCTACGGCTTTCATTGCGGCTTGTGGGAAAGGTCTCGGAACTTCCAGTTCATTTGCAGGGGAAAAAACCCCTGGATCTAGAAGTGCCAGCAGTGCCCAGAGCCCGTTGGTAGTGTGGTGGAGCCATCCCATCCCTGCCTGGTGAAGTGGGAACTACTGCTGCAGCTCACCACTCCCCTTGCACCGTAACCCCGATAACTGACCCGAAACGGCGGCTGCGGGGTCAGGCTGACATCTGGCACCAGGAGGGGAGGGAGGGAGGGAAGGAAAGGGGGAATGTTGGCTGGAAGGGAAGGAGCTGGAGGAGGACGGGAAGGGAGGGAGAAGGACACAGCCAGAAGCTTCTGAAGCTGCAGGGTAAGACATTAAACTGGAGAAGGGGCAGAATATAATGCTCAGTGATTTTTGCAAGTGGCTGGCTGCTTCCCCAGGATGTCTGGGGGCTAAGGGCAGTGCTTATTTTCTAGCAAGACCTCGCAAATCATCCAGGGAAGGGCTGCAGTTAATTGCCATGTATCCATCAGGCCTTGGGTTTTGTTTGTCTCAGGGCAGGACATGCTTGCAGATGAGTTTTGAGAGCAGCCAAGGATCAAATGTTGTTCTTTTGTTCTTTGGCACCGAGCGTTTTGCTCACTGTTGGGGTTCGCTGATGCAGCTCTGCCTGCGCCTTCAAAGTCTGCAGCTAACGTTACAGTTTCCTTCCTGCTCTGAGCTTCTGGTTTCCGTGCTCACACCTTGCTGGAAGCCTCCGTTGGGGCTACCGTATTCCCTGCTTGCTTTGGTGTTAAAGGAACTTTTTCTGTAAGAAAAATCTTTTTAGCTTTAGGTACATAAAGGAATAATAGTCTTCAATTGAAAAAAAGCCCAGATCAACATTTCAGGAGGCTGAGCCTGCTCCAGTGTGTTTTGTTGAGGAAAACTGACTTCCCTAAGGGGAGAAGCTGCAGCAGAGGTTGTGGGTCGATGATGTGTTGTTCCAGCTCTTGTGGGGCAAGGACTCCCCTGCTCCCTACTCCCACCCCCACCCGCCCAGCATGTGGGTTTTGGGAGCAGAGTGCGTTCCTGGTGTGACAGTGCTGAGATGGGGTCTGTCCTACTCAGGATACGGTCTGATCCAGCACAGCCACAGGGTTGGGAGGAAGGCTACAGCACCTGGCTCCTCAGGAACTGGCCCATTTCTGTGCCACGAATCAACTTCTTCCTGGGCGCTTTGCGCGCCTTGTGTCTGCCAACGGGAGCTGCTGCTCGTGCACCCTCATAAAGACCTTCATTTGTTGGGAGTTTGCTGTTGGAAAATGGCTTGGATTGTCACACGGGAGGATTGTTTACTGGCTGCCCATGTGCTTTGCTGCCTCCATCCCGTGCTCTGCCAAGAATAGAAGCTGAAGCACTGCTCCGCGTCCTCCAGCCGCGGCTGTTCAAACTGACTCGCCCAAATGTTTTGTGCGTTTGTGGCTGAGTCGGCAGCGGAGCTGGGGCTCCAAACTGCCACTTTGCTGCTCAATCCACTCCTCAGCACCGCTTCTGAAAGGGCTACAGATAGTGTCTGCAGGCTGATAGCACAGGAATAAGCTGTTCGTAACCTCCCTTTGTTTTCAGTACGTGCCCAGGCTTGCAGGTCTGCGCTGTTATCTGTCTGCGCTCCCAAGGCCATCCCCGCTGCTGTGTCCTCACTGCTCTCTGGAATTGCAGAGGAGTCTTTTGGAGCAGCCTTTAAAACTCCCTCTGGCCGTTGCACTAAATGAATGGGGCTGTTGTACAGCTGACAGCTGCCATTTTAGTGCTCTGGTGTTGTATTTCCTTCCAGGAGGCTCAGCCTTGCAAGGCAGATTAGGACTGAGAAAATCCCAGTTCCATTAGAAACCATTGGAAATGAGTTCCCAGGTTGTTCTAAGGTAAATCAATAATGCAGATAATCTCCCTGGCTGGACTTAGTGACCCAGCCAACAGGTCATTTAACTCTTTTTATTTTAAAGCACTTTCAAAAATCATTCCTGTTGAGACTGACTTCTCAGGCTGGATTGCTGTTATGAAATTCTCAGGCACCATTTGTTTTCAAGTGCTGCCAAAACGTTGGCAATTTGCTCATCCCTGTGCTTAGGAGGAACTGAAGTCACTGCCGTGATGCTGAGCCTTGTGTTGGTGCCAAGGTAGCCACAATTCCTGGGAGTTTTTGGAGTTTGGATGCTGCTTAGCTCCCAGGGGAGCTGCTCAGACCCTGATACTCCTCACTGTGCTGTGTGAGCCTGATGCCTGGTGTGTCCCTCTCCTCTCCGTGCCCTCTCCCGGTTGATGTGTGTAGCTGGGAGCTGGAGCCACAAACACGTTCCTTCATCTGTGACCATTCCCAAGTGCTCGGTTGTGCCTCCTCTGCTGCTTTGCAGATCCTGGAAGGAAACAGGAATTTGGCTACCAAATAAATTTGAGAAAGGTGAATCCTTTCTGGTGGTGCAGTAACAGCTGTTGCTAACTTTGAATTTATTTGAAATTAGCATTAATAAGCAAATTGTCCTTTCTCAGAGCAGAGACTCCAAACTTACGGGTCTTTGAAGCCAAATATGATAAAGCACCACAATTTCCCCCCCCTTCTGTTTAAAATGAAGCTTGAGTGAAGTAAGGACTGCTTGTAAATGAGCACAAGGATTGACCCAGCTCCAGCATCTTTCCATGCTGGCAGAGTGGGTCTGTTTGGGATCCAGTGGGATGCTGTTTGCCTGTGGAGCTAACTGGCACCCTCAGGATGGTGTTTTTTACAGGTTTGAGGTGATTCAGTGAAGGTTTTGTGCTAGATAACAGCTTTGTGTCACACAATAGTCATCTTTTTGAGTCTACAGTAGGTGCCTCGCAGTGAAGTTTATCATCTCTGGCAAACTCAGCATTATTTAGCAGCACTTGAACTGTCAGATATTGAAATAATGTCTCTTGAACCACTTGAATGGAGTAAGACTTGGCTTGATATAGGGCTGTGGTCTTAGAAAACCTGTAATTCCTCCTCCTCCTCCTCCCACAGCATTAATGTTACTATCAGATTTGTCTCTTTAGCTGTGGCAAAGAGGAGATTGAGCTGCTAGAACATGATCTATTTTGATTAGTAAAAATCTTAGCGCTGCTAATTTAGTCAGCGAGTACGTTCTGAGTGGATGTTCTGTGTGTTCAAACTGTTCTGGGTTTGGGGTTTGTTTTTTTTTTTTTTTTACTTAATAAGTTCTCCAGATAGTTGCCATGGAAATAATCCTGGATACGGAGAGGATGTGAACGCCGGCGCCGTGGCAGCAGTGCGTGGTCTGCGCGCTCCAGGCTCGGCTCCTGGACAAGACCCCGGTTGCCTGTGGTGGGAACCAGTTCAGTGCTCCTGTTGTCCCTCATTGTGGGCAGAATCCTCCTGGTTTTCATAGGGCAGGGAAGCTGCAGAAAGGACTCACTGCTGTTTTTCACTGATTGAAGGTTAATTCTGGGGTTTCTGCCTTGCTTCTGCCTGAATCCCACTGATGTGAAGGGGCTTGGCTATTGCCTTTGGCTATTGCCTTTACCTTGCCCAAGCCTTGGTGGATCTGCTGGTGGGCTTCTGCACCCAGTTTGATGACACTTCCCTCATACAGATCCGGGAGTGCTGGGTGCTGCCGGAGGTGCTGTGCCTGCTGTGCTGTGGAACAACGAACCTGCTTCCTCTGGGCCCCTGTTTTCTTTTTCGGCAGCTTCCCTTTTGTGTAAATGTTGTGGGTTTTGTGAAATCACCATGTGGTGTTGTTCTCAGATGCGATCAGAGTTGTTTTGTGCCTCTGAACCAAATCTGGTACTTCTGGTTGCTTGAAGTAAGACAGTTCTCATTGCAGGAAGCTTCAGGTTATTGTCCTGGCTTTGCAAGACTTCAGAAATACTTTCTTATTTGAGCTGGAATTGAATTTAGTTTGATAAATGGACAGATACTTAATGCAGCAAATGGGATGTGTGAATCTTGGCCGGTGGGATAGGACCCAGGGCAGGTGCTGCAAAAGCAGTAACAGCTCATCTTAGTGTAGCTGATTTTTGTCAGGCTGATTTCCCAGGGCATCATCTCTTGTGGTGGTGGAGACCCTCAATCATAGAATTGTTTAGACTGGGAAAGAGCTTTTATGAGCATCATTTCCAACCATTAACCCAGCACTGCCAGGTCACCACTAAACCACGTTCCTCAGCACATCTCCCAAGGCTTTGAAACGTCTCCAGAGACGGGCACTCCACCACTGCCCTGAGCAACATGGTTTAGGCCTGGACAACCATCTCCTTTCTGGGGAAGAATTGTTCCTCGTGTTCACCCTAAACCTCCCCTAGGGCAACTTGAGGCCATTTCCTTTTATCCTATCACTTGTTACTTGGGAGAAGAGATTGACCCCAGCCTGGCTCCAGCCTCCTTTCAGGGAGTTGTAGAGAGCCAGGAGCTCTCCCCTCAGCTCCTTTTCACCAGACTAAACAACTGCAGGTCCCTCATCTGCAGCTCACCAGACCTGTTCTCCAGACCCTCCGCCAGCTTCGTTGCCCTTCTTTGGACTCACTCCAGCAACCAATCTCCAGATGAGCCAGACCCCAGCAAGCTCACATTAAGACCCCTTCCCCTTCCTTTCCCTTCCCGCCCGGAGAGGAGCTGACCCCATCCTGCAGCCCCCCATCCTCTCTGGCTGCTGGGGGTGCACTCGCTGAGCGAGCGCAGTGACAGCTGGGCAGGAGGCTGGGAACAATGCGGATGAAGTTGGCTTTCAGCGCCGTGACCCTCTCCAGGCTGCATGCCAGAAGACTATAAATAATTGATGGGAGCAGCCAGCCTGGCCAGCACGCTAATGGAGCGGGCGGCTGGGCCGGCCAGCGCCTGCATTACCCATGACATCACCGCCGATCCGCCCGGGCTCTCCGATCGCCGCTGTCACTTTACTGCTTTTAAATAATAAATTGTGCTGGGAGCTGCAGTCCTCCTTCTCCCCATTCAAGCCTCTCTGGGCTGTGCCGCTGCACAAATGAATTTTGCAGACGGGAAAACTGAGGGTTTCTTGCTGTCAAGCTGCGGAAAATGTGGTGCGGGAGGAGTTTGGCCCCGGATCCGGCGAAGGGGTTTCGGTTATCAAAGGCGGGCGGTTCCAGCTCTACTGACTTTTGATCTGGCTCGGTATCTGGAGTGGTTTTGAAGCTTGCTTTGGGGTCACTGGCCTAAGTTCATGGATGATTTCAGGGGGTAAAGTTCTCTGGTGTTGCAAGTCAGAAAAATCCCCATGGCTGCGGTTGTTTCCGTGAGCGGAAGGCGTGCGAGCGCTGTGCTCAAGCTCTTGGGTCCTACCATGCTGGAGCTTTCACTTTCAGTGGAGTTTTCAAACAGCAAAAGCAGCTTGGTGCGATCCAAAGCCTGCTTTCTCTAGCTTTTAGAGAAGTTCTCCAACCTCTGCTTACCCACACATTAATTGGAAAAGGTAAAATGCACTTTGACTGTTCCAGGCTCTGGGGAAGAGGAGGGACAGAAGGGTCTCTGTGCACATGGAGACACTTTTTGGGTGAATCATGGCAGCTATTGATGCTCATTTGTGTAGGTCTCCAAGGATTTTGGAAGTGCAGAATCATGTAACCAGTGCCCTAGGATGTGCAGGCCTTAGAAACTGTCCAGAAATGGGGCAGAGTGTGGTGCTCCGCTCCTGGTAAGACACCAGTGAGTAAATGGAGAAACCAAACTGGAGAGCAGTCATCTGTCAGTAGGGAAGAAATGAGTGAGGTGATAGGAAGGCATGGAGTGAGGACCCGTGGTGGGTGACCAGAATGAATTGGCAACAATGAGATACCAAGGTGGATGATGCTGAGGAGCTGAGGATGGTGCAGCTTCACTTGGTGGGACGTTCTGCATGGCCAAAGTGGTTTGTGCCCACCAAGGGTGGGCTCGTGCAGGTCTTGTTCACATTCAGCATTGCTGAGGTGGTGCTGATCCAGCTCTAGGAATGGATATGCTCTGTGTCGTGTGTTCTGTGTCATGCAGGGAAGAGAAATACTGGCACAAACTTGAACGTAGGAACTTCCATCTGAACATGAGGAGGAACCTTTGTTCTTTGAGGGTGGTAGAGCCACTGGAACAGGCTGTCCAGAGAGGGGGCAGAGTCCCCATCTCTGGAGTCATTCCAAACCTGCCTGGATGCAGTCCTGGGCAACTTGCTCTGGGTGAGCCTGTTCTGGCAGGGAGGCTGGACTAGATGATCTCCAGCATTGCCTTCCAACTGCTGTGATTCTTTCCAGTGGTGCTCCCAGGAGCTATGCTAGCTGATGAGCTCTTGGGCATGGTCCTTTGAGTACAACCAGCCTTGTTTATAGGAGAAATAAAAAGCTGGAATGGTGTTGTAGGAGATGGCTTAACTTGTTGGAAGAAGATTAAGAACAGATTTTGGCTAAGGGTGTGATTCAAGGTAAGATTAGAAACATGTTTTGACATCATGGGGCACTGGTACCAAAGGTTTGCATCTGGATGCAGAATTTCTTCTGTGATCCCTCACAAAAATGCCTCTCATTTGCTCAGCACCACAGGAGTTCTGGAGTCCCCATCCCTGGAGGGCTCTCAAAGCTATGGAGCTGTGGTGCTGAGGGACATGGCTTAGTAGTGACCTGGCAGTGCTGGGTTAATGGTTGGATTCAGTGATCTTAATGATTCTGAAATGACTCTGTGGTTCTCTGGTTGTAACAAGTTGGTGTTTGGGACTCCCTTCCAGAAAACATCTGCCCTCCATGTGCATCTCCAGATCTCTTCAGTGCTCCTGTGACACTGGTGGGTTTCACACCTTGTAGAGCAAGACTTAAAGAATTAGGGTTTCCAAATCAGGAAACGAGCAGCGCCACAGCGCTCCGTAAGGAAGGGTAAGCTGCTTAGGGTGGATTAAGATGACTGCCCGTTTAGCTATGCAATTAGATGTGGAGATGGTGTGATAAACCATGAGTAACTGGCTTACCTGTCCCGTGATGTTGTTTATCTCCAGGCACGTGTGCACCAGTTTCCACCAGTTTCCATCGGCCGTTGGAGCGTTTCGCTTTTAAAGGCACAGAGGGTGAAGGTAGTTTCCTGATATTCCTTAGCTACCTGGAGGTGTTCACATGTAGACATGGGCATGTCTGGACGTGGTTTAGTGGCCATGGTGGTGTTGGATTGATGGTTGGACCTTATGATCTCAGAGGTGTTTTCCAACCTGAATGATTCTATTCTCTTGAACATCCCGTTTGCCCTGCAGTTAGACCATAGCTCTTAACAGAAGCATCCAGGTGTGTGGCACCAAACTGGGCAGGCAGCAGTCACAGTTTTGAGGTGACTTGGATGATCCTGGGCTTCTCCAGTATGAGGCTGCAAGGGCTGTGAGGATGCTGGGACTGGCTTTTTTGTGTCCCATCTTGGAGTGAGATGGCCAGTCTGTCACCCTACTGTTGGCTTAAGAGTGAGACAGGCACCTACCAGCTGCCTTGCAGTGGGATCTAGCAGGAGGCAGGATAGGTTGTAGGAGAGGAGAGTGTTTTCCAGGGATGCTGAGCTTCATCAGCATCTCAGCACTGCGTGGGCTCCTGACAAGGCCTTGTGGTGATCATGCAGAAGTCTTCAGATGGTGAGGTGGTGCTTGATCTCTCCAGCTGTGGAGGGTGTACATCCCTGCAGAGCTTTGAGGTGTTGCTGGCTTAGATTTGCAAACTGTGGGCATAGGAGGCCTTTTATAGGGCAGCAAGGTGTTAAATATTCCCTACTGCTGGTCTGGGCAGATGGTTGGGCTCCAGGGTAATCTGACTCCTGACAGCTCTGTGGTTGGTTGGTCCCTGCTAAGGCAGCCATCCGTCACATCGCTGCTGTGAGACCCTGGGTTCCAGCAGCAGCGATTCAGTGGGGTTCACATGGATTCAGTTTGCTTCTTCCCATCCTGAGAACTCTGCCTAAGCTCTCCCTGGCTTGGCAGCATTTCCATCACCTCTCACAGATGTACAGCTCCATCCTGAGATCTCTGCCTTATGCTCTCTCAGCTCATCAGTATCTCCGTTGCCTCTCACAGATGTACAGCTCCATCCTGAGAGCTCTGCCTTACCTTTTCCCAGCTCAGCAGCATCTCCATCACCTCTCACAGATGTACAGCTCAGCAAAAGCATTCACAGTGCTTTAAGGTTTTGGCCAGCTCTGGTTTGGAGAGCTGGCTGACAGGATGCTTTTATGGGAAACCAGCTCAGCCCATGCAAGCTGCTATTCAGCCTGTCTTTTTCATCACAGCATGACTGCTTGGAGCTCTTACTTGCTTGAGTGCTGGTGACAGGTCACTTCTGGCCAGGCAGGAGCCCTACCCCACTGATGTGCTGGCCACACCTTGGGCATGGTGATTCTTGTACTGAGATAGTCATCCAGAATTTCAGGCTTTCCAAAGGTTTGACTTGGAAAGCCCTGAGATGCACAGAGTGTGACACAAAGCACAGAGAGGGACCTCCACAAACTGAAGGAGCTAGTGGAGATGCCAGGCAGACATTGCTGAGGGTGGGCCTCTGGCCTAAGCCTCTGCTTGGGCACACAGAAGGTAGGAGATGCTGCTGTACCTCCACGCGTGGGACATGCATCAGCCGGGTCCTGCACAGGCTGACTCCACAGGCATGGTCCTCTTGTCTCAAAAGCACCCTCTTCTAGCATCTCTCCCTGCTGGGTGCTCAGGGGAGGGTGTCAGTTATTCTTAGCTTCTCAGCAGAAGTGCTGCTGCTCCAGCCAGATGCGGGCAGCAGCCGGTGCCGAAGGAGCTGGGCAGTAACCATGGCAGTCTGGCTGCCACCAGAAACCACGGCTCGCAGCAAATAAAGCAGGATTATGCTTGGCATGCTGGTTTGCTAGTGAACAGGAGGCACCACCCGACTTCCACATTTAGGGGAAGCACTGCAAATTACCTGGAGTTAAAAAAATAATGCTAATTAAATTCCAAAGCCATAATGATTAGCACTGCTGATCTCAAGTCACTGAATTTCCTTGCAACTCTAATTGACAGAGAAAAAAACAACACCATCCCTGAACAGAAGAAAGGAAGGGGAGGGGTGGTTGAATTTCTTGCTTCTGGCTCCTTGCTGTATCCTTCTCCTGATGCAGCTGTCAAGTTTGCAGTTTCCATCTCCATACCCTTATTATACTTTGGTTTTAATGCAAGGCACTTAAAAAATCGGAGGAGCTTGGTTTGCCAGTCCCTTTGCAGGTAAGCATGCTGCAGACTGGGCTGGTGTGTGAGGAGCTGGCCTTGAGCAGCCCTGGGGCCAGTTCTGTGCTCCCCAATTCAAGAGAGACAGGGAATTACTGGAGAGAGCCCTGCAGAGGCTATAAAGATGCTGAGGGGACTGGAGTAGAGGAGGGGGAGGACAAAAGGCTGAGACCTGGGGCTGTTTAGCTTGCAGAAGAGCAACCTGAGAGAGGATCTGATCAATAGCTAAAGGGTGGGGGACAAGAGGAAGGGGCCAGACTCTTCCCAGTAGTGTCTGGCAACAGGACAAGGGACAACAGACACAAACTGGAACCCAGGAGGTTCCATGTGAACAGGAAGAGAAACCTTGCTGTGAGGGTGCCAGAGCCCTGGTGCTGGCTGCTCAAGAGAGGTTGTGGAGAGATTCAAAACCCACCTGGGTGCATTCCTGTGTGACCTGCTCTAGGTGATCCTGCTCTAGTAGGGGGGTTAAACTGGACGGTCTTTTAAGGTCCCTTCCAACCCCTAACATTCTGTGATCCCGGGTAACCTGCTGCAGGTGACCCTGCTTTAGCAGGGGGGTTGGACTAAATGCTATCCAGAGGTCCCTCCCAACCTCTGCCCTGCTGGGATTCTGTGACTCTCCACCTGGGGGACCTGCACAGCACATGGTGAGCACTAGCACTGAGCCCTCCCACCCCCAGCACCTCACCCCCCTGCGGCACTTTCCTTGCCCTCCCTCTGTGTCTCTCTTCTCTCAGTCACCCAGGAGCTGGGTGGGTTTGTGCTGCAGGAGTGTTCCTCAGCTGTGCTTAGCATGCAAGCTGTGTTCTTTACACAGCAGATTCTGCTTTCAAGTTCAGCCAGTGCTGAGGCTCTGCACAAATGGACCTGCTGAAGATATTTTTTGACATTTGAAAATCCCATTAAGGCCATTTTCCCCCTCTCCTCTCTCTCCAGCCCAGCATGCCAGCTTAACATGGAGGCACTGCAAAGGTTCCTTTAGTTGGCTGGGTCACATCCTGCACAACAGGCCTCAGAAATATGGGTCACAACGATGTGAGGAAAACAAGAAGTATATTGTTCTCCTGTCTTACGCTGCTGGCTGATTGAGGGACTCCCTGCATGGCCAGTTAAAGATCTTAATGAGGTACCAAACATGAAGTTATTCAGAGTATGCCCCTTTCATGCTGCCTGCTCACCAGCACAGCTTTCCAGAGATGGTTCCTCCTGCGTGGTCATGCCTGGTGAGACCTTAGCTCTTCTCTCCCCAGGGCACAGACAGCATGTCCTCAAAGCAGCGTTTCACAGTTCCTGTGTGGGGCAGGGCTGGAGCCCACCAGCACATTGTTTATTTTCTCATTTACAAATAATTCTTCTCACTTGAGGTTCATAAAATCATGGAAACATTTAATCATTAAGGTTGGAAAAGACCTGTAAAGATCATCAAGTCCAACCTGGGTTCAACGCAGCACCACCATGGCCATGAAACCGTGTCCTGAAGTGCCATGTGTACGTGTGTTCTGAGTACCTCCAGGGATGGTGACTCCACCATCTCCCTGGGCAGCCTGTTCCAATGCTCGTCATTACTCACCAGCTTTGGGTTGGAACAGGTCTCCTTCAGCCAGGCTTCCATGCCATCTGGGGATATCTGCAGGCTCTTTGAATGTGAGAAGGATTTCTATTAAGTAGTGTGGTGGAAGTGATCATCCCTCTGTACTGGGCACTGGTGAAGCCACATCTTGAATACTGGGTTCAGTTTTTGGCCCCTCACTCCAAGAAGGACATTCAGGTCCTGGAGCAGGTGCAGAGAAGGACAGCAAATCTGGTGCAGGGTCTGGAGAATAGCAGCTGAGGGCACTGGGTATGTTTAGGAGAAAAGGAGACTGGGGAGAGACCTTCTGGCTCCCTACAGTTCCCTGAAAGAAGGTTGGAGCCAGGTAGGGATTGATCTCTTCTCCCAAGGAACAAGTGACAGGTCAGCCTCAAGTTGCCTCAGGGGAGGTTTAGGTTGAGCATTAGAGAAGAAATTCTTGACTGGAGGAGCAATTGGGCACTGGACCAAGCTGCCCAGGGCAGCGGTGGAGTCACCATCCCTGGAGGGGGTTCCAAAAGCCTGCTGACATGGCACTTTGGGACCTGGTTTAGAATAGAATAAACCAGGTTGGAAGAGACCTTCAAGATCATCACGTCCAACCCATCAACCAATCCAACCCACCTAATCAACTAACCCATGGCACCAAGCACCCCATCAAGTCTCCTCCTGAACACCTCCAGTGATGGTGACTCCACCCCCCCCCCAGGCAGCCCATTCCAATGGGCAATCACTCTCTGTATAGAATGTCTTCCTAACATCCACCCTAAACCTCCCCTGGCACAGCTTGAGACTGTGTCCTCTTGTTCTGGTGCTGGCTGCCTGGGAGAAGAGACCAACCTCTGCCTGTCTACAACCTCCCTTCAGGTAGTTGTAGAGAGCAATGAGGTCACCCCTGAGTCTCCTCTTCTCCAGGCTAAGCAACCCCAGCTCCCTCAGCCTCTCCACATAGGGCTTGTGTTCCAAACCCCTCACCAACTTCGTTGCCCTTCTCTGGACACCTTCCAGCAAGTCAACCTTCTTCGTAAACTGAGGGGCCCAGAACTGGACACAGGACTCAAGGTGCGGCCTAACCAGTGCAGCATACAGGGGGAGAATGACCTCCCTGCTCCTGCTGGCCACACTGTTCCTGATGCAGGCCATGATTTAGTGTTGGCGATCTGAGAGGTCTCTTCCAACCGAATCAGTTGTGGTTTTGTGTTCCTGTGAATCTCGGTGATCTGGGAGACGTTGGCAGCAGAGTAGCCGGCGGTGCGCGGAGCGGCGTGCGGAGCGGCGGCGCGCGGAGCGGTGCGCGGAGCGGCGCGCGGAGCGGCGGTGGCGCGGTCGGGGTGTAATTACCCAGGTTTTGGGGAGCAGGGATGCAAACAAGTTTGCATACATTGAATTACAGGCGGTGTCTTAATAGTATGTTTTTCAGGTCTTGGCTCTCAGCCAGAATTTTTTCGTGCTATTATCCTCTATTTACAGCTTTCTGGAATCAGCTGATGTCACTGCACATATGTTTAGAGCCGTTGCTAAGGTGATTAGCTCCAGCATTCAACGCCTACGCAGTCCTGATGAAAGGCTGAGAAGCTGCTCGGCAGCGTCTGTTCAGAGCCCTGCCTCGGCGGTTTGAGCTGTTAAGAGCCATAAAACAATATCACCCCATTTTGGGGTAAATACCTTGGCCTCGACTGATAATCATGCAGCAGGTTTCACAGCAGCAGAGGCTGTGTCTGGCATCTTTAGCTAAGTCTGAGGACATTCTTCAATGAGAAGAGGGTTTGAAGTTACCTGCTGCCTGATTGCCAGCAGCCCGGGCAGCGTTGGTGCACGCAGGGTTTCAGCAGGTGGCAATCCAGGGGCAGGGCTGCTCTCTGGTGAGTGTCTGTCTGTTCCATTGCTTGGTGAAGCTCACCAAGCACAGCAGCTGCAGGTCAAGTGTGGTTGCTTTCCAGCCAAAGGGTTGTCCAGTCTCCCATTGACAGATTAAACTGGGACTGTCCCATGGCATGCACTGGGGGGCATAAGACCATATGTATTGCTGCTTTTTCAGCTGAGCTAAAGTCCCTCCTGAGGGAGAGCATTCACCCCCCACCTTGCTTTCCATGAGTTTTGGGCTTCCAGCTCACAAGGAGCGATGTCCTCCAAGAGAAGGACCCATCTCAGGTGGGGCTCTGTCCTCTATCAGAAATTCAAGTAATTTCCCTTCCTCTCCCCTCCTAGAGAATGGCATCAAGTTGCCTTCACTGGCATGACTGAGATCTTGTCACCTGCCAGGCTCTTGTTCTCCATGCAGCTGCAGCAGAGCTTTCATTCATGCTGAAGAAGCCATGAAGCACAACTGAGCTGCCCACAGCCTGCACCAAGAACAGGCCACCAGGGTACAATTTAAGAGATGAAAACTGCTTCTGGTTTGAAGTCAGTGTATGAAATGTGTACGAAGCATCTTATCTCCAGCCCAGGGTACTTTGGTGTCCTTTAAAAACAATAAAAATGAAAATAATTATAACTTAAACTGTAAAAAGCTGTGGATATGTAGTAGATGTATTTTTTCCTCCAGTCATTTAGTGATCACCAAGTATCTCAGATGATTAACAAACATTTCCTTCCCTGGGATCTCACAGTTCTCCCACTGCTTATTTTTTTCCCCTGTCCCTATTTTTAAAGGATCCTGGCTAAGGTTTGACCTAGTTTGGCTGCCATCAGAGCATGGAACAGTGCAGATGTTCACCTAACAAAGCTGTACCTGTATTTTTATTCTCCAGGCTGTGCAAAAAATAGCCCTGCACAGCAAACAGCTGTGTGTGAGTAGTGCTGCAGCCCCTGGTATGCAAGGACCAGGGTTGGAAACATGCTTTTGATCATTCCCTTCCGTAATCTCTGCATCTGGGGCTCTCTCCAGGTGTAGGAGGAGGGTTGGGCTTGGTCAGTGGGACACGGGGTGTTGGTCTACAGCAGTAAAACCTTGTTTACAGCTCCTGTACCCCACTGAAATACAGAGACTTGGCTGGTGGAGGGGGTGTGCAGGACACACATCCCCGGGTAGCTGCTTTTAGCATTGAATATAAATGGTGTTAATTAGTGATTGTGGGAAACCCCCTTGGGCCAGGGCTGTGCAGAGGCCCTTGCACCATCTTTCTTGCATTCAACCATCTGCAGCCTGAAGCTTGTTGGTCTCTTTGCAGGGTGAACTGAGGTCTCTGGCATTCACAGTATGGCTGCACACTGGCATCTCCTTGCACTCACCCAGGCTGGCAGGGTGCTGCTGCCCACAGTGAGATGGTCCCTGCATAGGCTGGAGCCCCGGGCAGTGTGGAGACCTTCCCTGGAGGGTCACCCCCAGTACCTGCCCATGCTGGTCCATGCATGTGGGCAGCAAGTGAAGGGAGGGGATTCTTCCCCTCTGCTCTGCTGAGACCCCATCTGCAGTCTGGGTCCAGCCTTGGAGTCCTCAGCACAGGAGGGACATGGACTGGTTGGAGTGGGGGGACAGCAATGCTGCAAGGGCTGGAAGCCCTCTGTTGTGAGGACAAGCTGAGATTTGTGGTTCTTCAGCCTGAAGGAGAGAAGGCTCCAGGGTGCCCGGAGGGGTGGGAGGTACCCTGACCCTGGAACCCTTGCAGGTCAGGCTGGTTGGGGCTCGGAGCAACCTGCTCTAGTTGCAGATGTCCCTGCTGACTGCAGGGGGGTTGACTTAGGCGACCTTTAAAGGTCTCTACCCACCCAAGCCAGTCTGTGATTCTATCTTCCTTGCTCCCAAACTGCCTTCAAGCCCCTTCCCTCCTCCTCCTCCTCCCCCAGCTTCCCTGTCCTGGGCTACAAAGCTGTTCCCAGGGCTTGGGCAGGGTGAATAAAGGTTGCATAACCCTGCTCCCGCTCCATGGGGCCGTGAGGCTGGGAACAAAACCCAGATTATGGCCTTTCTCTGCAGGGTTGAAGGGGCCAGGGGGACATTGATATGCAGATCTAGGGGGGGGGTGGGGGGCACCGCCGTGGTATTGTTGTGGGATGTCCACAGGGAGGATTCATGAAGCCAGGGAGAAAAGAAACCCAGTGAAATATTGTGTGCTGGAGCGTGGAAGGGGAGAGGCAGCGGTGATGTGGCAATTTTCTGGTACAACCCTGCTTCCACGAGGCCTTGACTGCTAAATTGCACTGTTGGTAACAAATTTTCATGCTTTCCCAGCCTTCTCATTTTCTAGGGTTCATTTCAAGTGGATTTTTTTGTGTTGCTGTTGTTAGGCTCTGCTCTTGCAGGAGTGATGTTAAAAGCAGGGCAGGGATGTTTGGGTGACTTCCCTTCCGCTGTTCCTAGGGCCATGCCGAGGTACACAAAAGTCACAGGAGGAACTGTCGTTATCCACCACCTTCTAAACAAGGTGTTTGTGATTTACTCTCTCTCTTGAGCAGCTCAGCACTGTTTCAGGCTGCCCAGCTCCTCTTGTATATGCCTTGGCTGCTGGCAGACCGTGTGGCTTTCTAATGGGCTGCCCACATGGAGCAGCTCTGATGGGAACCCGTTCCCATGGCTGAGAACCTGTTCATGACTTACTGGCCCCATAAGGCTATGAAACATAGAGGTGAGCCCTTCTTCACTGCCTTGTGATGTAGATACAAATCAGGCAAACACTTTCAAGACTGAAGGTTGGTGTGAGCTGCGTGAGCCAGAGCCTGGCTCACAGCTCTCCAGAGGAAAATGTTCTGTGTTCCAGAAGGAGAATTGGTTGGACTGCTCCAAGTTACTTGCTTGGAATTGACTACTTTGGTGTTCTTGTTTTCTTGCACAGTAGGTTTTGAAACTCAGGAGGTGACTTTTGTGGGCTGGCATTGGGAGTGAAGGGCATGGGAAGCACAATCCTGGCCCTTTGGTTTGGTTTGGCTGCAGCGGAGCTGCCAAAGCAGCTTCCAGGGTCAGCTCCTTGCTCATTCAGCTGGCAGGGCTCAGGGCCACTACATGGACAGGCCTGAGGCTGCTGATCCACAGTGGCTGTGGAAAAACCGAAGGAGGAACAAATAGCTGAGTGTTTGTTTGAGTAGATGAGAGTTTCAGGAATTTACCTTAAATTGCACTCAACAGCTCTCTGTGAAAGGAGGTTGGAGCCGGGTGGGGGCCGGTCTCTGCTTCCAAGTAACAATAAGGCAAGAGGAAATGGCCTCAAGTTGTGCCAGGGGTGGTTTAGCTTGGATATTAGGAACAATTTCTTCTCTGAAGACGTTGTTAAACCCTGGAACAAGCTGCCCAGGACACTGGTGGAGTCCCCATCCCTGGAGGGACTTCAAAGCCTTGGAGATGCGGTGCTGAGGGACGTGGTTTAGTGGTGACCTGGCAGTGCTGGCTTAATGGTTGGACTTGACAATCCTAAAGGTCTCCTACAAACAAAATGGTTCTGTGATTCTCTGATAAATGAACAAAGCAGCAAACCAACTCCAGAACAGCACTGCAAGTTCTGCACGGGAGTCCATGCTTTGTCCCCAGCTTCAGAGGAATGTGAGCACTCCTTGAGCAAAAAATTCTGCCCTTACCACTGCTGCTGGTCCAGTCACAGCCTTGACATCTGTAGCAGGAGGGCAATGTGGTGCTGGCTTCACCCTGTCTAGAAAAGTCTTAGGTCTTGCTTTCAGGCTGGTTAGCTGATGATCTCAAAGGTCTTTTCCAACCTGGTTTGTTCTGTTCTGTTCTATTCTATTCTGTTCTATTCTAGTTTAAAGGCAGCTGGGCTCTCTTCTGTTGCCTCAAGCCCCCTCCCACGCTGGGACGTTTGCTGTCTCCTGCAGTTCCCTGCCCGGTGCCGTGGATGCCCCGTGGTGTGGTGTGGGTGCACGTGGGGATTGGCATGGGTGGGGGATGTGTAGCCACCACACCCCCTCCTGGAGAGCTGAGCTTTTATTCTGGGAATCTAAATCTAATCGATGGGATCAAGTGCCCAGGAAGAAATCGAGTAATCCATCCTTGGGACGGGTCCAGGGCTTACAATTCTTAATGGCCTTGTTCTCCAGCTCTGCAGCCTGTGCTGCACCCAAGACGTTTTGGGAGTCAAGATCTTTGCTTCTGCTGGTTTAATGTGCACAATGAGCATCACTTAATAGTGGCATTTTATTACATTCGTTTCACTCTTACTTTTCAAAGAGTCCTTCTGATGCATTCAGGCTCCTGCCCTTTGGATGCTAATGGACTTCTGCTGGGGTTTTGTTTTTGTTATTACTTAGCACCAGGGCTCCCATTTGTGGGGCCTGGCCATGAGGAATGCTCTGCCCTGAGACAATGCCTCCATTCAGGGCCCTGATACAATGGGGGTGGAAGAGTTCCAATGTAAAGCAGCATGCAGAGCCCCATCCTGCTCCATGCCTGCTGCTGGGTGTCTGTGCACTGTCCACAGAGTGCTGGGCTGGTCCTTGTGTGCAGCCAGGCTGCTTGTTGCTAAACCAAATGACTTGCTGAATCTGGTCTGGAGAGCAAGAAAGAATTCCCAGTTCTCAGCAACAGCTGGAGCATCTGCAGAAATCATGGTGGGTGAAGGTGGGTTCTGTGTGATGTCTGCAGCCTTTGCAGTGGTGGCAAAGCCTTTGTCCCTCTTACCGGGGTCAGTTCCTGTGCAGCCCTGGCACAGAGTGGCACCCGGCCCTCATGCCATGCTCCTGTGCCACAGGAGATGCCTCAAGACCATCAGCTGGCTCCTGTGGGATGTGTTTGTTGAAGTCATGGCACTACACGGATTCAGCTCTCCTAGTTCTGTGGCCAGCAGGTAAATGGAGGTTCTCCCTTTCTATTCTGCCCTGATGAGACTACACCTAGAGTCCTGGGTCTGGGCTTCCTGGTTCAAAAGAAACAGTGAACTACTGGAGAGAGTCCAGTGGAGGTTATGAAGATGCTCAGGGGACTGGAGCAAGTGAACCTGCTTTGTCAGGGCTGTTGGACTAGATGATCCCCAGAGGTCCTTTCCAGTCCCCATCATGGTAGGAGTCTTGTGTGGGAACTGTCTGTGGAGCAGCACAGCCATGCCCTGGTTCCCAGCCCTGAGCTGGCTTAGCTCTCTGCCCCAGATAATCTCAGTCTGGATCAGTTGACCACGCAAGGCTGGGATCTGGTGGCATTAGTGAATCTCTGGGCCCAGGAAGATGGGATCAACCCAGTGAGGCCCAGAGCATCTGCTAGAGCACTGGGGATTGAAGTGTGGGGTGCTGGAGGTGATGAAAATGTTCCATGGCTTGTGAAAAAATATGGAGACTAGGAGAGGCATGGTTTGTCCTTAGAGCCCCTGGCTGGCACCTAAAGTTAACAATCCCACTTTGTGTGCAGAAGCTGTTTTTAATCTCAGTCATGAGGCTCTGAGCTGAAAGGGTTTATAGAGACCAGAATGAATCAGACCCATCCCCTTCTGTGCTGGGAGGCAGACCCTGAGTGGTGCCCTCCTGGAGTAGTTGAACTGTGTGAGCCAGCATGCTGGGAGATGCAGGAGGATAATCTGCTGTCCTGGGAAGGGTCTGGGGCAGAATAGGCCCTGTGGCTGGAGTGGGAGGCTGCAGAGGTCCATCTCTGGTGGCTCTGGGGCTGTGCAGTAGCCAGTGTTAAGTGCCACTGGGCAGGATAGTTAGCAAGTGACATTTAAGGCAGTTGTAGCTGATGTCTGGCCTTTAAGGGGTCTTGTCACTCTTGGTATTTTCTGTGAAGGTTTGTGTGACCTCTGCCAAGTGACAGATTAGCCAGGCAGTATGGGTTGGAGACCTAGCCCTCAAGTCCCACCACACTGAGCTGCTTCTGAGCATTAGTAACTTGATGGTCTCCCTGCACCAAGCCTGGGAGTGTGAAAAGGTCTCAGAGCTGTGTCAAGGTGGTGCTGGCTCATGCCATCACCATCCTGCCTCTCCAGCCCCAGGGAAGAACAAGTCCAGGAGCTGACACAGCTCAGAGGAACTCCACAGCAGGAGGGTTTTCAACCCAGGCTCAGTGCATGGCCCCAGAAGTGGTGGCACTTGATGGAATGAGATGGCACGTTGCAGGGGGAGCAGAGGTGGCTTCAGCCAGCAGTTCTGAAGCCATGAGTGCCCACAGCAGTACAGGGCCAAGTCAGTCAAGGCAGGCAGCAGTGATTGTGGTCAGCCACATACCTCTTGGTCTGGTGTTAACTGAGGTTTGGGGAACTGCTGCTGGACACTGGCAGTGGCTGCCCCTCCCTGCTGCCTGCTCACCATTGTGTGCAGGCACCTTGAATGGAAATGGGCTGGGAGCAGAACTGGGCATGAGGAACAGCCGAAGTATTTCAAAGCTGGGTCATTTCCTTGGTCTGCTTCTGGTGGTGAAGAGTTCCACTAGAATGGGTGGTGGAAAACAGAAGAAACCAGGGTTGTGGCTGTGTGGCAGCTGGTGTAAGAAGCATCATTTCACTGGCAAGCAGATAATTGTGAAGAAAATAAGGTAGGAAGTCATCAGAAGGGCTGAAAATACTGAAAATGTGGAGCATTGCTGCAGGAATTGAGTATCAGTGAGGTCCCTGGGCAGGACTGATCAAAGCACAGAGCAAGGAATGTGAGGCTGGAGGAGAGGAAAGGAGATGAATAAGTAGATCATGGAATGGTTTGGGTGGGAAGGGACCTTCAAAGGTCACCTAGTCCAACCCCTGTACAACTGGAGCAGGTTGCTCAAAGCCCCAAAGAACCTGACCTGGAATGGTTCTAGGGATGGGGCATGTCCCACCTGGGCCAGTGCCTCACCACTCTCAGCATCAAGAATGTCTTCCTTCTATCCAGTGAGAATACACGGGTCCTTGGAGCACACGGGGTCCCCGTTGACCCACTGCTTCTCCTAGGTAATTCATGGCCCCTGGTGGGGCAGGAGGAAGAAGGAGACTGGGGAAGCCCATGAAGGTGACTGCTCTCTCAGGCTGTTCAGGGTAATCTGACTTGCAGAGCAGCACACCAAGCCCATTAGCCACGAGAAGGACATGAAAGAATTTCTATATGGATCTGTTTGTATTGATATTCTCAAAACCACGGCAAGTAAAAAGCTGCTGGAGCCTCTGGGGAGATTTATTTCATGTTCTGCAGATACGCAACCTGCTCTTTCCTTCCAAAATCACAAGGAAAGGGAAGACAGGAGTGTAGGGAGTATTTGGGCCAGTTCTGGCCTCTGCAGTTCGTGAGAGACAGGGAGAGAGTCCAGTGGAGGCTACTGAGATACTGTAGGGCCAGGAGCATCTCTGTGAGGAGGAGAGGCTGAGAGACCTGGGGCTGTTGAGCCTGGAGAAGAGCAGCCTGAGAGGGGATCTGCTCAGTGCTCAGTGGCCAGACTCTTCTCCGTGGTACCCAGTGACAGGACAGGGGGCACCAGGCACAAACTGGAACCCAGGGTATTTCATGTGAACAGGAGAAGAAACCTCTTTGCTGTGAGGATGCTGGAGCCCTGAGCAGGCTGCACAGAGAGATTGTGGAGTCTCCCTCTCTGGAGAGATTCCAAACCTGTCTGGACACATGGATCCTGGGCATGCTGCTCTGGGTGACCCTGCTTTAGCAGGGGAGCTGGACTGGGTGATCTCCGAAGCTCCCTTCCAACCTCCCCCATTCTGTGGTTCTGTGGACTGACAAAGCTTGAGGAGATGCCCTCTGGGAGCCCCAGGCAGCCTCGCAGGGAGTGGGGCTGTGCTCGGGCATGGGGCAGCAGGGCCCCGCTCAGTCCTTTGGCTGAGGACTCTGCCTGTGCTCCCCAGGCTGTGTCTGCAGGGAGCAGGTCTGCACAGGAGCCGCATCCAAACGGCTGCTGACTAATCGGGCTCGGGGCGTGCATGCAGGCTCGTGGTGCTGCTGCCAGGCTGGGTTTTGAAACACAGCTCTGTTGGTTACCTTCAAAAACATGCAAGCTGCAAGGCCCCTTGCAGAAAAATGCTCACACCGTTCTTCTTGAGGTAGAAACTGTGCCATGGCAGCAACCAGTTCATCCTGAAATCCCTGACAACTGCTTGGAAAGTCATCTTAAAGGCTATCTGGCTTGACAGCCTCCCTTAATAGCTTACTAATAGTGCTTTAGGCTTTGCTGGAGCCCTGCCACAGCCCTGCTGGAGGTCCCTGGTGGTCTGCTCCACTCTCCTCCAAACTCAGATGCCCTCAGTTTGCCACAATGAAGCTAAATACCCGCAAAGTGGGCACTCCAGAAGGTGTTTTCCAAGTGCCTGGTTACCAGGATGGGCAGAGAGGGATCTCCTGGCAAAGGAGTTTTGCATGGTGCAGTGTTCAGGGGAACATTCTGTTGTGATAGAGCCTTGGGGTGATTATCACCCGTGGCTATTTGTCATGGGTGACATAGGAGCTACTTGGATTTCTAGGAAGTAAGGTGAGTGCATGAATGCCACCAGCAAAAGTTCCATCTCCATAAATATATTTTGCCACAAGGTGGGTTTTATGCATTTGGAGAAGAGGTCACATAATCCAGACCTCCAGCAATGGATTCAATGTGGTTTGAAATCCCAGGGCTTTCTCTCCTGTGTCTGGGGAGGAAGGGGGTTAGTGGTACAGACCAGCATCGGTGCTGAGCTGGAGGGTGGGTTTAATCTCAACTAAAATTGCAACCAGGACTCTGTGTGCATACCTACCTGGGCTTTAGTCATCACCAGAGAAGGTTTCATGTACAATCCTGGCAGCTCTGCTGAAGGGGTGGGTGACTCCTGAGCCTTGGAGTGGGGAGAGAGGCGTCAGAGCCAACGCAAATGGAAGCAAAAAGCTTTGCTGGTGATATTTGAGTGGTCAGCTTTGCTTGGTATGTGGTGGAGGAAAATGTGGAGGTTCAGCCAAGCAAATGAAGAATCCTTGGGCTAAAAGGCAAAGAGTTAATGAAGCTGGTGAAGGATCTAGAGCACAAGTCCTGTGAGGAGTGGCTGAGGGAGCTGGGGTTGTTCAGCCTGGAGAAATGAAGGCTCAGGGGGAGACCTTCTGGCTCTCTACAACTCCCTGAAAGGAGGCTGTAGAGAGGTGGGTTTTGGTCTCTTCTCACTAGTCACAACTGAAAGGACAAGAGGAAATGGCAGCAAGTTACACCAGGGGAGGTTTAGGTTAGACATTAGGAAAACCTTCTGTACTGAAAGGGTTCCCAAAGCCTGGAACAGGCTGGCTGTGGAAGAGATCCATTCGCTGTCCTTAGATGTATTTAAAAGCCATCTAGATAGGATATGGTGTAGTAGTGGCCCTGGTAGAGTTGGATAATGATTGGACTTGATGATCTTCAGAGGTCTTTTCCAGCCATGGTGATTCTGTGAAAAAGAGAACAAAAGCACAGCATAAGGGTGGGGGTTGTGGCTCAAGCCCTGATGTGCTGCACGCTCTGGAGATCAGGAGAGAGCCAGGCCCTGCTCTCCGGCCAGGCTTCCCTCCCGCTCCCCTGGGGTTAACCAAACGCCCTGTTAATGATTACCAGGATGTACTTTCAGGCAGGTTATTTGTTTTCCGTCCTCATGATGTGCAGGAGCGGGTAATGAAATTAATTTGCACACTTGGTGCCTTTGCAGAGCCGGCTCCGGCCGCGTTGCCGCGATACTGCGCGGGTGCCGGCGCCTCCCAGGGCCGGTGTTTGCACAGCCAGGGCAACGGGGCTGTGGTGGGCAAACACGGCTCGGGGGGGAGATGGGATGCAGCCAGCCAGCAGGAACGGTCTGGCCAAAGCCAGCTTGGAGCCTGCAGGCTGCAAATCCTCTTTCCCAGAGCCCTGAACGCTGCTGATGCCCACTGGTTGAACGGGTGGACAGCCAAACGAAGCCCTGGCGTTGCGCTGTTGCTCCTGCGGATTGTGGACATCGTGGTGATGCTGCTCAGGCAGTGAGGAGACCACTGCTGAAGCCAGGTGTCATCTCAGGCCTTGGTCTTTAAGTAGTGACTCCCATGTCCTCCAGCTTGGGCTTTGTGGTGCACAGACCTCAGGGGTTTCTGGGTGTGCTGGATCCCCAGAGCTGGCTGGGCTCTGCAGCACTCGTTTTGGTTAGGAGGACTGGGTTTGGTTAGGAGCTCTTGGAGTTTTTTGTCCCTTTCCATTGTGTGTGGCTTGGAGGGTTAAAGCAGTTTGCAGATGTAGACCTGGATGAGTTATCTCCTGCATCCTAATTCACTGCTCAGGTACATCTGGTGAAGGACTGAGCAAGGAGCATGAGGCACTGAGGCCATCAAAGCCCAATGCTCTGATCCTTTTCTTGAGGGTTCCCAGAGCTGAGTCCTCCACCAGCACCCCAGTAGGCATTCACCCCCTGGCATGGGCAGAAACAGGCTCTGTGTGGCCATGTGCCAGGCTGGGTACTGCTGCATCCTGGGGCTGTGTCCCAGCATTGGTCCTGGGATCATGGAGACAGAAGCAGGCTGTGCTTACCTCTCGAGGCTGTTGTTCACAGGCACTCTGATGCTGGGTGCAGTGCAACTGGGAGGACCAAAAATGTCTCCTTTGCCTGCTGTGATGTGATGAGAGCACATGTGGGCTGCTAGGTGCCAGCCATGTCAGCCTGGCACAGACCTGGAAGACTGGGTATAAATAGTGCTGCTCTGGTTGGACCATTCCAACCTGTATCATCAGGATTTATGCTCCAAGGCTCTGTATGGGTTCTTCAGTTTGCTGTTTTGATGTGTCTGCAGATTGACTTTTGTCTGCTCTTGGGGCACAGGCTGCCACACTCCAAAAAGGACATTTTGGTGTTCCAAAGAAGGGCAGTGGAAGCTGGTGAAGGGTCTGGAGCACAGGTCTGGTGAGGAGCAGCAGAAGGGGTTGTTCAGTCATGGTTTAGTTGATTAGGTGGGTTGGATTGCTTGATGGGTTGGACACGATGATCTTGAAGGTCTCTTCCAAGCTGGTTTAGTCTATGTTCTATTCTATTCTATGTTCTAAAAGGAGGCTGAGGGGAGACCTTCTGACTCTCTACAGCTCTCTGGAAGGAGGTTGTAGAGGTGAGGTTTTGGTCTCTTCTCCCAAGGAGTAAGTGACAGGACAAGAGGAAATGGCCTCAGGTTGCAACAGAAGAGGTTCTGGTTGGACATCAGGAACAATTTCTTCCCCCAAAAGAGGAGGGTTGTCAAGGCCTGGCTCAGGCTGCCCAGGGTATTGGCAGAGTTCCCATCCCTGGAGGGTTTTCAAAGCTGTATAGATGCAGTGCTGAGGGACCTGGTTTGGTAGTGACCTGGCAATGCTGGGTTAACAATTGGACTCCGTCATCTTAAAGGTCTTTTCCGACCAAAATGATTGTGTGATTTAACCTTTCTCTTGCGCTTTCTGTTGTTCTCCCCCCGTGGTCAATAAGCCTGACTTTGATTGCTCTCTTCTCTGAATTCTGCTACCCAGCTCCGTGTTGTCACATTGGGCTCCTCAGCCTGGGGGAGGGAGGTGGCAAATCCAGCAGGCAGCTGGGAGACAGACCTTTCTTTTTTAAGGAAGACAGGGAGGCGGCAGGGAATCTGTCTGTCCCTCCCCAACTTGCCACACGTATGTTTTGTCTGGGTGTTGCCTTCTCGAAGCTGCTCAGGCTCCTGGGCAAGCCGTGGTGGGGATGTGCCGTGGGCCAGGGACATCTGCAGAGCCTCATGCCTCCCACCATGGCACGTGTCTGGTCAGCTGCTGAGAGGCAGCTCCACATCCTCCTAGCTCAGGTTGCTCTGGGGAGAGTCTTTGCACGGTGGCTTTGTAGCAAATTGTCTGACAAGAGGCCTTCTGTACCTGGAACATCCTTAGACCCAAAGTCAGGAGAAGCTCTTGAAGGGTGGTGGCTCATATCCTTACAGAAGTGATCTGTTAAAGCAGGTCCATTTTTACAGCTTTCCATCACTCCTGCTCTGATGACACATTCAGCAGCAGCTTTGTGGGGAAAATGGGATTTCTCCTGTACAAGGGTCTGCTGGGTTTGGTAACTGCATTCCCATGTCTCTGTATAGAGTAAATCACCTCTGAGAGATGGAAGCGGAGGAAGAGGAGCAGAGAGCTGCAGGTTTGTGGAGGATTAACCTTGATTTGCTTCTTGGCAAAGCAGCAGCAGGGTTGGGTTGTGCCCAAACCTTCCCTGCTGTCCCCTGGGAGAGGATGGCCACTTTGCTCTGACGTCTTTGCAGCCGGGGTCCTTGGCAGTGAGCTGAGCCAGGCGTGAGCCTCCTGGCATCCGTGCGACCACAGGCAGGGACCCTGCCAGCACACATGGCAGTGGAAGCACTGCTTACTGGACCAGAAATGTAAAACTGGAAGGGGAGCTTGGCTACAGGGTAAGAATTTGGCTACATGGTGAGAACTTGGCTACAGGGTGAGCAGAAGCGAGAAGGTGACGGGCAAGGTGCTTTGTCCTGTGCACTTGGCAGCCGGCAGCAGAGGGCATGTGGTTTGCTGGGAGAAAGTCCCTCTTGGAGTGTTTTTGGCATTGGCTGCAGCAGGCAGAGCCCCACAGAAGCTGCAGCAGCTTTTTTCCCTGTCCTACAGCTCGTTAAATGGCAGCGTGGTGGTGGTCTGTCATCAGCAGAGACACGGCTCCAGACGCAGCTCTGCTCGCAGCGTGGGCTGCAGTAATCTGGGGAATCCACCCTGCTTATCAGCCAGGCAGGGCTCAGGGCGCTGCGCTGTCTTCTGAAGCAGTCCAAAAAGTGTGGTGACATTTTTGCTGGGAGGAAACATTAGCAGATCAGAACTGTGTGGAGCCAGCTCCCGGAGCAGCGCTGAGTGTGTGGCTGCCCTGCAGCCTGGAGATCTGCTCAGCAGACCTTCCACCCCCTCGTCCCTCCTTGCCTGCGCCATGGCACAGGCCTCCAAGCCTTGAACACAGGATGCTCCATCTAAACACGAGGAGGATTTTCTTTACTTTGAGGGTGGTAAAGCCCTGGAGCAGGCTGCCCAGAGAAGTGGTTCAATCTCCATCTCTGGAGTCATTCAAAACCTACCTGGACGCTGTCCTGTGCAAGCTGCTGTGACAGGGGCTTGGACTTGATGATCTCCAGAGGTCCCTTCCGGCCCCCTACCATGGTGGGGTTCTGTGCACCCAGCCTTTCCCCACCCGTAGCCCTGCTGCTGCCTAGCCTCGGCTTCACGCCGTGCTCGCTCCGTGACGCGTGGTGTGTCCATGAGAAAGGCTTCCCTGGCAGACAGCTGAAACTTCACATGGCTGAGACATCCCCCACACCAGCTCCTTTCATGCTTCCAGACTCCCCAGTTTAATGTGAGTTTAATCTTTTCCATGTCTTCAGGGAGGATGTCACATGAGTTTGGCGTTTTGCTGGGGTTGCAGCTTTGATGCATTGTCCTCTGCTGTGTGGTGCTGCTGCTGCTGGGTTTGGCCGCTGCTTCTCGTGGTGGCCGGTGACGCCTGCAGTAGCTGAAGGTGGGAGGTCTGTCAGCTTGCAGCCCTGGGTTTGTTACTGGAGGAGGAAACTCCTCCAGAGCAGCAGCTGGCTTAGGTGCCTTGGATGTTCTCAGGATGTGAATCTCCTGCCATGGTGTGAGGGGGTTTAGGAGGCTGGCTTGCCAAAGCCTGGTGTCAGAAGTCCTGTGGGTGACACCTGCACAGTGCCTTGGCCATGTCAGATGGAGAGGACCTCCACGTCATCTGCTCCAAGGCAGGGTAGCATTAGGTAGGGAAGTATTATCCTTGCTGTGTGTTTGCAGCAGTGGGGAGTGACTAAAACTTGGAAGGATGTGTTTGTGGAAGGTTTTGGAGGCTAATGTGGCACTTCTGTGAGCTCTGCATGACCAACATCTTCTGGTTACTCTGGAAAACCAGAGCATCCATGATGGAGCTGTCTTCCCATCCCAATGAAGGATTCTGGCTTTTTTCTGGTTCTGTACATTTTGTTTACTGTCCATCTTTATTTGGTTCTTGCCCTGCCTCTTAAAAGCTGCCAGCAGGATGGTAGAAGATGCCAGTCCTGCTGCAGAGTGCTTTGGGTCTGGATTAAACATTGCTCTGGAACCTGGTGGCCTCAGATGAAAAGGAGAAGGAGGCAAATGGCCAAACCCAAACACCTGGGTTTGCAGGTGCCAAATGAGAGTAAACCAATGAAGGTCTGTCCTTGCTTGTTCCCCAAAGTTTTAAGATGCCTCCAGGGTCCCTGCCTGGGAAGTGGAGATGTGTGAGGTTTGTTCCATCGCCTGGTCCTTGCTCCTGAATTCACTGGGATATTCCCGAGGTTCCCACGCTGGGAGGAAGCTTTGCGTGCTCACAGCGGGCACCAGGATGCTGAGACAGGGAATGGGAACCCAGGAGGAGTTGTGCAAGGATGAAGAGGAAGAGAAATGTTTTTCTGAGGTTACCATGGCCTTTGGTGCTTGCAGCTGGGAGATGTTGCTTGGGCTGTTGCAACATCATGGGCTGAACACGAGTTTAAACAGAGACATCTCAGAGCATTTGTCCAAATCCACCAAGGCTCAAGCAAGGCTTTTGTTAGGGTGTACCTGGTGTCTGCAGAGCCTGTGCTGTGTGAGGCTGCTCATGGCAGAGCCCCAAGCTGAGAGTCTCCTTGAGCTGAAGGATCCTGTTGCAATGGCAGTGGCAAAATATTGTTGGTTTCTTTATTTCTTATGTAATTCATGTGATTGGTCATCGTCTCCTCTTGGGTTTAAGGCATGTAGGTTTCATTATAGTGAAATCTGGTCTTTGTCTTACACTTTGACATATTGAAGTGATAGAACAAGGGGCACCAGGCACACACTGGAATCCAAGAGGTTGCATGTGAACAGGAGGAGAAAACTCTTTGCTGTGAGGGTGATGGAGCCCTGGATCAGGCTGCCCAGGGGGGTTGGACTAGATGATGTCCTGAGCTCCCTTCCCAGCCATGTTGTGATTCTGTGAAGCACATAGTGCAAGAAGTTGGACAGGGCAGGAGCAAAAGTCTGGTTTAGGGTTGTACTGTGGGGTGTGCCTGTGCTTGTGTGTGCATCTCCATGTGGACAGACAGAGACTGACACCAGGAACATGTAGTGCTGATGTCGTTAAAGCAGCCCAAACTCCCAGCATCTGGTGACACGTGCCAGCTGCGCCCTGCCCCAGCCACGTTACAGCAGACAAGTCTGGGGGTGAACAGGGCACAAAGCTTTGGGTGCTTGAGCCATGTAACAGAGACACGTGTGCTAATTTGGTCTGAAAATAGGCACAAATGCATCCTGCTTCCTGTCACCTTCCCCAGACTTCCTTCTGCAGCTCAGAGCAGATGGGGCTCGCAGGAGCTTTCCATAGGAACGACGTTCGCCCCGCAGCCTCCCCTCGGGACAAGGCACCGGTGCCAGGGATGGGAAGATGGGAGGTGGGCAGGTGGGGAGCACGGAGGAGCCTCATCCCGGGCACGGACGGTGCCAGCAGACCCTGCCAGCCTCAGTCCCCAGGCTGCCATGGATGGTGGGTAGGTGACGTAGCTCACTGCCAGGGCCCTGTCACTCGCTGCTGCTTCATCTGTTGCCCTTTCTTCACTGCCATTTAGTCAGCATCAGATCAAGGACGGCGATGGTCAGGAGCTGTCTGTGCTGACATGTTTCCCTGTCTTGAAAATCGAGCCCAGCTTGTTTTTGAGGCTTGGCTGGTGCTCATGAACCCCTCGAGCTGCACTTGAGCAGAGCAAACCACAGAGAGCTGCAGCCAGAGCTCCCTGCCAGGCTTGGGCAGAGCCCAGCCCCCCAAAGGGCCCTGGGAATGGAGCGGGTCGTGCACATTTGTGGTGTTTGTTAAATGCTACCCAAAAAAACCAGCTGTGGGGGCTTTCCTAGCTGGTGGGTCCTCCAGGACAGGCTCTGGGCATGTTGTGTGAACCCTGTGTGCCAGGGAGACTCACTGCTCATGTCCTGGTGAGGTGCAGGTAGAGGCTTTGCATCCTTGCTTTTAGCTCATCAGGGTTCCTTTTCTTCCTGATTTTCCCTGTGCAGGTCAGTCTGAACTTCTTTTTTTCTTCTTAAATGCTTGTGCCTTGCCTGCTGGGATTCAGCATTGCCCAGCACTTTGGAGGTGCACAGCATTGCTTTGGATCTCTCCTTGGAATCTTCTTAATTAGGGAAGTGTTTCTCCCTCCAAGTGCAGCAGCAGTGGGAGTGTCCAAATGGAATTCAGCACTTTTAAGGAGGTTGAGGTGCAAAAAGTTTGTCAGACGTGGTTACAGCGCTTCTCTGGTTGAAGCCTTGGTAAGTTTGTGTGCAGAGACAGGCAAAGCACAGAGTCCTCCCTCTCTGGAAGGTTTTGGTCCAGGCCAGCAATCCAGAGCCATCCCCCAAGCACACCGAGAGACCATCAGTGTCGAAATCGGCTCTCCCACTGACTAATGGTGTTGTGACAGGACCTGGTTCCTGCTCCAGCCTTCCTGCACCATGCTGGACTTGAAGATCTCCAGGGGTCCCTTCCAGCCCCTAACATCCTGTGATCCTGGCTGCTCTAAAGCTTTCCTCATGGCAACTGATCCCGCTCCCAGACTGCAGCCGAGCGCTCTGACTGAAGCAAGAGTTTTGTAACCTTGGCCAGAAACCAGATAATCAGTGGCATCCAGAAATGGAGCAATATCAAGAGGCAGCTGCACAGAGATAATTGAGGGAAAAGTTTGTGGGAAAAACTGCTCCTGGAGAAACCACACAGGCAGAGAGGTTGGAGGGTGCTGTCAGGGCTCGCTTTTCTTTCACCCTTCATGTATCCCAGGAAGGATCTCAGCTGGAGTGTTCTGAATCACAGGGTAGTTCACAAATAGAATCCTAGAATCCCTGCATGGTGGAGCTTGGAAGGGACCTCTGGAGATCATCCAGTCCAACCCCCCTGCTAAAGCAGGGTCATCCACAGCAGCTTGCCCAGGATCACAATGTCCAGGCAGGTTTGGAATCTCTCCAGAGAAGAAGACTCCACAACCTCTCTGGGCAGCCTGCTCCAGGGTTCCAGCACCCTCGCACCAAAGGAGTTTCAGATGGAACCTCCTGGGTTCCATTTTGTGTCCCTTGCCCTTTGTCCTATTGCTTGGCACCACTGAGAAGAGTCTGGCCCTATCATCTTGCCCACCCCCCTTTAGCTCTTGCTGAGCTAAACAGCCCCAGGTCTCTCAGCCTTTCCTCCTCACAGAGATGCTCCAGGCCCCTCAGCATCTTCACAGCCCCCACTGGACTCTCTCCAGTAGTTCCCTGTCTCTTTTGAACTGGGGAGCCCTGAACTGGACCCAGTACTCCAGGTGTGGCCTCACTGGAGCAGAACAGGGGAAGAGAAGAACCTGCTGGCCACAGTCTTCATGCCCCCAGGAGACTCTTTGCCTTCTTTGCCATGCAGGCACATTGCTGGCTCTTGGGCAACTTGTCCACCAGCACTTCCAGGTCCTTCTCTGCAGAGCTGCTTTCCTGCAGGTCAGCCCCTCACCTGTGCTGGTGCAGGAGGTTATTCCTCCCCAGGACACTTGGTGTAATAGAAACCCAGGGAGGTGTCAGAACTTCTGATCACTGCACAGTCTTCTGGTGCTGGGGCAGGAAGTGACACCAGGAGCTGCATCTGTAGGGGCTGTGGTTTGAATTGAATCCGTTACCGGGGATGGTTTCGTGCAGCAAGTCATCACCAGAGAACCGTTGAGGAGTTGGACTTTCACCATGCCTGGAGAGCTCCTGAGCATGATCTTGACCCTGGTCTTTGAAGAGACAGGTGAATGTCCATGTGCACCAACCTGAGCTTCCCCGTCGCAGGTCCTAGCCGACAGCAGGAGGGGAGCATGGTTGAAGTTGTAGCAGCTGCTTCGGTTTGTGTCACCGAGGCTGCTCGGCTGGCGCCCGCTCGAGGGAGCAGGCGAGCCCCGCCTGAGCCCTGTGCAAAGACCTCCAGCTGAGAGTAGCTGGAGGCCTATCAGGAGGTCAGGAAGTGCTGTGGGTTAAAGTGCAATCACTCTTTGAGAAAGGCAGAAGGAAGGACGGTTGTTGTGGGGACCAGGTACTGATTTTGAGGACAGGAGAGGGAGGGGGAGGCATGCAAAGCGGTGAAGAAGGACGTTTGAGCTGGAAGAAGGCCTGACAAGGTGCATCAGCCCCCTCCAAAAAGGAACAAAAGATAGCAGGTTCCCCAGGGGAAAGGGTGAAGATGTTGGGTTGAAGGTGAGGGCACGATGGAGCTGTGAGGCTTGGGTAGCCCTAGATGTGCCAGCAGGTGAGTGTGCTTTCCAACCACGGCGCTCCGAGCAGGGAACTGCCCTGATGTCCCAGATTTCCTTGGTTTGGGAATGGCTGTAAGAATTAGCACTGCCATTAAAAGCTAATCCCAGTGATTACCCGTGGTGAGGCTGCAGGGTGAAAGGCACCTGTGTTTGCTCTGCTGGTTCCGCAGCCTCCTGCTGCTCCTCCACTTGCCGACCCACCGAGGGAGGGATGGACTTTACTCTTCCGGGGCCAAGCTGGAGCACAAAGAACAATTGTTCCCTGTTCCCCAAAGCACGTGTTGTCTCTCCAGTGCTTGCAAGCAAGTTGAGGTACTGATCCTGAGGTCTGAAAGATAGAGGAGAACCTGGTGAGGAGCAGGTGTTTGATGCTGGGAGGGTGTCAGTAAAGCAGCACTGCCTGTGGGCAGTGTGGGTTGCAGGTGTGACAGTGGCTTTTTGAACATGCAGCCTGTTAGTGAGCTACACCATGGTCTGAGTGTGGGCTCAGGAGATGCCACCCTGTGGCACAGCTCTGAGGTGGTCTTCTTTGGGGTGACAGGCATCTCAGTGAAGGTGTGAGCAGGGTAATGAAGAAGGGCCTGGTTCAGCACGTTGGAAGAGCTCCAGTTATGTTTTTCTCCCCATGCTTTCCAGTGCTGGGGTGAGGGATTGGGTCTGGGGTGTGATCTGTGTAGGATGCTACTCCAAGGGAGCTTTCAAAGATTTGAGGACACTTGTTTTTCAGGGACAGGGTTCTCAAAAGGAGTCTGAGGTTCTAAAATGCCTATGTTTCCACAGGGCTTGTCCATATTCCAACCTTTCCAGACCAAACTAATGTGTTGGATTGGTGCAGGTGACACCTGCACCTCTAATTGGAGTTTTTGGTAATGGGCAAGAGCCTGCAGCCAGCTTTCTTCTCCTGTCTGGCATTTAAAGAAGTCTTTTTTTCCCTCCAGGCTGGCAGGCTGCAATGTGCAGGTCCTGGGCATGAGCTGATTTGTTGAAGCTTCAGATGGAGATGGCAGGAACCTGGCTGGTCTGCTCCGTAGGAAGGGGAGGGTTGAATGACATCATCTCGCTTGGGTTTGGTAGTGAGGAATGTCTTCTCCTGTCAGGCATGGGCCTGGTTTTGGCTGGCTGGGACTGAGAGCAAGCTCTGTCTGTGTACATCTGTGCCTGTCCCATTTTGCCCATTGGATTCACTGGCAGTCAGTCCTGGTGCAACTGGGCCTGCGCTGCCTCCCAGACCGCCCAGCTGGGCTGAGCATGGGGCCAGCAGCTGGCAGCGCTCTCCTCCTCCCACAGCTCTCAGGGACCTTCCCTTCCCATCCCTTTTGGGACCATTGCCTTTGGAGGTCCTCCCCAGAAACCTTTGATCTCAGTGTGTGGCTTTGGTCTGGCGTGCCCTGGGTGAAATAAAACCAATTTTCAGCTGGTTCCTCACCCCAGCAATGGTTGAGGAGAGGATGGGGTGGGTGGGCATGCCTGGGGCTGGCCCAGCTGAGCTCTGCTGTTCCCAGCCGGCCTCCTAGGCATGGCTTCAGCCCTGCTCCTGGTCATACTCCCCAAAGTCCTGTTTCATCCTCCAGGAGGTTGCTCTGGTTGTTCAGGAGGTCAGTTGACCCCCTATCTGCTAGCCCATGCTATGGGGCGAGGCAGCAACCAGTAGGACCCCCAGCTCCAGGGCTGCCCTCTGCCCACCACCCATGGTGACCAGGTTGGGTGTCATGTCCACTTTTCCAGCTTTCTCCCTGCAGGCAAAGTCATGGGGGTGATAGCTCAGGGACCACCGTGGCTGGGGCTGTGGGCTGTGGCTGGCCATCCCAAACTGTCCAGAACTGCCATGTCCAGGCTGGCCATGTCCCAGGGCAGATTTCCCCTCTCTGGAGCTGCTTTCCCAGGGGAGAAGTGTGGGACCAGGTCCTTGCCAGCTGCAGAGGGGTGCTGCCAGCCTGGCTGAGGGGCTGGCGTGTCCCAGGAGAGTGGCAGGCACAATGGGGGCTGGCTGGTGGCCAGGGGCAAGCAGCTCCTTTGTTTTTCTGGAGAAGTGTGAGGGGTTGTGTGCTGCTGAGCTTGCCCTGTCTCCTGCTTCTTACTGTGCAGCAGGCATGAAGTCATCCAGTTCAAGGATCCTGTACTGGGCACTGGTCAGGCCATACCTTGAGTACTGGGTTCAGTTTTGTGCTGTTCATTCCAAGAAGGATGTAGAGGTACTGGAGTGGGTCCAGAGGGTCTGGAGAACAGGTCTGGTGAGGAGCAGCTGAGGGACCTGGGGTTGTTGAGCCTGGAGAAAAGGAGGCTGAGGGGATACCTGGCTCTCTGCAACTCCCTGAAAGGAGACTGTAGTGAGGTGGGGATCTGTCCCTTCTCCCTGGTATCAGGTGATAGAATGAAAGGAAATGGCATCAAGCTACCGCAGGGGAGGTTTAGGTTGGACAGGAGGGACAATTTCTTCACTGAAAGAGTGGTCAGGCATTGGAACAGGCCATCCAGGGAGGTGGTGGAGTCACCACCTGTGGGAATATTCCAGACATGTGTAGATGTGGCAGCTGGGGAGGTGAGTTAGTGGGCACGGCAGCGCTGGGTTCATGCACTGCATGACCTTAGAGGTCTATTCCAACTGTAATGATTTTATGATTCTAAGGAGCTTAGTTAATTGTTTACAAAATAGGAAGGGTGAGCTTGTCCCCTGGTAGAGAGGTGAGGTGGAGAAGGGGGTTGTTGTGGAGAAGGAAGTGACTGCCCCAGCGCCCAGCTCAGGAGAGCTGGAAGCCAAACAGTCGTTCTACAGCCCTAGGTGCGCAAGGCTGAGCTGCTGCGCCGCCTCTCCTGCGAGCTCCCACCTGGGAATTTGTACCCTCTGCCTCTTATTAAATGTGCTGAAAAACGGAAGGGGGCCTGGGAGCGCTGTTGGTGATTGTTGTGCAAATGTAAAGCTCCTGCAAGCTGCCGAACAGGCCGGGGCCGTGTTTACACGGCGAGGCAGCCGGCTTTCCAAGGGGAATGAGTCAGCGAGATGAACAGAAGGGGCGCGGAATTAATCTGGCATCCGTCTGGCCTCTTCTCAGCTGAACAGGTTTGCCAAGCTCCACGTGAATAGGTACCAGCCCCGGCCCCGAGCAGCCACAAAGACTCGGGGAGGGGGCAGGATTCTGGCCAGAATAAATTGACAGAAGAGGGGGCTCAGGGGAGACCTTGCTGTCGGCAGCTCTCTGAAAGGAGGCTGTAGGGAGGTGGGAGTTGCTCTCCTCTCCCTACTGTCAGGTGATACAATGAGAGGCTGTGGCCTCCAGCTGCACCAGGGGAGCTTTAGGTTGGGAATTAGGACAAAATTCTTTCCTGAAAGAGTGGTCAGGCATTGGAACAGGCTGCCCAGGGAGGTGCTGGACTCACCATCCATGGAGGTGGTAAAAAATGCTGTAGATCAGGTACTTGGAGACATGGTTTAGTGGACATGGTGGTGTTGGGTAGCTGCTTGGTCTTGATGGTCTCAGAGGCCTTTTCCACCCCAAATGATTCTGTGTTTCTGTCACAGCTTGTGGGTTGTGAAACAGTGTTAGCAAGGTGCTGGAAATGAGGTGGGGTTAATTAATGGGGGGGGGGGGAGCAGAGCCTGCCCTGCTGCCAGTCCTGCTGGTCCAATCGCTCATGACAGGCAGAAGTGAAGCTGCTTGGGTTTAATATCCTCTGCAAAGCACAATTCTGCTTGCCTGGCATGTCAGCTGAATTCCCACCTCTTGGATTTGCAGTGAATATCGAAGTGAATCTATTCAGGTGGCCAGTTATGTTCTCCACTCTGACCTAGTGCTCCTGCCTCCTCCCAGGCACTGCTTGTTTCACAGAACCATGGAATGCTTTGTGTTGGAAGAGACCTTTAAAGGTCATCTAGTCCAACCCCCTGCAGTCAGCAGGGACATCTGCAACTAGAGCAGGTTGCTCAGAGCCCCAGACAATCTGACCTGGAATGGTTCCAGGGATGGGGCATCTCCCACCTCTCTGGGCAGCCTGGGCCAGTGTCTCACCATCTTCAGTGTGAAAAATACCTCCCTTCTAGCCAGTCTAAATCTCCCTCTTTTAGTTTAAACCATCACCCTTTGTCCTGTCACAACAGGCCCTCTAGAAAGTCTGTCCCTGTCTATCTGATCAGCTTCTGTGAGTACTGAAAGGCCAGAAAAAAAGGCTCCCTGGAGCTTTCTCCTCTCCTTTATCTGCACCCTAATGAGCACCAGTAAGTGAAATCAAGGGGAAATAATTCTTCAGCTTCACAAACTGGTTACTGACAATGACAGAGATTCTTGAGGCTGGAAATGACTGGAGCTGCTTCTGGAGGAAGCAATTGTAGCACCTGGGACTCTGTTGATGTGCATCACGGAGGGGACACCTCAGGCTCCGGAGCAAAGCCTTTAGTGGAACATTGCCAGTGCCAGGAGAGCCCTGCTGCTGCGAAATGCGATGTCTTGGCAGCTGGGGAGCCCTGGCTGGGAGTGTGGGGACACTGAGGACAGGGCTGCTCCCTCTTGGCTTCGGTTTTTGTGAGCTCCAGCCTGCCTCAGCGGTGCTGTGCGTGCCCAGGGCTGGCTGAGCTGCCTTTTTAAGGTGCTGTTTTCAGTCAGAACCTTGTGGTGCTTGAGTTTTGGCACTTGTGCTGGGCTGCAGGCCCTTCAAATGATGAAGAGCAGAAATGTGGAGGCGTGGGTTTCTGCAGTCGTTCCCATGCTCTGAGAGATTTTCTTGTTTCATCTTCTCTTTATGGACTTTGCTGGGTTGCTTTACTGGATTTTCCATGTCCCCCCCCCCCCCCCCGCCCTGGTTTTGCTTCCCAGCTGCAGTGATGAGGAGGACTGGTCAGCTTGCTCCTGACTTTGCCAGTTTAGATCCTTTCCTGCTCCCACATCCGAAAGGAGAGGATTGGGAGCTCCTTACTGGTGGTCCCACACCTCAGCACTGCACGGAGCAGGGGCTCACTGTGTTCCTAAACATGGGCAACCATCTCAGCATCTGACTCGGTGATCTTAAAGGTCTTCCCCAACCAAAATGATTCTGTGATCTTCTGGGCAAAGGAGCTGGGGTGGAGGATTACCTAACTTGGAAATTGCCATCTCCTGCTGGAAATGCCAGCCCTGGGAATGTCTCAGCACTGTCTGTGGTCACTGCTTTGGTCTGGGAATTTCTGCTGCTGCAGGGCTGGGCTGGGGCCTGTGAATCTCTTTTCTTTTTCTTTTCTTTTTTTTTTTAAACAAAAAAATACCACAAACCAACCCAAAGGGCCCTAAAGCCTCTGAAGCTTAAATGAACCATCTCAATTCTGAAGGGATTTCCAGAGCACTTCTAGAACAGAGGCTGATGAAAGCACCGCGCTGGTGTCCCTCCAGCCCTTAACCTCCTGTCCTGCCCTAGCCACAGGCGCTGGGCTCTGCTGGTGCTGGCCAGGACGTGGGTCAAGGTCCTCTCTGCTCCGTCCCCAAGCAGGCAGGAGGTTTTGGCTCCTCTCCTCTGTTTTCTTTCTCCCTCCCCACCCACAGAATTCCCATCTTGTGATGGAGCACTGCGTGACTTTGTTCCTGGACCATTTCCTGCAATTGTAGCTCTGCAGAATCCCAGTGGCTGCTCTGAGAAGCTGGGGGTGCAGCGTGGAGCCCTGTCAGGTGGCAGTGAGCTGGGGAAAGAGTTTCCAAATGGGACCTGTTCCTGCCCTACCAGCATCAGCACAAGGAGCCCTTTGCTGTAGGGATTGCTGTGGGTCACTTCTTGGGGACAGGGAGTTGCATGGGTGGTTTTTAGCCTCTGATCTTGGGGGAGGGAGGGGTTTTGTTCATCTACAAAAGGACTCGCCTGCCCTGGCTTCAACCAGTGCTTGTGCTCCCAGTTGCAGCTGGTGCTTTGCTGTGTTTCAGATGTCAGTTGTCTTTTCAGCCCTGTAACCAGGCAACCCATGGCAGCAGCAGGGAGTGCTTTGTTATTCCCCAAATTGTCTTACCTAGGCCAAGGCAGTGCCAGTGCTGGGGGTGAGGGACCCACAGCCAACCCCTCCGGGAGCACTGGGCCCCCTCGGTGGTTTCTGGTCTTGCCTCATGATGGCAACATGTTCCAAAAGTGTCTTTTGTAGGTAGGGCTTGTGATGTAGTGATGTGTGTCTTATAGCAGGGCTTGTGATGTAGTGATGTGTGTCTTATAGGAGGGCTTGTGATGTGTGTCTCCTTCTCTGGAGTGATTCCAGACCCATCTGGACGTTGTGATCCTGGGCAACCTGCTGTGGGTGACCCTGCTTTAGCAAGGGGGTTGGACTAGATGATCTCCAGAGGGCCCTTTCCAACCCCCATCATTCTGGCATTCTGTATGTCTGGGAATTCAGCCTGACAAGCTGGGGGAGCAGGACTGTCCTTTCCCCAGCGGTGTTTGAGGGTCCATCTTCATGTCCTTGCACCCTGGAGACCTCAGGAGCTGCAAGCAGCTTTGTGCAGGCTCACGGTGATGCTGCAGGTGTAGAATGGGAGGGATGTTGCTCTCTGTTTGGGCCTGATCCATTTCAGGCCTTTCCTTGCACGTGAAACAAGTCATGTTCTAGCTGCCGCTCCCAGCTTGCCTCCCATGTGGAAGGTGGCCACAGCCAGCCAAGGTTGTGCCCTCTCTGCTCTGGGGTGCGTGGCACATGGAGGTTCTCTGCCCTCTTGGCATTACCATGGGAGACTTTGGTGAGGGGTCATCCCCATGGGAAGTGTCCTGCCCTTCTCCCCACCCCACCCCCAGTCAAAAGGCCCTTTTGAGACGTCTGACTGCTCTTTTCCTCTCTCTGCACAGACGGTTGATGATGAGGCGATGGCAGCATAAATGAAGATCAAGTAAGGAAGGCAGAACGATGCCCAAGGGTGGGTGTTCTAAAACACCACAGCCAGAAGACTTCTCTCTCAGCAACGACATGGTGGAGAAACAAACGGGGAAAAAGGTAGAGTGTGTGCTTCCCTGGGCTGCCTTCAGAGCTCCTGCCCCTTGCTCTGGTGTCCTCAGGCTGCCCCAGTATTTCATGGGGCAGGAGGCTGCTGGGGGATTACCTCTGGAGTCAGATCTCTCTGCTGGCTCGCTGCGTGGAGCTGGGCTCCCATTTAGTCCTTGGTGCTGTGATACTTCTAGGAAGTGCTCTGGCTGGGATGCTTTGGAAGATCATAGTATCAGTCAGGGTTGGAAGGGACCACAAGGATCATCCAGTTCCAACCCCCCTGCCATGGGTAGGGACACCCCACACTAGATCAGGCTGGCTAGGGCCTCATCCAGCCTGGGCTTAAACACCTCCAGGGACAGCACCCCAACCACCTCCCTGGACAACCCATTCCAGGGCTCCACCACTCTCATGGTGAAGAACTTCTTCCTCGCCTCCAGCCTGAATCTCCCCACCTCCAGCTTCATCCCATTCCCCCTAGTCCTATCACTACCTGAGATCCTGAGAAGTCCCTCCCCAGCCTTCTTGTAGGCCCCCTTCAGATACTGGAAGGACACAATAAGGTCACCTCGGAGCCTTCTCTTCTCCAGCCTGAACAGCCCCAACTCCTTCAGTCTGTCCTCACAGCAGAGCAGCTCCAGCCCTCTGCTCATCCTCGTGGCCCTTCTCTGGACACCTTCCAGCACCTCCAGATCCCTCTTGTAATAGGGGCTCCAGAACTGGAGGCAGTACTCCAGGTGGGGTGTCAGCAGAGCTGAGCAGAGGGGGAGAATCACCTCCCTTGCCCTGCTGGCCACACTTCTCTTGCTGCAGCCCAGGATCTGATTGGCTTTCCGGGCTGCAAGTGCACACTGAGAGCTCCTGGTGAGCTCCTCATCCACCAGCACCCCCAAGTCTCTCTCCTCAGGGCTGCTTTCCAGCCAGTCCCTGCCCAGCCTGGATTTGTGCCTGGGATTGCCTCGACCCAGATGCAGGACCCTGCACTTGGTCTTGTTGAACCTCATGAGGTTGGCTTGTGCCCACCTCTCCAACCTGTGAAGGTCCCTCTGGATGGCATCCCTTCCCTCCAGCCTGTCTGCTGCACCACACAGCTTGGTGTCCTCAGCAAACTTGCTGAGGGTGCACTCAATGCCACTGTCCATGGCACCCACACAGATGTTGAACAAGCCTGGTCCCAGGACTGATCCCTGAGGGACTCCGCTTGTCCCTGGCCTCCACTGGGCCATGGACCCATTGACAGCCACCCTTTGGGTGCAGCCATCAAGCCAGTTCTGTATCCATCTAGTGGTCACCCATCAAACCCATGTCCAAGATTCTCTGCTGTGTATTATGAAGGATCTTAGCAGTGAGCTGTGGAAGGACCAAGGGATGCAGTGATCTCCCAAGCATGTGCTGTGCAAGGGAGGAGTTTCTCCTCCTCTGGCTGTAAATGCTGTGTCTGTGTCGTGCTTAGCTGGCTTTGCTTCACCCAGAAGTCTCTGCTCAGAGGGTGAGGCCTCAGTGTGTGAGCTGCTCTGCTGAAATGACTGCTTCTGGGACTTCATTTGAGGTGTTCAGGTTTTGAGGTTACTGAGATGAAATCATAGTTTGAGGGTAAATGAGTTCATACTTCTTGTTTTGATCACCCTCAGCTCTGTCTCCTCTCATTCAGCATTTCTTTATCCTTCTGCTTGTTGCTAGTTTCCAGTAAAGAGGTGTGCAGATGTTACCTTTAAAGACAAATCAAATCCTTCATCTGCTGTTTTGTGCTAAGGAAACAGATCTCATCTCTTCTCCTTCCATCTTGCTGCAGTTTCTCAGTGTTCCCCCAGGAGTTTCAGCCAGACCCACGAACTGAAGCTGGGCTTTGTGAGCACCACTGATGCCACATCACTTGCTCTGTCCCCTCCCATGTGATCCCCCCCCCCCCCCACTGATGACAGTGACTCCTCTTAGGATTGACCTCATATGATTGAAAAAATGAGGAAAGTTAGAACCAACAGGAAAATCCCAGGCAGAAATGTGGTTACTGAGTGCTGGGAGCATTTGCCTGCTTCCCCTTCCTGTGTCACCATGTGTGCATGGCTCCAGATCAGGAGCTGTGCCCAGAAATGGAGCACTGCACTTTGCTGGGACATGTTGAAAGAGTTGCCTTGTTGCAAGGCCAGCGAGCTGGTGAAGGGTGTGGAGCACAAGTCTCCTGAGGAGCAGCTGAGGGAACTGGGGTTGTTCAGCCTGGAGAAAAGGAGGCTGAGGGGAGACCTTCTGGCTCTCTACAGCTCCCTGAAAGGAGGTTAGAGCCAGGTGGGGGTTGGTCTCTTCTCCAGAGGAGGGCAAGAGGAAATGGCCTCAGATTGCCCCAGGGAAAGCTTAGGTTGGACATGAGGAAAAATTTCTTCCCTAAAAGGATTGTCAGGGCCTGGACTGGACTGCCAAGGGCAGTGGTGGAGTCCTCATCCCTGGAGTGGTTTTAAAGCTGTGGAGATGTGGTGCTGAGTGAGATGGTTTAGTGGTGACCTGGCAGTTAAGGGTTGGACTCAGTCTGGAAGGTCTTTTCCAACCTCAATGATTCCATGGTTCTAAGGCACCAGCATTCGCTCTGGCAGAGGAGGCAGAGCTCAGCAGCACAGGGTACATGACCACAGGGGTTTGTCTGCACTCCCTGAGGACCTTAGCTTGGGTGAGGTGCTTCAGGAGGAAGAAGGTCACTTATGGTATGAATCAGGTCTCATTTCACTTCACCACTGGCAGCAGCTCAAAGGCTGTGTGTTATTTACAGAGCAGGCTTGCTGGGTGGTGTGAGGGATGCTGGGGCCTGGAGTTATCTCCTGCTGGCTAAATGAGTGGGACACAAATGACCTTCTGCTTTCCATTCAGTGGTGGCCACACAGGCCTGTGGAGAGTGGTGCTGAGAAAGGACAGGAAAGAGCCTTTCTGCTCAGTGAGGTCTGGTCTTCTCAACAGAGAAGAAAGTTGAGGGCTCCTGTCCTCTGGGGACTGAGCTGAGGTCCAGCCAAAGGACATGGTGCAGTATATGGTCCTGTTTTCCAGTTAACACTGGAGCTGAGCTGGAGCAGTGACTCAGGGTAAAAGCACTTGGTCCTTACACATCCTCCTTCCAGATTCTGTGGTTCCTGCCCTTCAAAGGAGCTGCTGCTTTTCATTTATCTCACCTTTGTCTACACTGGGAAGGCCTGAGCCTGGCAGTTGGCACATGCTGGCTGGCAGAGGCTGGAGAAAGCAGAGAGTGGCCAAGCAGAGCCCAAGCTGTGCCACACAGAGGGGCCTGCACCCACCAGGGCTGCCTAAGATGGTGCACAGGGTGAGTGTGGCAAAGGAGGAGCTGCATGGCTGCCTCAGTGTTCTCCTCTCAATGTGACCTTAATATCAGTGGTTGTTTTGACATTAAACAGCCTTAACACAGCATCAAAGAATTGTTTTGGTTGGAAGAGACTATTTAAGATCATCAAGTCCAACTGTTAACCCAGCACTGCCAGGTCATTAGTAAACCATCTCCCTCAGCACCACCTCTCTGCAGTTTTGAAACCCCTCCAGAGATGGGGGACTCCACCACTGCCCTTGGCTGCCTGGGAAAGGCCCTGACAACCCTTGAAGGGAAGCAATTTTTCCTCATGTCCAACCAAAACCTCCCCTGGCATGACTTGAGGCCATTTCCTCTCATCCTGTCACTTGTTCCTTGGGAGAAGAGACTGAGCCCCACCTGTCTCTAACCTCCTTTCAGGGAGTTTTAGAGAGCAATGAGGTCACCCCTCAGCCTCCTTTTCTCCAGGCTAACAACTCCAGTTCCCTCAGCTGCTTCTCACAAGACTTGTTCTCCAGTCTCTTCACCAGCTTTGTTGTTCTTCCCTGGACCCACTCCCGCACCTCAATGTCCTCCTTGGAGTTAAGGTCCCAAAACTGAACTCAGGATTCAAGGTGTGGCCTCACCAGTGCTTGGTAATGGGGCACAATCCCTGCCCTGGTCCTGCTGGCCACATGCTGTTAGCCTTTTTGGCCACCTGGGCACAGCTCTCAACCAACACCCCCAGGTCTTTTTCCATCAGACAGTTTCCAGCCACTCTGCCCCCAGCCTGGAACATTCATGGAGTTGCTGTGACCTATGGGGTTGTGGTTGACCCCTGGGGTGACTGTGACAAAAATGAGTCACATGTGTAGGCTCTGAAGCTCTAGCCCTGGAGGTGACAGTGGTGCAGGACACTCCATAGTCCTGGTGTCAGACTGGGCTGTGCACTACAGGAAATATATGAGTTCTGCACTTGAACCTGCTCCCCCAGCCTCTCTGGGAGGCTGCACTTCCTGCAGTGTCCTCCTGCTTTGTGGGAGAGGATGTGAGCTGCTGCCTCCCAGTTGTAGACCTGATCACGAGAAGGAGCTGCTGGCTCTCCACTCCGTGCCCTTCCATGGAACACTGTGAGGGAGATGTTGCTTGTGCTGGTGCAGCCACTGGAACAGAGTGGTTCAAAGACCATTCCTCTGTTGCCCTTCATGGCAAACAGCATCAGATGCTTCATCTGCTGGGACTAAGGATCTGTTTCTCCCACGGCGACCGGTTGGGTCCTGCCAACCTTATATGGCTGCACGCAGGCTGCCCGGGGCGGGAGCTCGGCAGCGCCGGGGGCTCTGCTGGAGTTCAGGCTGAAGGGCTTTGTAAAAATACACATGCCATATATGAGTAATTCTCCTCTCTGGTGTAGATCCAGAGATGCCCAGAGCAGCAGCAGATTACTCATGGCTTAGGCTGAGCAGAGCACTGCAGCAAGGCTCAGAGCAGTTGTGGAAACCATTTCCTGATGTGCCGGGGCCTGCTCGCTGCGTGGTCACCGCCTGTGCTCCGAGCGGGTGGCTCTTCGAGGGCAGTGCTTCCACTTGCTCAGTCCAAATCCTGGTTTTGCTGCAGTGCTTGAACTGGATGCTGAGCAGAATGGTGCCTGAGCCTGGAGCTTGCTTGTAGGAGCTGGCAGAAGGTATAAAAATGCTGCTTCTCCTCCCTCTTCCCACAGTTCCAGGGAGGGCAGCACAGTGCTGCTTTCCGTTCTTTGTGAAGCCTGTTGGACTCTCAGAGTTTTGCTGTGCTGTGTGAACAAGTGGCTCAACAAGGCCAAGTGCTGGGTCCCACACTTGGGTCACAGCAGCTCCATGAATGCTTCAGGCTGGGGACAGAGCATCTGGAAACTGCCTGGTGGAAAAGGAACTAGGGGTGCTGGTTGACAGTAGCTGAATTTGACCCAGTGTCTCCCAATAGCATCCTGGCTTGGATCAGCAATAGTGTGACCAGCAGGACCAGGGCAGGGATCCTCCCCCTTTCATGGGTACTGATGAGGCCACACCTTGAGTACTGGGTTCAGATTTGAGCCACTCACTCCAAGGAGGACATTGAGGTGCTGGAGCAGGTCCAGAGAAGAGCAACAAAGCTGGTGAAGGGTCTAGAGCACAAGTCTTGTGTGGAGCAGCTGAGGGAACTGGGGTTGTTCAGCCTGGAGAAAAGGGAGCTGTGGGGTGACCTTCCGGTTCTCTACAACTCCCTGAAAGGAGATTGGAGCCACTTGGGGTTCAGTCTCTTCTCCCAAGGAACAAGCCACAGGGACAAGAGGAAATGGCCTCAAATCATACCAGGAGAGGTTTAGGTTGGACGAGGAACAATTTCTTCCCCTTGAGGGTTTTCAAGGTTTGGACCTGGCTGCTCAGGGCAGTGGTGGAGTCCCCATCCCTGGAGGGGTTTCAAAGCTGTGGGGTTGTGGTGCTGAGCAATATGTGGTGCTTAATTGTGACCTGGCAGTGCTGGGTGATGGTTGGACTGAATGATCCTAAAGGTCTCTCTTAACCAAACCAGTTCTGTAATTCTGTAAGTGCTGGGCTGTGCATCCAGCACAGATCAACGTGCCAGGGTGTGAGGTGTGGAGAAGCTCTGGGTGATGTAGCTGCTGTTTCAGTGGTGGTAAGCAGCCCATGGTCATCACAGGACAGTGTTTCTGATAGTCCTCATTGACTGAGGCATGTGGGGATGGAGCTCCCCTTCCAGTTGACTCCATACTTCAGGTAGTTCATTGCAGGGTCGATCAAAAGAAGATTTTTGGAAGCTTTGTGTGTACTTGGTGTGCTCTGGTTTTGGAAAGCCTAGAATGGAGCCGTGTTTAGGGGATGCTGGGTTGGTTTCCACTGTCTGCAGTGTGCTCTCTGGATAAAAACCTTTGTAACACAGGGTGAGAGAACTCTGCTCCTGCCCCTTCTCTCCTCCCAGCACAGCCCCATTCAGGAAGTGATTTGCTGCTATTAGTGCAGGGAAAGCCCCACTCCTGCAGCATGTGCTTTCTGCAGCCTGGGTTGTTCTGCCTGCAGCAAAAGTTTGGTGCACTCAGGGGCATGGGTGGTGGGACCCTTGCTCCTTCTGGGCTTTTCCTCCCAGGCTCCCAATGATGACTTTCTTTGTTGTTACTTACTTCTTGGAATCACAGACTGGTTTGGTTTGCAAGGGACCTTTAAAGGTCATGTCCACCCCCTCTGCAGGGACATCTGCAACTGGAGCAGGTTGCTCAGAACCCCAAACAACCTGACCTGCAGTGGTTCTAGGGATGTGGCATCTCCCAGCTGTCTGGGCAGCCAGGGCCAGTGTCTCACCAGCTTCAGTGGAAGAAAATAATCTTCTTTCTACCCAGGCAAAATCTCTCTCTTAGTTTCAAACCATCACCCCTTGTCCTGTCACAACAGGCCCTGCTAAAATGTTTGTCCCCAGCTTTCTTCTCAGCCTCTTGAAGTAGTGGAAGGCCACAAGAAAGTCTCCCTGGAGCCTTCTCTTCTCCAGACTGCGCAACCCCAACTCACTTAGCCTGTCCTCACACAGAGGGGTTCCAGCCCTTGGCTGCCATTGCAACCTGAAATACTTCAGGCTCATTTTGGAGAACAAAGAGCTGCGGGGATTTCCACCGCTGGTAACGCAAGTCTGCATAAGCAGCTGGGCTGTGAGTCAGGTTTGGTCGGTGTTGAAGTGAAGGCACAGCTCCAGCACAGCTCTGGGCCGGCAGAGGCACTGGTGCAGAGTCTGTGTGTGGGCTCTGCAGCTCGGATGGATGGAGGAGGAGGAGGAGGCTGCAGACACATGGCTCAGCCTGTAGAGCAAGCTGGAGACTCACTCAGCTGCAAAGCTGGATTTCTGTGCATGGCTCTGCCCTGCAGGATTTTGCATGGAGCAGTACCACGTTTTGGTTTTGCTCTGAGAAGCCACATTGGGGCAGTGAGCTGGCCTAGCTGGAGCTCTGCCTGGGGGTGCCAAGTGGCTTTCATTTGTGTGTGTCCCAGATGACCTGAGCAGATGGATTTGGGGTCTCCCCTGCCCATTCGAGATTTGTGTTGTAAGAAGTCAGCTGAGCACTTCCATGTGCTGCACACGTGGCTTGTATCAACCTCGTGTCTCACATCAGGCAGCTCCTAGGGGCCAGGTTGTGGGGGGTTTGGGCTCCAGACCATCGTGGCTGACAGCAGCCTGTGATGCATCTCTTAACTCATGGTGGGTCAGTTACTCATAGAGTAAATCTTACTAAGGACATAATGTGATAGTCAGGGATTTTCCTGAATTCACCCTCTGCCAGCTTCTCTTTGCCAGAGCTTTCAGCAGCATCTGCAGAGGGGAACTGCTTTCAGTGGCTGAGCTCTCAGCAGTATCCCCATCTCCAAACACCTCCTATCCTCAGCAAGAGCTGTCCCAGCCTGGCTTACACGTGGATGTGCCTACAAGTTTCTCTGCCACATCCATTAACTGAGATTCTTTTGTGAAACCTGACTGAGATGAGTTTGAGCTCACTGAGAAGATCTAAAGATGAGAACAGCTTTTGCGCAAGCAAAGGGCAGCATTCTCCACTACCTCATGATCTTAGAGGTCTTTTCCAACTTTAGTGATTCTGTGGTTCTGTATGAAACTGGAAGTAAAGGTTCAAGTAAGAAGTGAAAGCACAGGTTACTCTCAGGAGTAAGCTCTCCACGCTGCCTTCAGTTCTCCACGGTGTTTTCCCCACCAACAGCTGCAGGCATCCTCAACAGGTCGCTGCTTTCCGCGGGGGGGAGGAGGGAGAGCAGAGTTTGGCTCTTCCTTGCTCCAATTAGTATAAAAGGTTCTCGCTGTGCTGCTGTGCAAATTAATCTTGAAAGCGGTGCCGGCCCCGCCGCCACTTCCCCCCTTGCTTGCTGTAATTGTGCTGAGTGTCCTGGGTGAGCGGCCGGGAGCGCCGGGCGGGAGCAGCGCCGGGCGGGAGCAGCGCCAGCCGTGCCTCAGCCTGCCTGCTGCCGGCCTTCGCCCAGCCGCTGCCCCTTCCACCACGCGGGGCCCACTGCCTGCTCTGCGAAGGGCTTTTTAACCTCATTCCTCGGCTCTGCCGCTCTTCCAGGACAGAGCTTTTAACGGCGTTGCAGTAACTTCCTGCAGTCGGTTGTGTTTTTACCTGTCCCCTGCTTTTTCTCACTCCTGGGCTTGCAGAGGCCCTGTATGGTATTAAAACTGGAGTATTGTGTCCAGGTTTGGGCTCCCCGCGAGAGAGAGAGACTGGGAACTACTGGAGAGAGTCCAACAGAGAGCCAGGGAGGTGCTGAGGGGACTGGAACGTCTCTGTGAGGAGGAAAGGCTGAGTGACCTGTTCAGCCTGCAGAAGAGCAGCCTGAGAGGGGATCTGCTCAATGCTCAGCAAGAGCTAAAGGGTGGGGGGCAAGAGGATGGGGCCAGACTGATGTGCAGTGGTGCCCAGCGACAGGACAACGGGGCAGCAGGCACAAAGTGGAACCCGGAAGGTCCCATGTGAACAGGAGGAGAAACTTTTTTGCTGTAAGGGTGCTGGAGCCCTGGAGCAGGCTGCCCAGAGAGGCTATGGAGTCTCCCTCTCTGGAGAGGTTCCAAATCCACCTGCTGTGGGTAACCCTGCTTTAGCAGGGGGGCTGGACTAGAAGATATCCTGAGGTCCCTTCCAACCCTCCCCATGCTGAGATTCTAAGATTCTGTGGAATGCACTTTCAGAGGAGGAAGAGGTGCCAGGTTTCACCAGTGTTTGATGCTCCATCATGGTGGTGGAGCACCTCAGGTCCAATGTATGCAGGTGTGCCCACAAGCAGAGAGGGGGAGATACACACATGGTCATCTCTGGGTTTATGCTCTTGTCCTGGGTGTTGACTTTTAAGGGTAAAAATTACTGGGTGGAATGTTGTCTTGAGGTGTAGTTGAAGTTTTTGAGAGGAATGCTGGGGCCACATTCTGCAGTGGGAGAAGATACTGCTTTACCCCACATGGACAGGACCTCCTGGGTGCTCAGCACTGGGTTTAAGGGTGTGAGGGGTGAGTTGGAGCTTGTGCTAAACTATGGAGAGGAAAAGGTGGACCGAGATGCCTGCTTGCAACAAGAGCTGATTAATGAATGGTCCCTGGCCTTACAGCTCTGAGCTGGTCAGAGCAGCAGCTGGCAGTAGGAGTGGCATCAGTGGTTATTACAAACTGGTTTTGTTCATGTCAGAATAAAATAAGACAAAAGCATTGAAACCCAGAGCTGCAGTGTTGGGTTTGGCTGCTGTGTCTGTCCCATCACTCTGCTGACTTCTGCACCCAGGAAGGGCTCTTGGCAGCTGCTCCTGAGCAGCACTGCCCTTCTCCAGGCTCTGAACGTGCCTTGGCTCCCTTCAAGCATGAGAGCCACTGTGGGATGGGTTTGGCTAGCTGGCTTTACCAAAAAAGGGCTTCCCCAACCCATTTTGTTTGTCCTCACTGGAGCATGGGTGAGAGGGGCTGGGTGCTGGGCAGCAGGGCTCTCACACTGCCCATCCAAAGGGGACATGAGTCTCAACCCACTGGTCCAGGCAGAGGGTTTCTCTTTGACCTGCAGGTGAAGTCTGATTCATAAAATCACAGAATGGTGGAGGTTGGAAGGGACCTCTGGAGATCATCCAGTCCAACCCCCTCTGCTAAAGCAGGGTCACCCACAGCACTTTGCCCAGGATCACAATGTACAGGCGGGTTTGGAATCTCTTCAGAGAAGGAGTCTCCACAGCCTCTCTGGGCAGCCTGCTCCAGGGCTCCAGCACCCTCACAGCAAGGAATTTTCTCCTGCTTGTCAGATGGGATCTCTTGGTTCCAGTTTGTGCCTTCTGTACTTTGCCCTGACTCTGGCCACCACTGAAAAGAGCCCAGCTCCATCCTTAGAAACCCTTCCCAGATGATAAGGATCAGAAATCCTTGGGCTCCCCCATCCTAACCTGCCTTGCCCCCATGCTCACAGCCAGGCACATTCCCAGCTTCATTCAAGGTGTTGGCTCTGGTTTGCACATCAGTTGACTGCAGGTTTGGCACCAAGCAACAGCTTTGATTGGCTTCATTCTTCTTTGCTGGGATTTTATCACTCTTTACCTTGGTGGAGCCTCCATTCTGCACGGTTCTGGGGAAACCTGCGGTAGAAAGGAAGAGGATGAGTGCTGCATGAGGCTGGTGCAGCACTTTGGGGGGTGAAGTGGGCACAGGCTGGGGAAGGCTCTTGTTAATGTGGTCTTCTCTCTTTCTAGGATAAAGATAAAGTTTCTCTAACCAAGACTCCAAAGTTGGAGCGGAGCGATGGCGGCAAAGAGGTGAAAGAGCGAGCGACCAAGAGGAAGTTGCCTTTCACTGTTGGAACAAATGGAGATCAAAAAGACTCGGATACAGGTACAGAGATGCCACATTCCACCTTCAGAACATGAGTGGTGGGGAGCACACAGTGCCCAGTATCCAGACAGTCCCTGCTGGGGTGCTGCATCCAATTTCCTGTAGCTTTTAACCGAAGGAAGAAGCCTGAGGACAAGAGGATAACTGCACCTACACCTCTGCAGCTGAGTGGATTAAAGCTCTTAAGGTCTTAGTGGTATTTAACAAGACCAAGAAGTGGCCCTGTGAGGAGACGCCCCCCTTTTGACTGGTGGTCTGATCTCTTCCACTTCTAACTACTCCAGCTGGAACTGATACCTGTCTAGTGGTGTTTTGGTGGTTTGGGGCTTTAAACTTCCAGTTCTTTGCTGTATTTGAACAATTCTTTCCAGTCACTGTGTGCACAGGCACTGTCAAACAAAGGTACAACTGACTGGAGGTCATTCTGGAGGGCTGACTCTGGTGATGTGGCCATCTGGGCCTGTTTTGGTGTTTAGGTTGGATCTTTAGGGCTGATGCAGTTGGTCCTCCAGACTGGAAGGACATTAAGGTGGCCTCTTTGCCTCTGTTCTTGGGTCTGCCAAGGTTGCTTTGGTGATTGCAGTGTGACTGAGCAGCACATCCTCAGTCCACACCTGGTTTCTGGGAAGTGTTGCTGTTGCTGAGGGTGTTTCAAGGCTGTGTCATGGCTGGGCAGGTCACATCTTGTGGCAGAAGAGTGGTTGGTACATGTGACTCTTTCCCACCATGGCCCCATGTAGCTGCAGAGACACTGAAGAAGCTGTTTGATTTGTAAAGAATGGGGAAGAGCTGTCACAAAGCTTTGACATGGAGAAAATGAGGGTGTTTGGTTGGACTGGGCTTAGCTGTGCCTGTGTGGGCAGAGATTTCTGTAGATCCTTCCTAGGAGACCTGACCTTAGAAATAGTGCTGGTCAGATGAGGATCAAGAATTGTGCAAAGAGATAAAATGGACTAAAAGTTGGGAATGTGCTTTGGAATGGTAAAAAGGCTGGATTGGTGTGAGTGGTCAGGGGGCTTGGGTGCAGGACGTGGTGCATCAGCCTCAGTGAGCTGTTGGCCAGTCTCCTTTGGCTCAGAGCTTGTGAGGGCACATTCTTAAAGGTCACCAGTGCCTGGTCATGCAGCCACCACAGTGGCTGTTCAGGGATGAGGACTCAGGTCCTGGGGCTGGCCCTGCATGTCTGTGGGTTTCTGCATGCTGGGGAGGGATGTAGGCAGCTGCTGAAGTCCCTGCCCAGGGAGGAAGTTTGGAAACATGAACTGATGAGCTGACAAGACAGCTCGTACCAATGTCCCTTCACAGGGTGAAGGGTGGTGGTGGGGTGGGTGTTCATGGCACACAGAGGGGCGAGGTCATCACAGGATTAATTAATTTGGCTTTGCAGGTGTGCTCCCCAGATGCTGAGGTCCCCAGGTGTTGGGGAGCAGATGAGGTCGCAGCCCAGCGCGGGGGATCTGCCCTTGCTCAGGGTTCCTGGTGCTGTCTCACTCCCGATAAGATAAGGGGTGTCTTGGAGGAAGGGTGGCTAGGGCAAGGGAAAACTGGAAGGTTGTGGAGTCCCCATCCCTGGAGGTGTTCAAAAACCGTGTTGACTGGCACTTTGGGACATGGCCATGGTGCTTGGACTTGATCTCAGAGGTCTTTTCCAATCTGTGTGATTTTGTTTCTGTGAATTGAAACAGAAGCAGCAGGATGGGGACAGCTGAGTGCAGGGGAGAGGCTGAACCTGCTGTGTGTGCAGGGGAGCCAGAGCACAGCCCATGAGATATCCCTGCCCATCACCTTCACCTTTCCCCTCTGCTTTCAGCAGCTGTGTGACTCTTATCTCCGAACAACTCTTCAGAGATCATCCTTCCTGGGGAAGTTGTGCAGGCAGCAGGGCTGAGCTGAGGGGCCACAGCAGCCCAGCTGGTGGTGTGCACACATGACAGCTGGAGGCCTTGAGGTGGTCAGTGCCCTCAAAGATGCATTTAAAGACAAACTGGGCTCCTCAAAGGCTGGGAAGGTGTAGGCGAGTCTCTTGCAACCTGTTTGGTGGAGATTGAGGAGAGGAAGTGACTCAGCTGCTGGGGAGGAGATAGCAGCAGGAGCTGCAGATAAATGCACATGCAGAGTCAAGCAGGAGCCTGTTTCTCTTCTCTGAGATCTTTTACTCCAGGAATCAGATGGGAGAAGCTGGCTTGGATCACCAATAGTGTTGCAGTGAGAGGATGTGGTCAGAATCTTCTCAGTGGTGCCCGGCAACAGGCATAAACTAGAACCCAAGAGGTTCTGCTTGAACAGGAGGAGAAATTACTTTGCTGTGAGGGTGACAGAGCCTAGAGCAGGCTGCTAAAGCAGGGTCCCCTGCAGCAGGATCACAACGTCCAGATGCATCTGAAGTCTCTCCTGAGGAGACTCCACAACCTTTCTGGGCAGCCTGCTTCAAGGCTCCAGCACCCTCAGATGGAACATCCTGGGTTCCAGTTTGTGCCCAGTGCTCCTTGTCCTGTTGCTGAGCACCACTGGGAAAAGTTTGGACCCATCCTCTTGTCCCCCACCCCTTAGATATTGATGAGCATTGCAAAGATCCCTGTAAACATGGAGAAGATCCACTTGGCTCAAGGTTGGGGAGGGGGCAGAGGTTCGCCCTGCTCCTTGGCTCATGCTGCAGTGGAAAGTCTCCCCTGCCCTCCCTTTCCCCCTGTTTTTGCAGCCCTCTCCTTGTGCTGCTGGCTGTGCTCATGTGGTCAGCCAGCCACTGAGCGATTCCATCCTTGGTCTGGTTCATTTGCAGCCTGATCCTGAGCAAGCCTTCCCAGCCTCACTCCAGGTTCATTCCCTACAGAGGCACAGGCCTGGCACAGGCTGCAGGAAGTACCTCTGGCCGGTGCTGCTTTAAAGGCTTTGGTTTGGGTGCAGCAGTTTCAGTGCTAAATCTCCTGTAATTACCTCCTTCAAAATGGTTTCTGGAGCAACAATTCTGGCTCTGGGGTTTCTGAGGTACCTCAGCAATCACAGGACCAGTGAGTATGGCCAGGAGCTGTCTTCAGGAAGGGGAAAAAAACCACCCTGCATGAATCTGTGAGGCTCCAGACTGTGTGTGTCACAGATCCAACACTGCGGGAGCAGCGTCTCCCTGCCTGAGACTTCTCCGTCCTCCTCCTTCCACTCGTGCAGCGCCTCGCCACATCCACAGATGCTGACGAGATCCTACCTGCTGCCTGGCAGCCACCAGATGAGCTCAGCCAGGTTTTTTCCCAGCTATTTCAGCAGCTTCTGAGGCTTCCTGCAGCTACTCATTTGGGTGCTGTGCAAGGAGGAGAAAAAGACCAGGACTATCAGGAATTTGTGGGATTCACAAGCACCGAGAAGGAGCATCCTGCAGAGACGGCAGGGAGAAGGGCACGGTCCTGCTGGGGAGGGGTTGGCAGAGGTGGGCACGGGTGGCTGGCACGGAGCTGGGCACAGCAGCAGGCTGGTGGTGCTGGTGGCTGCGGCGCTGAGTCATGAGGCTGACTCAACAGCAGCAGACCCGGCACGGAGCCCAGCGGCTCCACGGCCTGCTGCCGCAGCAGGGACTGCCGCTCGGAGGGCGGCTCCGGAGCGCGCCGGCGTCCGCTGCCTCCCCTGGTGCCGAGGGCAGCTTCCTCAGCTGGGGGCTGCCTTGTCACTTGAGTTCATGGTAGTAGAGGTCTCTCCCAGTCTGTGTGGTTGTACGAGTCCCTTGGCTTGAGTTTGCCAGGACTTTGTCACCAGGGACAGCTGGGAATTAATACAGGTCTCAGAGCCCCATGCCCTAGTGAGGCCACATCTGGAGTCCTGGGTTTAGTTCTGGGCTCCCCAGTTCAAGAGAGACAGGGAACTGCTAGAGAGAGTCTGCAGGGCTACAAAGATGCTGAAGGGCCTGGAGCATCTCTGTGAGGAGGAAAGGCTGAGAGACCTGGGGCTGTTCAGCCTGCAGAAGAGCAGCTTGAGAGGGGATTTGCTCAATGCTCAGCAAGAGCTAGAGTGGGGGGCAAGAGGGTGGGGCCAGATTCTTGTCAGTGGTGCCCAGCTGACAGGAGAAGGGGCAGTGGGCACAAACTGGAACCCAGGAGGTTTTATCTGAACAGAAGGAGAAACTTGTTTGCTGTGAGGGTGCTGGAGCCCTGGAGCAGGCTGCCCAGAGAGGTTTTGGAGTGTCCTAATGTGGAGAGGTTCCACCTGGACATTGTGATCCTGGGCAAACTTCTGTGGGGGACCCTGCTTTAGCAAGGGGCTTCTACTGGATGATCTCCAGAGGTCCCTTCCAGCCCCTCCCGTGATGGGAATCTGGGATTCTGAGTTAGTTTTGGCCTCTGGCAGCTCTCCCTGGGAGCTGGAAAGACCTGAGCAAGGCTGGGTCAAAGCTGTGGGTCTGCAGTGGTGCTGGGTGCCATCTTCCCTTGCTGTGTGCAGAAGGTCTGTCTCCTCAGAGGACTCACTTGTTTTACCTTTGCAGAGCTGCTGCTGGTTTTTTGTGCCTCCAGTCCTTCAGCTTCTGCTGCTCCTTGGTCTTGTGTGAAATCTTGTAGATCTGACAGGGGTGACAAACCACATGCTTCACTTGTGTAAAGTTCCCCAAACACCAGAGAAATCCTAATTTTGAAGGGTTTTGTCATGGAGACTTCTGTGTCTCTGGCAGCTCTGACCCTACAGCCTCTCCAAGGACGGGAGCAGGGGGAGGTGGAGGAGGTTGGGTGTAGCTGGAGATACCACAAAAGGAGATCTTCAGTGGGTTGCATGCCATTTGAATCTAGTGCTGGTCCAGCAGCAGCTCACAGCTCCTGTTCTCTCTGGGCTGGGAATGGTGACCAGTGTGTGGTTTACAGCGCTGTGGCTTCTGGTCATGGGATTTCTCGGCATCTCTGGATAGTTTTGTTGTTGTTGCTGCCAAAGTCGTTTGAGTTGAGCCAAGTGTCAGGGCAGGCAGTGCTGCCATGTCTGGGTAGGTAGTGGTGGTGATGCCCATGGCTGGTGGAGGTGAGGGACCTGCTGTGGTGCAGGGCAAGAGGAGAATCCTTCTTCTGGAGCTGGCAAACAGCAGCTTCAACAATGGCATCATCAGCATCTGTTGTGACCCTCTATTGTGGCTTGTGATGGTCATCTGTTGTGACCTCTGTTGTGGCTTGTGATGGTCATCTGTTGTGACCCTCTGTTGTGGCTTGTGATGGTCATCTCACCTGGACAGGGTGGGGATAGGTGACTAGGCTGTGGATGCGGAGGAGAAATGGGAAATGTGGCCTGAGATCCTAACAGGATCTGCAGCCAGGGTGAAGGTCCTTCAGCTGTCCTGTCTCCTGCTTTGAAACAAGAAATAAAAGCAATGCCTGCTTTTGTGTTCTTGAATGATGAAGTAGGAGTAAGCTGGTGGAACTGCTCCATGTCCCCAGCCCTCCTGTGTACCCAACATCTTGCCATCTCTTGCCACCCCTCCCAGCTGCCTGTCACGCTCTGCTGACATTTGGAGAGGATGTTGGTGATCCCCAGTTGTGGGCTGGCACTGCTGTGGGGCTGGGACAATGTCCCTCCATCCAGCTCCCTTCTAATTTGGGATGGTCAGCAACTCCCTGAGCTCCCTTCCCGAGCAGGCAGCAGGTCTCTGAGGTTTGTGTTGCAGTCACCTCGATTTATTTAGCCCCCACCACCTATTTATTTAGCAAGCAGCCCCTGGAGCAGCCACTGCTGCAGTTGCTTCTACCCCTCTGCAGAGACCTGAGTGCTCACCCCAGGGCTCCAGCTTAGCACAGGAGGGGTTTGCTTTTGGAGCAAGAGAGACACAACCCCAGCAAGTCTTCTGAGGAAATCTGTTCATGACAAACTTCCCCTGACTCCTGAGGGCTGTCTGGGAGCCCAGGGGCTTGTAGCCAGCTGAGGAATCATAGCATCATGGAATGGTTTGGGTGGGAAGGGACCTTTAAAGCCTATCTAGCCCTTGTACAGTCAGCAGACACATCTGCAACTAGAGAAGGTTGCTCAGAGCCCCAGACAACCTGACCTGGAATAGTTCCAGGGATGGGGCATCTCCACCCCTCTGGGCAACCTGGGCCAGGATCTCATCATCCTCAGTGTAGAAAATTTCTTCCTTCAATCTAAATCTATCTCTTTTAGCTCACCCCTTGTCCTGTCACAGCAGGCCCTGCTAGAAAGTCTCTTCCCAGCTGATCAGCCCCTTTGAGCACTGAAAGGCCCCAGGTCTCCCTGGAGCCTTCTCTTCTCAGGGCTGAACAACTCCAACTCTGTCAGCCTGGCTGCACAGCATAAGAATTCCAGCCCTTGCATCATTGCTGTGGCCTCCTCTGGCCCTGCTCCAACAGCTCCTGTGCTGAGGACCCCAGAGCTGGACCCAGTACTGCAGGTGGGGTCTCAGCAGAGCAGACCAGAGGGGCAGAACAGAATCCCCTCCCTCCACCTGCTGCTCACGCTGCTGGCGATCAGCCCAGCACACAGCTGGCTCTGGGCTGGGAGCGCATGGTGCTGGCTCATGTGGGCTTTTCAGTGGGTCCAGCTTTAATCAGGGAGGTGCTGCTGGGATGGGCATGGTCAGCAGGAGCTCGCCTTGGAGCCTAAAACTTCTGCTGCACCACAGCCTCCTTCCTGCTAATCCACTGAGTATGTTCTGTGACACTAATTACTGGGTCGGAAAAAGCTGGATGAATCAGCTGACCTAAACCATGGTCCTCTCCTGGAGCTGGCTCAGGGGTTGTGAGTGTGCTGAGGGACATTCCATGGGAACAGCCTCCTCACAAGTTGTGGGGCTGGTGAGAGGGAATCTGTGAGAAGCAAATCTCTGGCAGCTTTATTACCAAATGCTTCTGCTCCCCCAACCTGCCCATTTGTGCTTGTGGCTGGCTTGGCTCTGCTGTGTGCAGCTGGGGGCTCTGCTGTGTGCAGCTGGGGGCTCTGCTGGGCCCCCCTGCTTTGGGCTTTTCTTTGCTCCTATCACTTCAGTCCTTTGACTAAAATAATCAAGAAACTGTTCTCACCTAGCAACCGAGCAGAGAGTGCATGTCAGAGCTGCTCCCATCTGAACTGGGCTCCATAAAGCTGGTACAGTGTGGCCAGCCTGGCAAGCACCAGCCTCCGGATCCCCCTGAGAACCTCCCTGGCTGCAGCAGCCATGTGGGAAGGGCTGTGCAGAAAAGCAGGTCGCTTTATGATGGGAGCTGCCATAAATCTCCCTCCTCCCCCCACCCCTCATCACCTCCTTAACATGCAGAGTGAGAGGTTGCCGTGTGCTGTGTCTCTGTGAACCAAAAAAAATCTATCAGTGATGGCTTTTTCCTTCATCCAGGAGCTTTTATCAGCACTGTCTGCAGAGTGTCCTGCTCCCAGGAGGGGAGGGCTGGCTGGCTGGGTGTGCCCAGCCTCCTCTCCCCAGCCTCCTTTCTCCACCTCTGTCTGTCTGTTGGGAATTGAAATGTTTGGACCTGAAAATTGGTGTCTCAGAATGATTCACATTTAGCATGGAGATTGTTGTTTCTGATCTGAGCCTCTCAGCTCTTTCTCACAGGGGTTTGTTGCCCAGTGGCCGCTCGGGTGAGAAGATGCTTCACACATCTTTGCACAGCTCTGTTATCTGCAGTGCTCAGGCAAACCTCTGGTTTTGGTCAGGCATTGGAACAGGCTGCCCAGGGAGGTGGTGGAGTCACCATCCCTGGAGGAGTTCAAAAAACATGTAGACATGGCCCTTCAGGACAGGGTTAGTGGGCACGGCGGTGTTGGGTTGACTTGCAACCTTAGCGATTCTGTGATTCTATCACACAGCTCTCTGGACAAGTTATACCTTTAAAACCACTCCAGCCACTGGGGTCAGGGCCTGTTGAGTCCTCTGTTCCCAGGGAACAGGGAGGAGTGGTGAGGCTGGTGAGCTCAGCCCCGTGCACAGGGCCCTGATGCAGGTATAAACAGCCTTGATCCTCCCACCAGCACCTCTCTTCTGCTGACATCTCCACCATCCCTTCACCTTAGCCATGCAGGATGAGGTCTATCTCAGAACCCTCTCTACCATCCTTTAGACTGGGAAACAGGAGCAGCTCAGGGTGCTTTGTCACTGTTCTGCTGAAGGAGACCCTGCTACAACATCTCTCATTTTCCTTCTTGGTTTCCTTTCCTTTACTTGGCCAAAAGAGCAACCATCACTTCCTGTCTGCCCCACAGCTCTATAGTGTGTCCATGAACCACGGTGCAACACCCACCTGCTCCCTGCACTGCCCTCAGGTGCAGCTCTGCAGCCCAAGCACACCATGTTCCTCTGCTCTGTGGTGGTCTCCATGCCATCATGCCAGCCCCCTTGGCCCTTTTCACCGTGCTCTTCACAGCCTCACACTCTCTTGCCTTCTGTTCTGCTGACCTGCTGCCCTCTCTTGTTGATGTGCCCATGCTGTTGTGCTGCTTCCCATCTCACCCCGCTGCTGCTGCTCTCCTGGGTGCTTCTCTGTCAGTTCTGGGATGCCCCCAGAGCCTCAGGATGTGTTCATACCATGCTGCTTTTCAGCTCCTAGAATCGCAGAATGGTTTGGCTTGAAAGTGACCTTAAAGATCATCTACCTCCAGCACCCTGCCGTGAGCAGGGACACCTTCCAGCAGACCAGACTGCTCAAGGCCTCATCCAACCAGGTCTTGAACAGCCCCAGGGAGTGGTGTCATGGCTTATGCATGGTCATCGTGCCTTGGTCCATGTCTGCAGATGCCCTCTGAGCATCCCTGTGTGTTGGGGCTCAGGGCTGCCCACGCTGGGGTTAAAGCTGCTTTCCCCTTCTGGGAACCGCCATGCTCCAGAAGCTTTCATGCCCTACAACTTCTGCAGTGAAAATGAGTCTCTCTTACACACACCAGGCCGTGGCTGGGGACAGCAAGAGGCGGGTGTGTGTCCCTGGGGGGTGCAGTGCAGGCTCGGTTGCTGCCTGTGCCCTTCTCATTGATTCTCATTGATCTTTTGTTTGCCTGCTTGCTCGGCAGAGGAGCCGGCAGCTGCTTCCTCCGTGCAGCGCTCGGCTGCGCAGCCCCAGCTGCTTATTTGGGAATGGTATTTCTCCTCAGGGTCCCACCTTCTCCTGCCTGTGGTGTCATGTCAGAGCAGCTCCAACGGACGCTTTTGGCATGACAGGGAGCTACACACTCGGCCTCCTGCACAGCTTTGGCGTGGAGCTCCTGTCCGCGCAGCCTGACAGCGCCTGCCGAGAGCTCCAGGAAGATTCTTCCAACGCAAATCTTTTCTTTTCCCTTCCTTGCTTCTCTCATAGAATCACAGAATGATAGGGGTTGGAATGGTCCTCTAGAGATCATCCAGTCCAAACCCCTGCTAAAGCAGGGTCACCCACAGCAGGTTGCCCAGGATCACAATGTCCAGGCAGGTTTGGAATCTCTCCAGAGAAGGAGACTCCACAACCTCTCTGGACAGCCTCCTCCAGGACTCCAGTACCCTCACAGCAAAGTTTCTCCTCCTGTTCACATGGAACCTCCTGGGTTCCAGTTTGTGCCTGTTGCCCTTTTGCTTGGCATCACTGACAAGAGTCTGGCCCCATCCTCTTGCCCCTCACCCTTTAGCTCTTGCTGAGCATTGAGCACCCTTCCAGGCTGCTCTTCTGCAAGCTAAACAGCCCCAAGTCTCTCAGCCTTTCCTCCTCACAGAGATGCTCCAGGCCCCTCAGCATCTTTGTAGCATCTGCTGAACTCTCCAATACTTCCCTGTCTCTCTTGAACTCAGGAGCTCAGAACTAGCCACAGGCTTTCAGATGCGGCCTCACCGGGGCAGAGCAGCGTGGAAGGAGAACCTTCCTCAACCTGCTGGCCGCATTCTTTTTCATGCACCACAGGAGACCATTGGCTTTCTTGGCCACAAGGGCACATTGCTGGCTCATGGTGGACTTGTTCACCATCGCTGTCAGTTCCTTCTCACTCCTGTCTCCCATCTTGGACCAGGAGTTTGGGGTTTGCACACAGAGCCAGCTCCACAGCACCAAATCCCTGATGCAAAGCAGCACCTACCCGGGACCTCCCCAGCACCACCAATGGGCTTCCAGCAGCCCAGGATTTCTGCTCCCTGTTGCAGCAGTGTGAGCATTGCATGAGCTTGGAATCTTACTTTGGGCATGAGAACCAGCTTCAGGCTAATGCTCAGACCTCTTGTTCCTGGGAACCTGCTCCTGCAGTGCCTGATGGTGCTGGGTTGCCCGGCTGCATTCCAGCCGCAGCTCTGCCGGCATCCTGCTTTTCCCCTTTAAGCCGCCTGTGCGGTTCCTGCTCACGTCAGCGCCGGGGAAGAGCCGAGCAGGATTCCCGAGTGGAAGCACAGCAGTGCCAGGCTGCATTCTGCTCCAGAGCTTTGCAGGAGGCTGCTTTAAAAATAGCAGCCTGGAGGAGTGGCTCCTCACCGGCCAGGCTCACGGCTCATCACTGTGGTCCCACTAGGATCAGGGTGCATGGTCCAGCCACCATCTCTGGTGATCAGCTGTGAGAGAACCTTCTCCGGAGTGAGAAAGCTCCATTCCAGCCCTGTCTGGACATCATCCTGGGCAACACGTGCTGAGTGACCCTGCTTTATCAGGGAGGTTGAACTAGATGATCTTCAGAGGTCTCTTCCAACCCCCACCAGACTGGGGTTCAGTGTGACCATAGCAAGGGTGCTCCTTGCCTGCACACCCCCTTGTACCTCTGGGTTTTGTGCTTCCATGCAGGGACTGGCCTTGCCTGTGTTCTGTTTGCTGAGGCTTTACCCACTCACAGCCTTTCTCTTGATGTGCTCCACACTGCTGCAAGGTGCTGGAGAAAAGCATTTAATGAGCAAAGGAACAGCTGCAGGAGCTGGTGGCACTTGATGCCATTGAGAAGAGATCTTCTTGCAGGTGCTCCTTTTAAATCTACTGAAAATTGGATTCTGAGTAAATTGTGGATTGAAATAAAACACATTTGCAGCTCTGTTAGCCTGGGAGCAGCCAGGGCCAGGGAAACCAGCCCAGAGGCTTCCTGGGCTGGGCTCTTCTGCTGAGCATGGGAAGCAAAGCTGCTGGTAGAACAGCATGACCCATATCCACTGGGAGAACCTCCTTCTCCCATTCTTCCTGTTCACGTTTCAGATCCTCTTAGAGTCTTTGCTTCTACCCGAGCAGCATACCATGCAGGCAGCCTGAGGCTGGCATGCTGCCCACACCAGGACTTGTGTCAGCACTGGGAGCCATCAAGGGGTCGTTGAATCATTTTGGTTGGAAAAGACTTCCAAGATCGTCAAATCCAAGCACTGCTTGGTCACCACTAAACCATATCCTCAGCACCACATCTTCATGAGGTGCCCCAGGGATGGGGACTCCTCCACTGCCCTGGGCAGCCTGAGCCAGGCTTTGACAACCCTCCCCTTTTTGGGGAAGAAATTGTTCCTCATGTCCAACCTAAACCTCCCCTGCGGCAACCTGAGGTTGGTTCCTCTTGTCCTATCACTTCTTCCTTGGGAGAAGAGACCAACCCCCACCTGGTTCCAACTTCCTTTCAGGGAGTTGTAGCATTCTTTGCTCCAGGCTGAACAAGCCCAGTTCCCTCAGCTGCTCCCCGCCAGACCTGTTCTCCAGACCCTTCACAAGCTTTGCTGCCCTTCTCTGGACATTCTCCATCGCTTATTGTCCTTGGAGCAAGGGGCCCAAAACTGAACCCATTATTTGAGGTGTGGCCTCCTCAGTGCTGAGTCCAGGGGGACAGTCAGACACTGGGCTTTGTGCTGCTCCTTATGCAACCAGTGCAGGAGGAGCAGCCGGCGACCTACTTCCCCCAAACGCTCAGAGAAGTCGGATTAAGCTGTGTGCCGCGGCAGGCAGGAGTCTCGCTGCGGAGGGGATGGTGCTGTGCTTCTCTGCTGCTTCCGCCCCGGAGCTCTCAGGGGAAAGGCTGAGCAAGGCTCTGCACTGGAGGAGGAAATCCCTTTACTGCAGGGCAGGAGGAGCCACCGAGGAGCAAGGTGCCACGGAGAACAGGGCTGGGTAGGATCCTCCAGCAGCAGGGTCCCAGAGAGTGCCAGGGCTGCTGCCTTCCTGCTGGCAGCGTGCAGGATCCAGAGTCCTCAGCTGCCTCCCCACAGCGGGCGCGAGCGCGGCAGCCGCTCTCCGTTTATTTTTATCTTGTTGATCACATGCTCTTGATGTGAAATGTTCTGTGGAGGAGGAAATTTCTGCCACTGCGGAATTGAGAAGAGTTTAGGGGCTTTTGGTTGAACTTGGTCATCAGGTTGGGCAAATCAGAGGCTCTTGCTGGCAACTCGCAGCAGCTGGGTTGTATTAACAGCTGTGTTTGTCTTCTAATTGTGGCTCCTTCCACACGAGCACGTGGAGCAGCCCCTCTGCCACATACCCTCCTTATGCTGCCTGCTGGCACTGGCCAAGGTGGGGCCTCCTTGAGTGTCTATCCATGTCCCCCTTGGTGTCGTGGCTGGATGTGGAGAATCCAAGCCTGGCTGAGCTGGGTTTAACCAACCTGCTTTGAACCACCACTCAGAGCCTCGTGAGGAGGAGGAAGGTGCTGTGTGTGCTGAGCAAGTGTCCTGGTGCTTGGGGCGAGGATGTCTGGCTGGACACGTGGCTCCTGGACCTGCCCAGGCTAAATTGTTTTCCTACCATAAGCATGTTGAGTTAAATTTTATTTTAAGCCATTAAAAACTTCTCCACTTCCCTGTGATCTGATTTCATCTTGTAGCTCAGTTACGGCTGCCAGGGCAACCGAGCGTGGCTCTGGAGAACTAGAGCAGGGCTCTCCTCCCTGCACAGACATGTTTCCAGGGGTGTGTCTGAAGAGGGGTGCCCCATGCTGGCTGGTTGAAAAGGTTCCCTGGGACAGGGATGTTATTTCTTCAGTGGGCAAGGTTCCAGGAGCGCAGGGTTGGTGGAAACCACAGAATCATGGAATGGTTTGGGTGGGAAGAGAGCTTCAAAGGCCATCTGGTCCAACCACCCTACAGTCAGCAGGGACATCTGCAACTAGAGCAGGCTGCTCAGTGCCACAAACAACCTGACCAGGAATGGTTCCAGAGATGGGGCATCTGCCACCTCTCTGGGCAACCTGGGCCAGTGGCTCACCACCCTCAGTGATGAAAATTCTCCTTTCTCTCTAGTCTAAATCTTCTTCTTGTAGTTTCAAACCCTTCTCCTGTCACAAAAGGCCCTGATAAAAAGACTGTGCCCGTGCTCTGGATGAGACCTTTGAAGCAGGAGAGCAGCAGAGGATGGCAGTTCTGTGCCTGGGAAAAGGTTTTGGGAGCTGCCTGCTTGCTGCTGGTGGTACGAATCAAGTTGGAGCAGTGGGGACAATCCCCACATGCTGCTGCACTCATCTGCCAGAGACTTTTACTCTGCTGGCAGCTTGGTGAATGAAGGAGGAAACCTGTGTTGGGCCCAAAGACCAGTGATCAGATTTAAACCCTTCTGTCACTTGGTGTTTCTTTCTGACCCGCTGGACTTTGTACAAAGGCAGAGCTTTGTGCTGGTGACCCACATTGAGTTGGGCAACATCACAAATAGGAGTGATTGAGCAGAGCCAGGTTGCAGGATTTGCCTTCCCCCAGGCTATTGGACCCTGCCCTGGCACAGGTGGTAGAGAGGAGACAGGGTGCAGCTGGTCCCTCAATCCATTCAACTTCCATCTGTGTGATGTTACAAATCCCCTTGGGCCGCTCCATCTCCTCACACAATTTGGACTTCCAGATTTAGGATGCTGGAGCTGGGGCCTGGGCAAACGCTGGGCTTAGTGGATTTTCACAGAATCCCAGCATGCTGAGGGTTGGAAGGGACCTCTCTGGATCAGCTAGTCTAACCCCCCTGCTAAAGCAGGGTCACCCACACCAGGTTGCCCAGCATCACAATGTTCAGGCAGGTTTGGAACCTCTCCAGAGAAGGAGACTCCACAACCTTTCTGGGCAGCCTGCTCCAGGGCTCCAGCTACTTCTCCTCCCTGGCTGATGGGAATTGCAGCCTTGGTTTCTTGGAGAACGTTATCAGACCTTTACTTGTTTGCAGACTCGCTTGTATCATCCCTCTGACGCTCTCTGCAGATTCTCAAAACATCTTCAGCAAAATAACAAGCATGTTTAGAGTCAAATGTTTGGCTCGAAGCAAGCTGGAATTCTTGGTGTCCGTAGCAGCAGCAGCCCACGTGGAAGCGCTCCAGTTCGCAGCGTTCCTCTTCAGGGGGTGCTTGCTGTGATAAATAACCTCCTTGATTCCTGTCCTCTGGCAGCAACCCAGCGACTAGCAGTCCCTGGTGGGGCTGATCCTGGCAGGACCTGGTGGCTGGGGGACGTTGGAGACAAAACTCCTTTCTCATTTGTACTTCAGAGTCGCAGGCAGGATTTCCTTTCTCCAAGACCGAATGTGGTGGGCTTGAGAGCAGCATTTCCATTCACAGGGGAGCTTCTGAGCAGCTCATCTGTGTGTTGGTGATGCAGCAAGCTTGAGTTTCTCAAGCAGCCTGATTCAAAGTGGCACTGGAGCATGAGATGGGAGGACAGGGAGCTGCTCACAACAGCGGTGTTTGAGAATCATCAGAGCTGTGGCTGCCAAGAGCACCCAACGGGAGCCCTGCAGTTATGCCGGCTACAAACTCTGCTGGTGCTTAGAAAGGGATGTGAGCAAAGCTGGGTTGTCCACCCACCCACACCATCTCTTCCTTAGATTTCTTAGGGGGAGTTAGGACAGCTGGGAGGTAGGAGACAGCTTGGGTCACTGGAGGTGCTGGGGGAGGCTGGGTTTTCTTCTCATCCTTGCCAGCAGCAAATACTCTGCTCTGGCCTTTGTAGCTGGGTGATGGAGGAGACCCGACATCAGGCTGAGTTTTGGAGGCTGACAAGCTGGGCATGGGAGTTTCTTCCCTTCTGTTCATTTGGGATGTTTTCAGAAGGATGTAGGAGTAGATGTGGCTAAGTGGCAACTGGCTCACTGCGGGTTGGTGCTCTGTGCTAGGCTGGAAGCACCACTTTGGGAGGAGAGGGTCAACCCAGTGCTCCCTAGGCCTGCAGAGTCCTGGGTTTGATGAAGATGAGGGGGTGAGATGGCAACATTTCCAAGCTGTCAGCCTCTATCTTGGTAGTACACTCTGTTGATGCTTGTAGATGCCTCCAGTTCAGGCCATGCTGTGGTGTTGTAAGGTTGCATATGCTCCTCAAAGCACCATGGCATGAAATGGAGGCTCCTAGAAGTGAGATGGAAGGTACAGTACTGGCAGTGACCCCACCAAGGACCTGCTCCCTCTGTCTTGTGCTAGTCTGTGATGGTGGGGGGAGACCTGGGAGAGGCTGTTTGAAGAGCTGGTGAGAAGCAGCAATCTCAGTGGTGTGATCCTGGGTAGCTGCCTCAGGAACCAGTGCTCCCACCACAGGGATGAGTCCTTCACTGTAGGCTTTTCAGTTTGAGCTGAGACAACAGAGCTGGAGAGCACTTTGCTTAGAAATGGTTGTGGGGTTTGGTTGCAGTGCCCTTCACAGCCTGTGCTTCTGTGCTTGCAGAAAAGCAGGGTCCAGAGCGGAAGAGGATCAAGAAGGAGCCTGCCACCAGGAAGCCTGGCTTGCTCTTCGGCATGGGCCTTTCGGGCATCCGGGCAGGGTACCCGCTCTCCGAGCGCCAGCAAGTTGCTCTCCTTATGCAGATGACAGCAGAAGAGTCTGCAAACAGCCCAGGTGAGATCCAGAGGGTGGTTTGGCTTGGGGCTTTGGGCAGAGCTTGCAGCAAGAGTTTCGCAACTACCCCATCCCTAGGCTCTCCAGGTGGTTCAGGTGCTCCTCACCAGCAGCAGAGAGGAGCTGCCGGGGGGGATGCTGTGCTGCTCCCAGGGGTCTCCTCGCTCCCAGCACCAAGGGTGGGATGCTGGAGCAGGGCAGCAGGATGTAGATGCTATCAGGGTTCACATGTGGCTGTGGCCACCCTTCCTTCTTCCTGCAGACGATGTTTCATGAGCCCAATCAAGGCCACCCCTGAGCCTTGGTTCCAGCAGAGCCTCCCCCACATCAAGAGCTTCATGTTTTCAGGCTCAGTAGGAGAATATTGTGAATAAAGTCGCAATATCCTTCTCCACGGGCTTTTTAATGTGTCTTCATGTGGAGAGGGAGAAGACATGTAAGCACTGCAGCTGCAGCCTGAGCTGTGGAGCAGCTGCAGCACGTTCACCACGGATTTTGTATTTTGGTCATCTTTAGCTATTGAATCCCTGACCCTCCCCCGCCCCCCCGGGGTTTTTAGAGGCCCTGCTATCTGTGTGCTCACATCTGCATCCTACACTCCAACACTGAAGCTTTTACCATGCAGTCTGTTGTTGTTAGCACCCAGCTAGCTGCTTGTGGTGCTGTTCCGTGAGGAAAAAAACAAAGGCAGAAAGCTATGTCATCTTCACAGCACTCAGCTGTCCTTCCAGGAATTGTGTCAGCTCCTCCCAGGGCTGTCAGGCCTCACATGGACTTGATAAAAGGCCACCTCCCCTAGGAACTGAGGGGTTAGGGTAAAGAGCTGCATTGTCTGCTGTGAAATCATGGAATTGCCCTCGGTCTTTGCAAGCACTGCAGTTGTGTCATAGAATCCCAGAATGCAGGGGTTGGAAGGGGCCTCAGGGGATGATCTAGTCCAACTTCTCTGCTAAAGTAAAGTATTAGATCTAAGCTATTAGATCAGGATCACATCCAGGCAGGTTTTGAAAGTCTCCAGAGGAGACTCCATAACCTCTCTGGGCAACTTGGTCCAGCGCTCTGTCACCATCAAAGAAGTTTCTCCTTAAGTTGAAGTGAAACCTCCTGTGCCTGCAGCGGGCTTTGGCAGGCTGCAGTTAATATCTGCATTGTACACACACAGGCTTTCCTCTCTCTGCTCTTCAGAGGTTCTGCTGCCTGCCTTGTGGTGAGACTTCTGGGGAGAAGTGAGACGAAACACGCTCCAAGAGCTCCCTCTAAGGGTTTAGGGCTTCCTTTGAATCCACACTTCTTCTGTTTCCTCCACGCAGTTGACACAACACCAAAGCATCCCTCTCAGTCTACAGTTTGTCAGAAGGGAACTCCTAACTCTGCCTCCAAAACCAAAGATAAAGTAAATAAGAGAAACGAGCGAGGAGAGACTCGGCTGCATCGAGCTGCCATCCGAGGAGATGCCCGGCGCATCAAGGAGCTCATCATCGAGGGTGCAGATGTCAATGTGAAGGACTTTGCAGGTAACCAGCCCCTGGCATGGTGGGCAGCCCATGATGCCAACCTTTCCCCACCTGGTTGTATATTTCACCCCCAAGAACAGGCCCACCACCAAAAGCAGTGGCTTGGTAACATGGGTTTGGTACCTGTGGAGGGACTGTGCAGGGACTGTTGCCCTGTAGGGAGGAAGAAGTCTGGCTGCCCTTTAAAAAAAAGCCCCAAACTGCTACAGATTTATCAAATCTCTAAAAAGCATCAATTCCCTTGTTGGAGCTTGGGAGCTAAATCCCAGATTGTCCTGTCTGCCCTGAACATGCTTTTATCTAGGGTGGTGATGCTGGGCTGGGCTTGATCCGTGGGGATCCTGGAGCTGCCATGGCTTCACACTCTTGACACCATGACCAGGT